>NC_069500.1:581184234-581520484 GCF_027579735.1 Bombina bombina | reverse complement strand
AAAATTCCATACATAAATTTAAATATGTGGAAAAGGGGTTAAAAAAAAGAAAATAAATGCCCACTTAATATAAAATAAATGCAGAGAGAAGTGCACTCACAGGAACGGACAACTGGATCAATACCATTGTTAGCCTGTTCTACTATGGCAATTTACCACCTGGGTGTAGCTTTTTAGCCCAGTAAAGCCTTTCAGAGTAGAAGTTTCCTGTAGTATATCAGTCTGATCCCGCCTATTACGGTAAGTCCAGTGCTGAAATACCAGGCAATATCTCTCTGAAAAAAAAACACAGCAACCCCAAACGATCTTTACTGGGCTAAAAAAAAGCTGCATTTAAAATGAAGTTCAATTTCCATGTGAAAGTGCCCAGTATTTAAAAAAAAAAAAATATTAAAAACAGGGCCACTTTCATTCATGAAAATTGACATTGCACCATATTTTAAAAAATACTTACCTTGTTCTTCTGAAACGCCGGATCGCCATTCTGAAACAATGCCCTCGTCTGCTTCTTCCTGATTTACTTACCCAGCAATGACGAAACCGTTTTCCTGCCGGAATCGTCATTGCTGACGTATGAAGAGGCTTGCGACGAGCTGGTGAAGCACTGGAGCGGCATCAAAAAGAAAGGTTAAGTATATTTTAAGAAAACGGCTGAAATGTCCATTTTAATGACTGAAAGTGCCCTTGTTTTTAATATATATTAAAAAAAAAAAAAAAAAAAAAAAAAAAAAAAAAAAAAAAAAAAATATATATATATATATATATATATATATATATATATATATATATATATATATATATATATATATATATATATATACATACACACAACTTTAACAGGTAAGTCCAGCACCTTTCTTAATGCTATTTTTTCAGCATTTTTTCAGCAACCTTTTTCCAGGATTATAGTAGTGCACGTCCGCTGAGTGGGGTCTGCCAGCCCACATATATGAATATAATAAAGCAAGATAGCGTCAGCACTTCTTCATACAAAATTCCACTTTATTGAGGCTTCAGACAAAGTTAAAAACAGCGACGTTTCAAGTCAACACAGACCCTTAGTCATGCAATGGATTATAGGAAAAAATCACCTTCTTTTATAACACCTGTGTATCAATTAACTTGATTTACCTGCATACATTCAAATTACCATTTTGGATTTTTGACCCCTAACAGGTCAGAATGGTCAGTAAATAATCTTTGTACCTAAATCATAGTTTTTCATTATATAATAAAAAGTTCTTATCTAGTGATTATAACCCAAGACTATATTTCAACACATATTATTAAAAACATTTCATACAAAATTACAAGATTACTATACATTAATACTTATAAAAACAAATGAAGATCATAGTCTTTGTTTAGACCATTCGGACTAAGTGTTTTTAGATGCTGTATCCACCATACCTCTCTTTTCTTTAACAGTAACTCTCTGTTACCCCCTCTTCTTTGTTTTGGTATGTGGTCAATTACTTGGAATCGTAGCTGGCTGACTGTATGTCCAGCATTGATAAAATGGGATGATACGGGCAGTGTCATATCCTTACATCTAATGGAAGACTTATGGGCACTTATCCTATCTTTGATGGGGTTAATGGTCTCTCCTACATAGCCCCGCCCACATGGACACTTAAGGATATACACCACATGGTCAGTGTTGCATGTATATAGGCTTTTAATATCACGTTTTTTATTGTCATTTATCTGTGCTATGTATTTCCCCTTAATCATGGAATTACATTGGGCACAGTTGAGACAGGGGTATTATGATCCTTTATTAGCTGTTGTAAGGTAATTTATAGTATCTTTCTTACTAGTTCCCACATCTGATTTTACCACTAGGTCTCTAATATTTTTGACCCTCTTAAAGGAATTAATTGGTGGTTTACAAAATTCCTCAATATGTGGATTCGTTTTATTTAGTATATACCAATGTTTTTTAACAATTCTTGTGATGCCATTGCTGAATTGATTATATACTGAAGAAAAGATAAGTTGTTTTTTATCAATCTGATTTTTATTTTTACTCTTATTTGATATTAGATCATGAGTTTCTCTAGTTTTCAATTTAACTGTTTGTTCACTAGTGGTTATGACAGCTTGAGGGTAACCTCTATCAGTAAATTTTTTTCCCATTTGTTTCAGTCTTACTTCTTGCAGATCTTTCTCTTTTACATTGCGCATCGTTCTAAGGAACTGGCTCTTAGGGATAGCGTTAAATACCCTATCTGGATGGTAACTGTCAAAGTGAAGTAATGTATTACGGTCTGTTGGTTTGCAGTATAGGTCTGTTACTAAATGGTCATCTTTTTTATATACCAAGGTGTCAAGATAGTTACTCACAAACGAAAGTAAGTTAATAGTAAATTGCAGACTTGTTGTACAATTGTTTAATTCCTCCACAAAGTTCTCAAGGGTCTCCAATGTGTCCCCCCATACGCCAAATATGTCATCTATATAACGTAGCCATATCTTGCAGTGGCTTTGAAATTTATTGCTGATGTAGACATATCTGTTTTCAAATTGACTTACGAATATATTGGCGTATGAGGGGGCCACATTGGAGCCCATGGCGGTTCCCTTTCTTTGTATATAATATGTGTCTTGGAACAAAAAATAGTTAAGATGTAGTATTATATTCAGCATGTCTTCTATGAAGTCACATTGAGCATTAGTATATACCTGATCTTTTTTAATAAGATCCAATACAGATTGTACTCCTGATTCATGTGGGATTGAAGTATATAGACTCACTATATCTAGTGTGAATAATATGTCATTTTCACTCACTCTTACTTCATCTATTCTAGTTAGAAAGTCCCCTGTGTCTTTTAGAAAAGATTTCTGGCCTGCCGCTATGGGATTCAAAATTTTATCTAGAAAAATTGCTATATTAGCAAAAACTGATTCCGTACTCGCCACTATGGGTCTACCCGGTGGCTCCTTTAGGTTTTTGTGGATTTTCGGAGTTGTATAAAATACAGGTGTGATGGGGTCTATTTTTATGAGAAATGTGGCTAAATTCTTAGTAATGACTTTATTCACCAAAGCCTTGTCAATTACTGCCGCTATTTCTTTTTTGATATCAGGTAGAGGATCATGGTCTAGTATTAAATATATTCCACCATCTGATAGTTGAGACAAAATTTCCTGTATATAATATTCCTTGTCAAGTACCACTACCGCACCACCCTTATCTGCATTTTT
Source organism: Bombina bombina (assembly GCF_027579735.1). Taxonomy (NCBI): domain Eukaryota; kingdom Metazoa; phylum Chordata; class Amphibia; order Anura; family Bombinatoridae; genus Bombina; species Bombina bombina. The sequence continues at coordinate 581,517,274 of NC_069500.1, read as the reverse complement.
TATCTCAATTAGATTGTTATTAGATAAATTTTTCAAAGCTTTACGTTCTGCTGTGGTGACATTAGAGCTCATTCCATGTTTAGATGTTGTATATAATTTATGAATATCCTCTTGAACTAACTTAATATATGTTTCTACTCCAGAGTTGGAAGTACTGGGTACATACTTAGATTTGTTTGTCAGTCCTAATGGTCTGGTGTCAAATATCTCTCTCTCGTTCACTGTATTACTAAATACTTTATCCTTATCAGTATCCACAATATTACCAAAATATGCTTTTAGCCTTAGGTTTCTAAAAAAGCGATATAGATCCTTCTCTATGGTAAATTGATTAGCATATACAGTTGGACAAAAAGATAACCCTTTATTTAGAACACTTAGTTCATCTTTAGTGAGTTCATATTTGGAAATGTTAATAACTAATCCCAAGGGGCTTAAGAATAAAGCTGAGACAGACAATTATGACCAATAATGATAAATAGAAAAAAAGATTTGAATGTATACTGAACAAGTGTTCATTCGACATCATTGTTTGGACAGTGGAATGCCTGCAGGAAGAAATAGAGATACAAAAAACAGTGGTATCTGAAAGTGAAAACAAAGTAAATACTCACTTCTCTGCTGATGATTTGCTGAAAACAAATAAAGAGATAGACAAGATCCTTGACGACTACCAGAAGGAGTTAAAAGATATCAAGAGAAACAAGTTCAATCGAGACGACGAGGATTACAAAGCAAATCACGTGTACCGCTGGACCAATGAGGAAGAGGTTCATGACGTCCGAAGGAGGCGACCAGGAAGAGGACGCGGAACATTGCGAGCAATGAGACACGCGATGGAAAAGACAACGACAGCTACTAATTCATCCTCATCGGAGGATTTTTTATACATGGGAACAGATACCGATACCGGAGGGGAGGACGGAAACACAAGAGTTGGAAACTCCGACCCCCGACAATCCAACAGGCTGAGGAACAGGCGATTTCCGAGGGGCCGCAAGAAATAAATGGGACTTTCGATGTATCACAGCCAACTGCCGGGAGTGGTAAAAGTGGTAATGTACATAGTATGACATCAAATGATATGATATGTAACGACACTAATCAGTGCGAGATACCAGTCCCGGCAGAGACATTAGTTATTAACATTTCCAAATATGAACTCACTAAAGATGAACTAAGTGTTCTAAATAAAGGGTTATCTTTTTGTCCAACTGTATATGCTAATAAATTTACCATAGAGAAGGATCTATATCGCTTTTTTAGAAACCTAAGGCTAAAAGCATATTTTGGTAATATTGTGGATACTGATAAGGATAAAGTATTTAGTAATACAGTGAACGAGAGAGAGATATTTGACACCAGACCATTAGGACTGACAAACAAATCTAAGTATGTACCCAGTACTTCCAACTCTGGAGTAGAAACATATATTAAGTTAGTTCAAGAGGATATTCATAAATTATATACAACATCTAAACATGGAATGAGCTCTAATGTCACCACAGCAGAACGTAAAGCTTTGAAACATTTATATAATAACAATCTAATTGAGATAAAAAATGCAGATAAGGGTGGTGCGGTAGTGGTACTTGACAAGGAATATTATATACAGGAAATTTTGTCTCAACTATCAGATGGTGGAATATATTTAATACTAGACCATGATCCTCTACCTGATATCAAAAAAGAAATAGCGTCAGTAATTGACAAGGCTTTGGTGAATAAAGCCATTACTAAGAATTTAGCCACATTTCTCATAAAAATAGACCCCATCACACCTGTATTTTATACAACTCCGAAAATCCACAAAAACCTAAAGGAGCCACCGGGTAGACCCATAGTGGCGAGTACGGAATCAGTTTTTGCTAATATAGCAATTTTTCTAGATAAAATTTTGAATCCCATAGCGGCAGGCCAGAAATCTTTTCTAAAAGACACAGGGGACTTTCTAACTAGAATAGATGAAGTAAGAGTGAGTGAAAATGACATATTATTCACACTAGATATAGTGAGTCTATATACTTCAATCCCACATGAATCAGGAGTACAATCTGTATTGGATCTTATTAAAAAAGATCAGGTATATACTAATGCTCAATGTGACTTCATAGAAGACATGCTGAATATAATACTACATCTTAACTATTTTTTGTTCCAAGACACATATTATATACAAAGAAAGGGAACCGCCATGGGCTCCAATGTGGCCCCCTCATACGCCAATATATTCGTAAGTCAATTTGAAAACAGATATGTCTACCTCAGCAATAAATTTCAAAGCCACTGCAAGATATGGCTACGTTATATAGATGACATATTTGGCGTATGGGGGGACACATTGGAGACCCTTGAGAACTTTGTGGAGGAATTAAACAATTGTACAACAAGTCTGCAATTTACTATTAACTTACTTTCGTTCGTGAGTAACTATCTTGACACCTTGGTATATAAAAAAGATGACCATTTAGTAACAGACCTATACTGCAAACCAACAGACCGTAATACATTACTTCACTTTGACAGTTACCATCCAGATAGGGTATTTAACGCTATCCCTAAGAGCCAGTTCCTTAGAACGATGCGCAATGTAAAAGAGAAAGATCTGCAAGAAGTAAGACTGAAACAAATGGGAAAAAAATTTACTGATAGAGGTTACCCTCAAGCTGTCATAACCACTAGTGAACAAACAGTTAAATTGAAAACTAGAGAAACTCATGATCTAATATCAAATAAGAGTAAAAATAAAAATCAGATTGATAAAAAACAACTTATCTTTTCTTCAGTATATAATCAATTCAGCAATGACATCACAAGAATTGTTAAAAAACATTGGTATATACTAAATAAAACGAATCCACATATTGAGGAATTTTGTAAACCACCAATTAATTCCTTTAAGAGGGTAAAATCAGATGTGGGAACTAGTAAGAGATACTATAAATTACCTTACAACAGCTAATAAAGGATCATAATACCCCTGTCTCAACTGTGCCCAATGTAATTCCATGATTAAGGGGAAATACATAGCACAGATAAATGACAATAAAAAACGTGATATTAAAAGCCTATATACATGCAACACTGACCATGTGGTGTATATCCTTAAGTGTCCATGTGGGCGGGGCTATGTGGGAGAGACCATTAACCCCATCAAAGATAGGATAAGTGCCCATAAGTCTTCCATTAGATGTAAGGATATGACACTGCCCGTATCATCCCATTTTATCAATGCTGGACATACAGTCAGCCAGCTACGATTCCAAGTAATTGACCACATACCAAAACAAAGAAGAGGGGGTAACAGAGAGTTACTGTTAAAGAAAAGAGAGGTATGGTGGATACAGCATCTAAAAACACTTAGTCCGAATGGTCTAAACAAAGACTATGATCTTCATTTGTTTTTATAAGTATTAATGTATAGTAATCTTGTAATTTTGTATGAAATGTTTTTAATAATATGTGTTGAAATATAGTCTTGGGTTATAATCACTAGATAAGAACTTTTTATTATATAATGAAGAACTATGATTTAGGTACAAAGATTATTTACTGACCATTCTGACCTGTTAGGGGTCAAAAATCCAAAATGGTAATTTGAATGTATGCAGGTAAATCAAGTTAATTGATACACAGGTGTTATAAAAGAAGGTGATTTTTCCCCATAATCCATTGCATGACTAAGGGTCTGTGTTGACTCGAAACGTCGCTGTTTTTAACTTTGTCTGAAGCCTCAATAAAGTGGAATTTTGTATGAAGAAGTGCTGACGCTATCTTGCTTTATTATATATATATATATATATATATATATATATATATATATATATATATAATTTTTTTTTAATTTATTTTTTTTAAAAACGGGCACTTTCACATGAAAATTGACCTTCACTTTAAAAACAAACCAAAAAGGGTAATTTGCGCAACTGAAAATACTGAGCTGCCGTTTTAAAAAATGATCTAGATAAAAAAATAAAAAAAACATCAATATATTCAAACACAAAAAAAAGGAGCGCTGGTTAACAAAATAGGAGGTGTCTTAATCCACCCATAGGTAACCTTCTGAACAGTATAAGTCTCTGTAAGCTATTGGGTGTAGTATTCAATTATTTAGATAGAAATTCATCAAATATATATTCATATACTACAGATACACAATGTGTATTACAATATACCATTTTAAAATAAGTCAAGACAACATCATTGAAACAGTACTAAAATGTGATTACACAAAGAATCTTGATACAGCTGCTAGACTAAAACATCTTGATGCATTTAGAAAAAACAGTTTTATCCAGAGCCTCAATGAATCTAGCAACGGTTGCGTCTAGAGACAAAAGCGACAGAGGGTCCCGTTACAGGCTGTAAGATGTTAAAGGAATGGTGTATTCAAGTACTTAAACCGGGTGTTGGCGCTTCTGCTTTATTGGAAATCCAAACGTCCACAAACAGCTTTACTTGAAATCCAAGCGCCCACAGCAAACATGGCTGTAGTTTTAGGATGTCCTCAAAGCTTATTCGAATCTGTATTTCGTTTAGAGAGCCTATGTATAGAGCTCAGGTGATTCTTGAAAGTATATGGGATAGTAACTTTGAACGGCTGTGGATGTATAACGTTTAGCCTATACCAAACACACAAGCCGTTATTTTTCCCCTTTCTACACCGGCACCTACAGGTGTTGCTCTGGGTCAAAGTTACACAACTAAGTGGAATTGAGTAACACCTTTCCGAGGTCTCCCTCCTTTCTCAAGCTCGAGAAAGGAGGGAGACCTCGGAAACGCATTGCTATATCATTTTTTTAAAAAGGGAGCACGTTGCCCACCCCCAGCCCCTTTGCACAAATGTCACTGTCCGGGGGGGGGGAAACGATTAGTTGATTGCAGATGAGTCGTCTGTCAATAAATTGCTGAAAATGGCGACTGGAGGTTCAGCTCTTATCCGTATAGCATTTCTAGTGAAATGAAGATAACTATATACTAAAGATTTCATGAATGAAAGTCTCATTCATTTTTTAACTTCTATCGTTTGATTTTAGCTAATAGCGTTAACTTAACATTCACTTTAACAGCTATGGCAAAGTGAAAACTTGGAAATTACAACTTTTAACTATAGAAAACAAATGCAATAAAAATGTGAAGCAACTATTTGTAACACAAGCATGAAATCGGGCAATAAGTGTAGAGACTGAAAGGGTGCCTAGGTACAAAGCATTATAGCCTTGTTGCCCTTATACAGTTAAAGGGACAATATACACTAGGGATAGACCGATAAAATAATTTTTTTTTTAGGGGCGATACTGATTATTGACCACCTTTCAGGCCGATAACCAATAACAGGGGCCGATCTTTCTAGATTTAAGTTTTAAAAAATCAACACAATTTTTACACAAATCTGGTATAAACTGAACTTGCATATTAAAATTTTAAACATTAGAAGTAAACGCCTGGGGGAAAAAAAGTGCTCAAAAATTAACTTATTAAATTGCTTCCCAAAACATAGAAAAATGGCATAAATCCCTTTTTAAACTGCACACTGATATAACATTAAATTTAAGTCACTACTGCAAAGGCTAGACACTACACAATTTCTTCAGTACTCCCAGTTTAGTAGAAAAACATTATAGTGCAGGTAGCATAACATTTTAGCATGTTCTCCTGTTAAAGGCTTCTGTTTTTTTTCATATATTGCTGCCACTTCACTAAAAACACGCTCACTTGGTTCATATTACAGATAAGGGTTAAAAAATATATATATATATATATATATATATATATATATATTGTGCCTATAACGCACGTGCTGGAATATCAGTGCTAGATTTATTTATTTGCTTTAATTTTTAATATGCTCATATATTTACTGGGTTACAAATACCTTCCCTGGCACTGAGGAGTGGACTATGTTTCTTATGTCACTTATGGGCAGTTTTATACATGTGTAACAGCGCCACCTAATGGTCAGTACATTGTTATCCACTGCTAGAGAATATTGATACTAGTCTCCTATACTGCATAGCTTTCTACTAAAGGTTTTTTGTTGTGGACATTTTAATTGATGTGCTTGAACTAGCTTTAGTGAAAGGTTTTTCAAATGTGTAAAATTTGTCAGAATGCAACAAATAATATTCTATTTGTGACAGCAATTAGCAAGCAGATTGATTTTATATATTGCTGACCCCTATGAGTAAATCAAAAGTAATTTAGCTCTGTGTACTTCAAGGAAACTGTCGCTTTAAGTGCCACTTAATTATCACATTTTCCATTTCACAAATCATATATGTTTGTTTATGCAAGTCCATATACAGGCCTTCCATTGGGGGTATGGTAGTTGGTAACAGAGCTTCAAGGAACACCTGGGCTTGGACTCTTTATCAGTGCTATTTATTATTAGATTCTATATCCAGCTTATATGTGCTATAGATGATTTGTGTCACTTAAATACCTACATAGTTTCCATGAAGTACACAGAACTAAATTTATTTTGATTTGCTCCATATCGGTAAGTTTCTGGCCGATACCTATCTTTCAGAAATTCCAAATATTGTCCCTAAAAATCGGCCGTTATAGATATCGGTCTATCCCTAGTATACACCAATTTTCATATAACTGCATGTAATATACACTACTATAAATAATATGCACAGATACTGATATAAATATCCAGTATAAAACAGTTTAAAAACTTACTTAGAAGATCCCAGTTTAGCTCGGTTAAAAAGGTAGTTTGAACACCCACTTTAAGTGGGAAATAAGACACTCCCCTCCTCCCCCTTCCTCTGCATATGAATAGACTCTTTACACAAACAGGATCAAGCTGGAGTAGGTATACCTTGCCATTCTCCAAAACTTTGGGGCTTGGTTAGGAGTCTGAAAATCAGAGCAATGTTATTTAAAAATAAGCAAAACTATACATTTAAAAAACCCCCAAAAACAACTGTATGGGCTATATAAATGGATCATCTACAAAACATTTATGAAAAGAAAAATAGAGTGTATAATGTCCCTTTAATGTAAACCTTCAATGAATCACAGAGATCAGTGCTTGTCAATTCTACACTCAAGCACCAAGGCCAGATTCTAATTCCCTGCATGTCCTGGCGAGCTTTCTTCATCTGACTTAATCTCATGTGTTTAGTTAGATAAAGTCTTAAAATCTGGACAGTTAGTGATATTTAAGGACTGGAGTTGAGACATGATGATGTAAGTCACAGGGAGAATGCTTGGTGAAAATATATATATATAGTACTGTAAAAGCAGAGACATTTGCCAGATATTGGACCATAGTGAACTATCCCAAGGAAAATATGCCATGTAAAGGGTTCTATAGCCAAAGTATGTCACCGTGAAATAAAGATGATAAACTGTGTATGTGATGTCATTTTCGGTGGGGGGGCTGCATTGAGAGTGGTTGGTTTATGGCCACAGGTGGCTGTGGACGGGGCAAATTTACAGGGACTATCTTATTTTGCTGTAGAGTAGCAGGCCAGACTCCCAACCCATGGCTATAATGCAGGATGCCAGACTATTAAGAGCTATGGTAACATGAGTATTGCTTCCCTCATGTATTTATTATTTTTTTCTAATGTGACATAATGATAATGAACGATGTGTGCTATGTGTTTTTCTAGACGTGTTTTTTTGTTTTTTTTTTGTTTTGTTCATCTAATATATATAAACATGCTGCATTTGTGTTGTCTTACTATTTGAAATGTTTGTTTATCCCTATGCCTGATGGTGCTATTTCTCATTAAAGGTTTTGTTAGAAGCACAAAAAGAATTGATTGACTATGGTGGCCTTGGCATCAGCATTCTAGGTATGGATAGTATACATTTATTTTTATTATGCGTATAGAAACACTTTAATTAAAGGGACACTGAATCCAATATTTTCTTTTATGATTCAGATAGAGCATGCAACTTTCTAATTTACTCCTATTTTTCTTCATTCTCTAAATTTATTTGAAAATGCAGGCATGTAAGCTTATGAGCCTGCCCAACTTTGGTTCAGCACCTGGGTAGCGCTTGCTGATTAGTGGCTAAATGCAGCCACCAATCAGGAAGCCCTATCCAGGGTTCTGAACCAAAAATGTGCGGCTCATAACCAAGAGAAGGAGGTATATTTGATACTAGCAGTGAATTGGAAAGTTGTTTTGGTTATTATTATTATTATTATTATTATTATTATTATACTTTCCATCTTAGTAACTTATAAAATAATTTCAGTCTAATAGTGTTTTTTTTTTTTAAATATACTTCCATGTCCCTTTTTAAGAAGGAAAAGGGTTGTGTGTTTATAAATAAAAATATCTCAATTAGACTGAAATTATTTTTATAGCTCAGAAAATCGGAGCTTCGCTATAGTATGTGTCAAATTGCTTTGGCAACTAGGATTGAGATTGGATCCTGGAAATTACCCAGCCTCACCTTACTTAACCCCTTAGTGACTAGACCATTTTTCAATTTTCTTATTTTTAAATTTCTGTGGTGTTTGTGTTTAGCTGTAATTTTCCTCTTACTCATTACTGTACCACATATTATATACAGTTTTTCTCGCCATTAAATGGACTTTCTAAAGATACCATTATTTCTCCAACATTGGTGTGTCCGGTCCACGGTTTCATCCTTACTTGTGGGGATATTCTCCTCCCCTACAGGAAATGGCAAGGAGAGCACACAGCAAGAGCTGTCCATATAGCCCCCCCTCTGGCTCCGCCCCCCAGTCATTCTCCTTGCCGCTCTGAACAAGTAGCATCTCCACGGGGATGGTGAGGAGTTTGTGGTGTTAGTTGTAGTTTTTTATTTCTTCTATCAAGAGTTTATTTTAAAATAGTGTCGGTTTGTACTATTTACTCTACAACAGAAAATGAAGAAGATTTCTGTTAAAAGAGGAGTATGATTTTAGCAGCAGTAACTAAAATCAATTGCTGTTCCCACGCAGGACTGTTGAGCCCAGAGAACTTCAGTTGGGGGGAACAGTTTGCAGACTTATCTGCTTCAGGTACGATTAGTCATATTTCTAACAAGACATGTTAATGCTAGAAGACTGTCAGTTTTTCCCTTAGGGGATCGGTAAGCCATTTTCTTAGATTCATAACAGATTAAGGCTTATAAATGGGCTCTATACTGGTTGACACTATTGTGGGCTAAATCGATTGGTTTATATCAGATTTATTGGACATTTAGAGTGTTTTTTTTGTTATAAAAGCACTTTTGGGAACGTTTTTTTTTTCACCTGGCATCTAGTTAGACTACTACTTTAGTCAGAAAGGCCCCTTCACTCTGGTAATGCAGATGGAGGAGGCCCCGTTTTCGCGCCTCAATTGCGCAGTTTATTTCCTTGGCAGTGCATACTGCTTCATTTGAGGGTCCTGTGGGTAAAGAAAACAGACTCAGGAAGGTTTACTTCAGTGCTGAATCACTTTAAGGGAAGGTAAAAAGCCGCAGCAAGGCTGTGGCAGTGATTGTTGTGTGATAAAATTGTTTATTTGAACAAATAGCTCCGTTTTGCTCATTTTAAGGGTTAAAGTCTTGAAACTTGGTGTGCAATACTTTCAAGGCACTAGGACTCTGGGGTGCAAAGTTTGTAAAAATCGGACATTGCCTTCATAGTTTTTCAAACTTTCAGAAATAAAGTGTGCTTGTTTATTGTTTAAAGAGACAGTAACGCTTTTCTTTAAAAACGTTTTTATTGCATTATTAGCCTGCCATATTCTGTCTAACATGTTTGTACCTTCAGATAGCTTATGCTCTGTATGTATGAAAGCCAAGGTGGTTCCCCCTATTAATGTTTTGTGCAAATTGTATCATAGCGTCCAAACAAAGTAAGGACAGTACTGTCACATTTAATAAGATTGCCCAGGATGATTCTTCATGTGAAGGTAGTGGGGATAGTTTATCATCCTCTCCTTCTGTGTCAACACCAGTTTTGCCCACGCAGGCGATACCTAGTACATCTAGCGCGCGCCAATGCTGGTTACTATGCATCAATTAACTGCAGTGATGGATAATTCTATAGCAAATCTATTATCCAAACTGCTGATTGCTCAGTTTTTAAATACAGAAGATGAGCAGGTTAGCGCTGAGGACAATTTATCAGTTGTTCCCTCACATCAATCTGAGTATAGCAGTGAGGGAGGGCCTGTCTGAAGGGGAAGTTTCTGATTCAGGAAAAGTTTCTCAGCAGGCAGACACTGATATAGTGATTTTTAAATTTAAGTTAGAACACCTCCGCGCCCTGCTTAAGGAGGTCCTAACTACTCTAGATGATTGTGATTCTCTGGTAATTCCAGAGAAATTGTGCAAGATGGACAAATTCTTAGAGGTTCCAGTGCACGCTGATGCCTTTCCAATACCCAAGCGGGTGGCGGACATAGTGACTAAGGAGTGGGAAAATCCAGGTATACCTTTTTGTTCCACCTCCTATATTCAAGAAAATGTTCCCCATTGTCGACCCTAGAAAGGACACATGGCCGACGGTTCCTAAGCTTGAGGGGGCGGTTTCAGTGTTAGCTAAGCGCACAACTATTCCTATTGAGGACAGTTGCGTTTTCAAAGATCTTATGGATAAAAGATTAGAAGGACTGTTAAAAAGAATTTATTCAGCAGGGCTTCCTTCTTCAACCAATCTCGTGCATTATTCCTGTCACTACCGCAGCGTATTTCGGTTCGAGGAACTGGAAAATTCGCTTCAAAGGGAGACTCCATATGATGAAGTCATGGACAGAATTCACGCACTTAAGTTGGTTAATTCATTTCTTTTGGATGCCGCTTTTCAATTAGCTAAGTTAGCGGCGAAAAATTCAGGGTTTGCTATAGTGGCGCGCAGAGCGCTTTGGCTAAAATCCTGGTTGGCAAATGTGTCGTCCAAGAACAAATTGCTTAATATTCCTTTCAAGGGTAAGACCCTATTCGGGCTGGAATTGAAAGAGATTATTTCAGACATTACTGGTGGAAAGGGACATGCCCTCCCACAAGATAGGCCTTTTAAGGCTAAGAACAAATGTAATTTTCGTTCCTTTCGCAATTTCAGGAACGGACCAATTCCTAACTCTGCGGCCTCCAGACAAGAAGGCAACACTTCCCAACCTTAACCAGCATAGAAACCATTGCAAGGTTGGAACTAGGGTAAACAGGCCAAAAGCCTGCTGCTTCTACCAAGACAGCATGAAGGGGTAGCCCCGATCCGGGACCGGATCTAGTAGGGGGCAGACTCTCTCTTTGCTCAGGCTTGGGCAAGAGATGTTCCGGATTCCTGGACACTAGAATAGTCTCTCAGGGATATCTTCTAGAATTCAAGGAACTTCCTCCAAAGGGAAGGTTCCATATGTCTCGCTTATCTTCAGACCAGATGAAGAGACAGGCATTCTTACACTGCGTAGGAGACATAGTAAAGATGGGAGTGATACACCCAGTTCCAATAACGGAACAAGGAAGATTTTTCCAACAATCCAGGAGGGTCAATTCATGACTACCGTGGATTTAAAGGATGCATATTCCTATCCACAAAGATCTCCATTAGTTCCTGAGGTTCGCCTTCCTGGAAAGACAGTTCGTGGCTCTTCCATTCGGTTTAGCCACTGCTCCCAGAATTTTCACAAAGGTGCTAGTCCCTTCTAGCGGTATTAAGACCGAGGGGCATTGCTATAGCATCTTATCTAGACGACATTCTAACCCAAGCGTCGTCCCTTTCCAAAGCAAAGGCCCATACAAGACATTTTTCTAGCCTTTCTCAGATCTCACGGGTGGAAGGTGAACGTAGAAAAGAGTTCCCTGTCTCCGTCAACAAGAGTTCCCTTTTTGGGAACAATAATAGATTCTTTAGAAATGAAGATCTTCCTGACAGAAGTCAGAAAGACAAAGCTTCTAAACGCTTGTCAAGTTCTTCACTCTATTCTGCAGCCTTCCATAGCTCAGTGCATGGAAGTAGTAGGATTGATGGTTGCAGCAATGGACATAGTTCCTTTTGCTCGAATTCATCTAAGACCATTACAACTGTGCATGCTCAATCAGTGGAATGGGGACTATGCAGACTTGTCTCCACAGATTCAAGTAGACCAGATGAACAAAGACTCACTCCGTTGGTGGTTGACTCAGGATCACCTGTCTCAGGGAATGAGTTTCCGCAGACCACAGTGGGTCAATGTCACGACCGACACCAGTCTATTAGGCTGGGGCGCGGTATGGGATTCCCTGAAAGCTCAGGGTCTATGGTCTCGGGAAGAGTTTCTTCTCTCAATAAACATCCTGGAACTGAGAGTGATATTCAATGCTCTCCGGGCTTGGCCTCAACTAGCGAAGGATTCATAAGATTCCAGTCAGACAACATGATGACTGTAGCTTACATCAACCATCAGGGAGGAACAAAGAGTTCCTTGGCGATGAGAGAGGTATCCAAGATCATCAAATGGGCGGAGGATCACTCCTGCCATCTATCTGCAATTCACATCCCAGGAGTAGACAACTGGGAGGCGGATTATTTGAGTCGTCAGACTTTCCATCCGGGGGAGTGGGCACTCCACCCCGGAGGTCTTTGCCCAGTTAACTCAACTATGGGGCATTCCAGATATGGATCTGATGGCGTCTCGTCAGAACTCCAAGGTTCCTTGATACGGGTCCAGATCCAGGGATCCCAAGGCGACACTAGTGGATGCATTGGTGGCGCCTTGGTCGTTCAACCTAGCTTATGTGTTTCCACCGTTCCCTCTCCTTCCCAGGCTTGTAGCCAGGATCAAACAGGAGAAGGCCTCGGTGATTCTGATAGCTCCTGCGTGGCCACGCAGGACTTGGTATGCAGACCTGGTGAATATGTCATCGGCTCCACCATGGAAGCTACCTTTGAGACAGGATCTTCTAGTACAAGGTCCATTCGAACATCCAAATCTAGTCTCTCTGCAACTGACTGCTTGGAAATTGAACGCTTGATTCTATCTAAGCGTGGGTTTTCAGATTCGGTTATAGATACTCTGATTCAGGCCAGGAAGCCTGTGACTAGGAAAATTTACCATAAGATATGGAAAAAATATATCTGTCGGTGCGACTCCAAGGGATACTCTTGGAGTAAAATTAAAATTCCGAGGATACTTTCCTTTCTCCAAGAGGGTTTGGATAAAGGTTTGTCAGCTAGTTCTCTAAAAGGACAGATATCTGCTCTGTTTGTTTTGTTGCACAAACGTCTGGCAGCCGTGCCAGATGTACAGGTGTTTGTACAGGCTTTAGTCAGAATCAAGCCTGTCTACAAACCTTTGACTCCTCCATGGAGTCTAAATTTAGTTCTTTCAGTTCTTCAAGGGGTTCCGTTTGAACCCTTACATTCCATAGATATTAAGTTACTATCTTGGAAAGTTCTGTTTTTGGTTGCTTTTTCTTCTGCTAGAAGAGTTTCTGAATTGTCTGCTTTGCAGTGTGTTCACCCTATGTCAGGCTGTCAGCAACCTACAATGACTGGAGAGATTATCTGTTACTAAAACTTGAACACAGCTGCTTAGATGAAAAATTAAGGATTTGTTTCTGGGAGATGTGTGGGAAACAGATAAATCACATAGGTGGTGAACTGAATCCCAATTACTACCAGAATGTTAATATACAGGTTCATAAGTAGTTGCTAGTAACTGAAGCTACATAAGTATAGTATAACCAGGCAGCTTAGTTAAAGCAGGAACCAAATTATGCTCAGCAAAAACAAGAAAAAATAATATGCCACTTAGTAAACTTTAACTAAACAGGTTTTTCACAGTATGGAATGTTTAGGCAAGAATTATATAGTAAGCTGTTTTTAAGTTTATGTTTATATACATCTAATTACCTTGACCCCTTAGATTCAAGTTTAGGCAGAGCTTCGGTAGTCAGATGGTAAGAAATCAGAGGCTTGAGAGTAACGGAGCGGAGCAGCAGCTCGCAATGTCGGATGTTCCGTGAAGCTGGCGTGTGACGTCACCGCGGATGGATACAGGCTGCGGTAAACAGAGTATGAGGTTCCGTGTGGGAAATAGTGACAGGCAGTCCTGGAGAATAACAGCACAAACACAGAGAGTGCTGCTGTTACTTTTAGTTTAGTAGTAGTAAGGAATACTGAATCCACAAAAGGATAGATTATTTTCAATAATAGTGCAATGCACAGGCTGGATATTTCTGTAGGCACAACAATACCAAGCAAAGGTAAATGGGCTGCTGGGAATTTAAAGGAAGTGAGCATGATCCTAATTGAAATTTAAAGGTACAGAACGGTAAAAAGAAGTAAGTCCAGTTTGGAGAATGATATCCTGACACCCTATCTGGTATTCCATACAGATAAGGTAGTTTTACGTACAAAGCCTGGTTTTCTTCCAAAAGTGGTTTCCAACAGGAATATTAACCAGGAAATAGTGGTTCCTTCTCTGTGTCCGAATCCAGTTTCGAAGAAGGAACGTTTGTTACATAATTTAGATGTAGTTCGTGCTTTGAAATTTTATTTAGAAGCAACGAAGGATTTCAGACAGACATCTTCTTCGTTTGTCGTCTATTCTGGTAAGAGGAGAGGACAGAAAGCTATTGTTACCTCTCTTTACTTTTGGCTGAAAAGCATCATCCGATTGGCTTATGAGACTGCTGGACGGCAGCCTCCTGAACAATTTACAGCTCATTCTACTAGACCTGTGGCTTCCACATGGGCCTTCAAGTTGATCAGATCTGTAGGGCAGCGACTTGGTCTTCCCTGCATACTTTGCCAAATTTTCAAATTCAATACTTATGCTTCTTCGGAGGCTATTTTTGGGAGAAAGGTTTTGCAAGCCGTGGTGCCTTCTGTTTAGGTAACCTGATTTGCTCCCTCCCTTCATCCGTGTCCTAAAGCTTTGGTATTGGTTCCCACAAGTAAGGATGAAACCGTGGACCGGACACACCAATGTTGGAGAAAACAGAATTTATGCTTACCTGATAAATTACTTTCTCCAATGGTGTGTCCGGTCCACGGCCCGCCCTGGTTTTTTAATCAGGTTTGAAAAATTTCTTTCTTTATACACTACAGTCACCACGGCACCCTATAGTTTCTCCTTTTTCTCCTAACCGTCGGTCGAATGACTGGGGGGCGGAGCCAGAGGGGGGGCTATATGGACAGCTCTTGCTGTGTGCTCTCCTTGCCATTTCCTGTAGGGGAGGAGAATATCCCCACAAGTAAGGATGAAACCGTGGACCGGACACACCGTTGGAGAAAGTAATTTATCAGGTAAGCATAAATTCTGTTTTTTATCATATCATATAATTTACTATAAAGTTTTTTTGTGTTTTTTTTTTTTTTATGATGGGGAAAAACTTTTTCTAACTTTGACCCCCAAAATCTGTTACACATCTACAGCCACCAAAAAACTCCCATGCTTAATAGTTTCTAAAATTTGTCCTGAGTTTAGAAATACCCAATGTTTACATGTTTGCAAGTTATAGGACAATAAGTACAAGTAGCACTTTGCTATTTCTTCTATAAGGTACGACAAGTCCACGGATTCATCCTTTACTTGTGGGACATTTATCCTCCTGCTAACAGGAAGTGGCAAAGAGCACCACAGCAGAGCTGTCTATATAGCTCCTCCCTTAGCTCCACCCCCAGTCATTCTCTTTGCCTGCTTTAAGTACTAGGAAGGGTAAAGTGAAAGAGGTGATAAAATATTAGTTTTTAATTTCTTCAAGCAAGAGTTTTTTGTTTTAAATGGTACCGGTGTGTACTATTTACTCTCAGGCAGCAGATGGATGAAGACTTCTGCCTGGAGGATGATGATCTTAGCATTTGTCACTAAGATCCAGAGCAGTTCCCACAGAGGCTGAGGGGTGCAGGAAACTTCAGTGTGAGGAACGTTTTCATGCTATATAGCAGTGAGGTATGTTCAGTAATTTTTTCTGGAGAGATTGTGTGTATTTCAGAAAGGCTGACAGTATCCCCATGAGGGTAAGGGTAAGCAGTATTCCTAAGAGCTATAGAAGGGCATTACTAAGCTTGCATAAGGGGCTAATTAAAAAATGGTTGACACTGAGTTTTTGAATGTTTGTGGGCAAACATTTTGTGAACTGGGAATGCTTGGGCAATATAGTTTTTGGCAACTTTATTGAGGGTACACTTGGCTTATTTTTTGGGTCTCAGAACCCACATGGCTAGTTTAAAACTGCTCTGGTGCGGTTCTTTGAGGCTGTAGAGACATCGAGTGAGATGGGCGGGGCCTATTTTCACGCCTCAGATGCGCAGTTGTATTCACTTAGCAAGCTCCAACTCCGGAGGGCCCTTGTGGAGGTTTTGGGCCAAATCGAACCTTTAACCCCATTTTTACAATCCCTGAGGGCAGCTGTGGCGAGGTGCTGGGGGTATTTTTTCCGGATTTAGGCATTATTATCAATCCGGTTTGCACAATAAAGGGTTAAATGTTTGTTTTTCTTGTGGGGCAAACTTAACTACACAAATTGAGCATGATATCAAAAATTTGATAAGTTTGGTGCATTTTAAAGCAGTTTTGCAGAACGTGTATGCTTTTTTTTCTCTTAAAGGTGCAGTACCGTTTTTTTTAAGATTATTTTTTTCACTAAATAAAGTGTTTTCAAGCTTGTTTGTAGTCATTACTAGCCTGTTCAACATGTCTGACATTGAGGAAAGTCAATGTTCAATATGTTTAGAAGCCATTGTGTCCCTCATGCACTGAAAGGTCAATAAATTGCAAAGAACATATTTTAGCTACTAAAAGTATGTCGCAGGATGATTCTCAGTCAGAAGAGAATCAGGTTATGCCATCTAATTCTCCCCAAGTATCACAACCAATAACGCCTGCACAAGCGACGCCAAGTACTTCTAGTGCGTCTAATTCTTTCACCCTGCAAGATATGGCCGCAGTTATGAATACTACCCTCACAGAGGTTTTATCTAAGCTGCCTGGGATGCAGGGGAAGCGCAGTAGGTCTGGTGTGAGAACAAATGCTGAGCCCTCTGACGCTTTATTAGCCATATCCGATGTGCCCTCACAATGTTCTGAGTTGGGGGTGAGGGATTTGCTGTCTGAGGGAGAGATTTCTGATTAAGGAAAGATGTTCCTTCAGACAGACTCAGATATGACGGCTTATAAATTTAAACTAGAACACCTCCGCTTGTTGCTCAGGGAGGTTTTAGCGACTCTGGATGATTGTGACCCTATTGTAGTTCCATAGAAATTGTGTAAAATTGACAGATTTCTAGAGGTTCCTGCCTACACTGATGTTTTTCCGGTCCCTAAGAGGATTTGGGACATTGTTACTAAAGAGTGGGATAGACCAGGTATTCCGTTCGCTCCCCCTCCTACTTTTAAGAAAATTTTTCCCATATCAGACACCATGCGCGGCTCGTGGCAGACGGTCCCTAAGGTGGAGGGAGCTATTTTTACCCTGGCTAAGCGTACAACTATACCTATTGAGGACAGTTGTGCTTTCAAAGATCCTATGGATAAAAAATTAGAGGGTCTCCTAAAGAAAATATTTGTTCATCAGGGTTTTCTTCTCCAACCTATAGTGTGCATTGTGCACTACTGCAGCTGCTTTTTGGTTCGACGCTCTGGAGGAGGCTCTTCAGGTTGAGACCCCATTAGATGATATTCTGGATAGCATTAGGGCTCTCAAGCTAGCTAATTCTTTCATTACAGATGCCGCTTTTCAACTGGCTAAATTAGCGGCAAAGAATTCAGGTTTTGCTATTTTAGCGCGTAGAGCGTTATGGCTTAAGTCCTGGTCTGCTGATATGTCATCAAAATCTAAGCTTTTAGCCATCTCTTTCAAGGGTAAGACCCTATTCGGGCCTGAACTGAAAGAGATCATTTCAGACATCACTGGAGGGAAAGGCCATGCCCTTCCTCAGGATAAGACAAATAAGATGAGGACCAAACAAAATTATTTTCGTTCCTTTTGAAATTTCAAAGGTGGTCCCTCTACCTCTTCCCCTGCTGCAAAACAAGAGGGGAATTTTGCTCAATCCAAGTCAGTCTGGAGACCTAACCAGACTTGGAACAAGGGTAAACAGGCCAAGAAGCCCGCTGCTGCCACCAAGACAGCATGAAGGGGTAGCCCCCGATCCGGGACCGGATCTAGTAGGGGGCAGACTTTCTCTCTTTGCTTAGGCAAGAGACGTTCAGGACTCCTGGGCTTTAGAAATCGTAACCCAGGGGTATCTTCTAGATTTCAAAGATTCTCCCCCAAGGGGGAGATTCCATCTTTCTCAATTGTCTGCAAACCAGACAAAAAGAGAGGCGTTCTTACGCTGTGTAGAAGACCTCTATTTCATGGGAGTGATCCGCCCATTTCCGAAAACAGAACAGGGGCAGGGGTTTTACTCAAATCTGTCTGTGGTTCCCAAAAAAGAGGGAACCTTCAGACCAATTTTAGATCTCAAGATCCTAAGCAAATTCCTCAGAGTCCCATCTTTCAAGATGAAGACCATTCAGACTATTTTACAAATGATCCAGGAGGGTCAATATATGACCACTGTAGACTTAAAGGATGCGTATCTACACATCCCTATCCACAAAGATCATCACCAGTTCCTCACGTTCGCCTTTCTGGACAAGCATTACCAGTTTGTGGCTCTTCCCTTCGGGTTGGCCACAGCTCCCAGAATTTTCACAAAGGTGCTAGGGTCCCTTCTGGCGGTTCTAAGGCCGCGGGGCATAGCAGTGACGCCTTATCTGGACGATATCTTAATTCAGGCATCAACTTACCAACTAGCCAAGTCTCACATGGACATCGTGTTGGCTTTTCTAAGATCTCACGGGTGGAAGGTGAACGTAAAAAAGAGTTCACTTATCCCTCTCACAAGAGTTCCATTCCTGGGAACTCTGATAGATTCGTGGACATGAGAATTTTTCTGATTGAGGTCAGGAAATGAAAGATTTGAACCATCTGCCAAGCTCTTCGCTCCATTCCTCGGCCGTCAGTGGCTCAGTGTATGGAGGTAATCGGACTAATGGTAGTGGCAATGGACATAGTTCCATTTGCTCGCTTGCATCTCAGACCACTGTAACTATGCATGCTCAAACAGTGGCATGGGGATTATGCAGATTTGTCTCCTCAGATAAATCTGGATCAAGAGACAAGAGACTCTCTTCTTTGGTGGTTGTCACAGGATCATCTGTCCCAGGGAATGTGTTTCTGCAGGCCAGCGTGGGTCATAGTGACGACGGACGCCAGTCTATTGGGCTGGGGTGCAGTCTGGGATTCTCTGAAAGCACAGGGTTTGTGGACTCAGGAGGAGGCTCTCCTCCCGATAAATATTCTAGAACTGAGAATGATATTCAACGTGCTTCAGGCGTGGCCTCAGCTGGCTTCGGCCAGATTCATAAGATTCCAATCGGACAATATCACGACTGTAGCATATATCAATCATCAGGGGGGAACAAAGAGTTCTCTAGCGATGATAGAGGTTACCAAAATAATTTGATGGGCAGAGACTCACTCTTGCCATCTATCAGCAATCTATATCCCAGGAGTGGAGAACTGGGAAGCGGATTATCTAAGTCGTCAGACTTTTCATCCGGGGGAGTGGGAACTCCAT
This sequence comes from Bombina bombina, assembly GCF_027579735.1. Classification (NCBI taxonomy): domain Eukaryota; kingdom Metazoa; phylum Chordata; class Amphibia; order Anura; family Bombinatoridae; genus Bombina; species Bombina bombina. Next base: position 581,497,752 of record NC_069500.1, on the reverse strand, counting down.
CCGGAGGTGTTTGCACAATTGATTCAGCAATGGGGCACACCAGAATTGGATCTGATGGCGTCTCGTCAGAACGCCAAACTTCCTTGTTACGGGTCCAGGTCAAGGGATCCTTAGGCAGTACTGATAGATGCTCTAGCAGTACCCTGGTCGTTCAACCTGGCTTATGTGTTTCCACCATTTTCTCTCCTTCCTCGTTTGATTGCCAGAATCAAACCGGAGAGAGCTTCGGTTATTTTGATAGCACCTGCTTGGCCACGCAAACTTGGTATGCAGACCTGGTGGACATGTCATCTCTTCCACCATGGACTCTGCCACTGAGACAGGACCTTCTGATTTAAGGTCCGTTCCAGCATCCAAATCTAGTTTCTCTGCAACTGACTGCCTGGAGATTGAACGCTTGATTTTATCCAAGCGGGGTTTCTCTGAGTCGGTCATAGATACCTTGATTCAGGCTCGAAAGCCTGTCACTAGGAAAATTTATATGATATGACGTGAATATCTTTATTGGTGCGAATCCAAAGGCTACTCATGGAGTAAGATCAGGATTCCTAGGATTTTGTCCTTTCTCCAAGAAGGATTGGCGAAGGGGCTATCAGCTAGTTCCCTAAAGGGACAGATATCTGCTTTATCAATTTTACTGCACAAGCGTCTGGCAGATGTTCCAGACGTTCAGTCGTTCTGTCAGGCTTTAGTTAGAATCAAGCCTGTGTTTAAACCTGTTGCTCCGCCATGGAGTTTGAATTTAGTTCTTAAAGTTCTTCAAGGGGTTCTGTTTGAACCTATGCATTCCATAGATATTAAGCTTCTATCTTGGAAAGTTCTGTTTTTAGTTGCTATCACTTCGGCTCGAAGAGTTTCTGAACTATCTGCATTGCAATGCGACTCGCCTTATCTTGTTTTACATGCTGATAAGGTGGTTTTGCGTACCAAACCTGGATTCCTTCCTAAGGTTGTTACTAATAAGAATATTAATCAGGAAATTGTTGTTCCTTCTCTGTGTCCTAATCCTTCCTCTAAGAAGGAGCGTCTGTTGCACAACTTGGACGTGGTTCGTGCTTTGAAGTTTTACTTGCAAGCGACCAAAGATTTCCGTCAAACATCTTCTCTGTTTGTTGTCTATTCTGGAAAACGTAGAGGTCAAAAAGCTACGGCTACCTCTATTTTTGGCTGGAAAGCATCATCCATTTGGCATACGAGACTGCTGGACAGCAGCCTCCTGAAAGAATTACAGCTCACTCTACTAGAGCAGTGGCTTCCACTTGGGCTTTTAAAAATGATGCTTCTGTTGAACAGATTTGTAAGGCTGCGACTTGGTCTTCGCTTCATACCTTTTCCAAATTTGATACTTTTGCTTCTTCGGAGGCTATTTTTGGGAGAAAAGTTCTTCAAGCAGTGGTGCCTTCTGTTTAGCCATCTGTCTTGTCCCTCCTGTTCATCCGTGTCCTGTAGCTTTGGTATTGTATCCCACAAGTAAAGGATGAATCGGTGGACTTGTCGTACCTTATAGAAGAATAGTAAATTTATGTTTACCTGATAAATTAATTTCTTCTATGGTACGACGAGTCCACGGCCCGCCCTGTCATTTTATGACGGATTATATTTTTTGATTTTAAACTTCAGTCACCTCTGCACCTTGTAGTTTCTCCTTTTTCTTCCTGTACCTTCAGTCGAATGACTGGGGGGTGGAGCTAAGGGAGGAGCTACATAGACAGCTGTGGTGCTCTTTGCCACTTCCTGTTAGCAGGAGGATAATATCCCACAAGTAAAGGATGAATCCATGGACTCGTCGTACCATAGAAGAAATTAATTTATCAGGTAAGCATAAATTTACTTTTTTCAAACCATTTTTCACCCCCCCCAAAATTAGCCATTGTAACACTGATATCTGTCAGGAATCCCTGAATTACCCTTCACGTATATGTATACAACCCAAAGTATTGATCTAGGCCCATTTTTGCATGCCACCATTTCACTGCCAAATGCAATAAAAAAAAAAAAAAATTTTTTTTTTAACTTTTTCACAAACTTTTTAGGTTTCTCACTGAAATTATTTAATAACAGCTTGTGCAATTATGGCGCAAATGGTTGTAAATCCTTCTCCGGGATCCCCTTTGTTCAGAAATAGCAGACTTATATGACTTTGGCATTGTTTTTTGGTAATTAGGAGGCCGCTAAATGCCGCTGCTCACCACACTTGTATTATGCCCAGCAGTAAAGGGGTTAATTAGTTAGCTTGTAAGGTTAATTTTAGCTCCCCCACCTCACCATTGTCACCGCCATCTTAAGTACTGGCAGAAAGCCTGCCAGTACTAAAATAAAAGGCTTGTGTGTTTTTTTTGTATTGATTTTGCAGTGTTGGATCCCCCCCCCCCATACAGATCTCTAACTCTCCCCCTCTACCTATTTGCCACCATCCTTTTTATATAGAAAAAAACTTTTTCTGTAGTGTAGCTGCCCCCTCAATATCCTACCCCCCTCCCAGATCCCTTGTCCAACATTTTATTCCCCTCTCCCTCCTTCCCATACATTTTTCCGAGTCATTTAATGTAAATGTGACTCCCTCTCCCTCGCACGCACTTCAGTATGACAGGATCCGTAACTTACCAACGATGGGCCGCCTCCCTGCTATGGCTCCCACCCACCAACGATCGGCACCATCGATGGCCTATGCAGAGAGGGCCACAGAGTGGCGCTCTCTGCATCAGTGGATAAAAAAAATGGTATTGCAGGATACCTCAATATCGAGGCATTACTTCAATACCATGAAAGCGGCTGGAAGCAATCCCGATCGCTTCCAGAGCTTTAAAACACTGAGGATGTGCAGGCTACGTCCTTGATCATTAACTAGCAGTTTTTGTAGGACGTACCATGCACGTCCTTGGTCGTTAAAGTAATACTAAACCCAAATGTTTTCTTTAAGGATTTCAGATACAGCATGCAATTTTAAGCAACTTTCTAATTTACTCCGGTTATCAATTTTTATTCGTTCTCTTGCTATCTTTATTTGAAAAAGCAGGAACATAAGCTTATGAGCCAGCCCATTTTTGGTTCAGCACCATAGATAGCACTTGCTGACTGGTGCGTACATTTAGCCACCAATCAGCAAGCTGTACCCAGGTGCTGAACCAAAGATGGGCTGGCTTGTAAGCTTACTTTCCTGCTTTTTCAAATAAAGATAGCAAGATAACAAAGAAAAATTGATAACTGGGGTAAATTAGAAAGTTGCTTAAAATTGCATGCTGTATCTGAATCATGAAATAATAAAATTGGGATCAGTATCCCTTTTAATGTTCTAGCTCTTCTTTCAATACATCCCCCGTTTTTTTTTTTGAGGATTTAATTATAGTTTATAGTATATTATATTTATACAATTCCTTGCCCCTAATATTTTTTGCCTAAGAGTAAACCAGTTTGCCAACTTGGGTACAAATAATACAATATTTGATGATTAAGTTTAATTGAAAAATTAGGTTTTATTAATTAAATTTCTCATGTTGCTCAGTTCTCGTGTACAGTATGTCTGCATTGCTCCATCTTTTTATTTTTTATGTTACAGAAATGAGTCACAGATCGTCAAACTTCACAAAGGTCTTAAACAACACAGAGACCTGCTTACGGGAGTTACTGTAAGATCCTTTTGATTGTTGCATTAGTCTAAATATTAACGCAATATGATTTGAAGATAAGTGTGTGTATATAATATTTATATCCAAAACAGGTTGCACTCTCTGGATTTACAACATTCCAAACTTTATAGTGAACATTCTCGAGGCCTTAACCCCTTCCTCACCGCTGACTAAATGTCTGTTTTGCATGATCTTGCCTATCACTCAATCCTATGTTAAACAATCCTGAATTGGTGCCAATAGGGGTGCTTTCAAAGGTGTATACAAAAAGTAAGTTCAGTCCAAAGGGTTGGTATATACAGCAATTGGAAGCTGTGGCTATTCGGGCAGCTCTCCTCGGGTGTCAGGCCATCCACCATAAAAATCCTAAGAAATAAATCAAAGAAGGCACCCCTTAGCGTAATACAGCAAGTAACACACGAGGTAAAGTGAGAAATAAACTCACTTTTGGTAAAGCACACAGAGTGTGGTATAAACAGACTGGATCCTTAGTCATCTGGCTTACTCACCTCCTGTCACAGGATTGTTTGCAGCAGTCTATGGAGGGTCCACCAGCTGACTGAAGTGTATCAAATGGTCACTTGCATAGAAGCAACATTGGATATACAAATTAGCAGAATGTTAAAAAGGGTTTATTAATAAAACACTGTGTCAAGAGACGCACTTCTGTTAAACACGGTTTCATCAGGCTTAGAAATATTATAAAATCCGCTACTCCTATATACATGGTCTGAACCAATCACAACATACCTCCCCTTTCTTAGTTTTCACGCCATATTGGCATCTATTTTGGCTATTCTATTAAAAGCATATAAAAATTGTTGTTCAATATGTCTCGTATACAATCCATATCAATGCAATGAAATATGTGCAAACTTCTTTTGCATTCCACCTCTAGTAAGGAAACTATATAACGATCGTTTATGGTGTCCTGCTCCCTGATAGGGTACTCATTGCCTGACTATTTAGTCACATGATCGCAGATTGACCAATCGTGAGCTTCCCCCATGTGGATTTCGGTTGTCAAACAACCGTGCTATTAATATACGAAAACTATATCGCCAAACTGGCTAGAAGTGTAGATTGTTTAAATTCACGATCAGTATATAGTGAAGTGCTGTGACTCCTAATAAAAGACTGATGCGTGTAACACTGAGTAGTTGTTTGTAGTGTGCTATATGACGCTATAACTAAATATCTTATGATCTTGCCTACCTTTTGCTCTGAAAATGAAAATGCAATAAAGTGTTATACGTGCATTAAACGATAAGAGGTTGTCTCCCAACCAGTAACCACAATGCATTTCAGAGCCACATCCCATCCTCAGAACTATTCATGTGCTCTCTCTTCATAAACTGATTTCCTTTATTTGAAGCTAGCTGCATCTATAGATATATTTATTTTATGTTTTTTTTTTTTTTGTGGTGTGTGTGTTTTTTTTTATTTTTTATGTGTGTATGTATATGTGTGTGTGTGTGTGTGTGTGTGTGTGTGTGTGTGTGTATATGTATATATGTGTATATATATATATATATATATATATATATATATATATATATATATATATATATATATATATATATATATATATATATATATATATATATATATATATATATATGTTTTGAGAACTAGATTTCAGTGTCTCTAATCAGACTAATGCGTTCATGTTTTTTCTTAAAGGGACAGTAAACCAAAAATTTTCCTTTCATGATTAAGAAAGAGAATACACTTTTAAACATTCCAATTTACTTATATTATCGCTTCATTCTTTATATATCCTTTGCTGAAGAAAAAGCAATGCACATGGGTGAGCCAATCACTCGAGTCATCTATGTGCAACCACCAATCAGCAGCTACTAAGCCTTTCTAGATATGCTTTTCAGCAAAGGATATCAAGAGAATGAAGCAAAATAAATAATAGAAGTAAATTAGAAAGTATTTTTAAATGTCATGCTCTTTCTAAATCGTTAAACAAAAATTTTGGGTTTCATGTCCCTTTAAATAAACTAAAATGTATGTGTATTTTATATATTTTTTAAAATTCTGTTGTCTGAGCATGCTATAAATATTTCTCCTTGATGGGTATTTCCTTGTATAGTTATCTCTCCTCCCTGTTCAGTTTTACATTAATACTTGTAATTGATGCAACATATTTTCTGGAATTGTTAATCACCTATTGTGTTATAATTTTCCACAGTGACATTCCAGATAATTATAAAGTTCTCTTCCTCCAAGGAGGTGGCAGTGGACAGTTCAGCGCTATACCCCTTAATCTTATTGGTCTAAAGCCTGCTAAATGTGCCGACTATGTGGTTACTGGTGCTTGGTCAGCAAAGGCAGCCAAAGAAGCTGAGAAATATGGAAAAGTAAATATTGTTTACCCAAAGCTTGAAAGCTACACAGGTAAGCATTACGTTTTATTGTTCTTGCTAAATAGATTCATGGAGAAAAAAAAGCACACAATCTCTATAGTAGAGTTTTGTTTGCTGGTACCTCAAACACATTTTCCCTTATCTCTTGTATTCTTCTTACAGGTTTTACTTACACATATCTGAAAAATAACATCAAAATAATACCTCTGCATTAAGATAAAAATGTTTGCGTAGAATTGGTGTTGAAAGAAAAATACTTTTTTTAGTGTTTTAAAAATATTCTTATTCTTTTTTTAGTTATACAAAATTTTTAATAACTTTGTGTGTGTGTTTTTGATTGTAGGAATTCCTGACCAAAGCAGCTGGAATCTTAACCCAGAAGCGTCTTACGTGTATTATTGTGCCAATGAAACTGTACATGGAGTAGAGTTTCAGTTTGTCCCTGATGTTAAGGGAGCAGTGCTTGTTTGTGATATGTCTTCAAATTTCCTGTCTAGGCCTATAGATCTTTCCAAGGTACAGTATATAACTTGGTTACTCTTTGTATCATGTTGCCCCTTTATGTTCTGATTGTTAATGCTCATTCTAAAATGCCACAAATTGAAGATAGATTGCCTACTTCAGTCAACTAGCAGCTCTATTAGTGATGCCCAGATATGCACACTGCCCACCCTGTTCAGTATGGCATATTCAACCAATACAGGTATCCCTAAATCTGGAATTCCAAAATACAAACTTTTTTTTTTTTTTTTTTTTTAAATATATATTTAAAAAATAAAAATTGTATGTATATATACTTTGAAAAAATATAGGCAAAGGCACTCACCGTTTGAAAAAAGATATCCATTTAATAACATGAGGTTTCGGGTGGTGCCCCTTTATCAGACAGACATAACATACAAACCGTGACTTACCCCTTAAGTACCCCACCACCAATTAAACCTGGCCGTTTCACCGGCGTCCTCCCTGTGCTACTGCGCATGTGCGAGACTGACCCCTTCATCAGACAGACATAACATACAAACCGTGACTTGCCCCTTAAGTACCCCACCACCAATTAAACCATAACGAGTCAGGCCGCTTCACCGGTGTCCTCCCTGCGCTACTGCACATGTCAGTATCAGACTGATATGCTACATCAAAATTCTTTTCTGTGAAAGGCACATGTTGAGCAAAAAGAGGCTGCTTCTTGGGTGGTAACTAGCCATAGAACAAGCTATTATGCTATTGTTCATTCCCAGGTTGAGCGCTTCTCTCTTTATTTATACTTTCAGATTTAATTTGATGTGCTCTACATTTTGTATTTATCTGCTAGTATCTGGTACACTTTACTATCAATGTGATTCCATGCACTTTGCTGATTGGTGACCATAATCAAGGCTGCTATTTGATTGTACTGTGCATACTTGCATGTTTTTTAAAAACATGACTCCTGACTAAGCAGCGATATTCTGCAGTTTGGGAATATGACACACTCACTATGCGGCATGATCGGTGATCGCCATATCATTATCCCGTGTATTGTTGTGGTTACGTATTCAGTTGCTATGCCATGTGATCAACAATATCCGGCCATTTTTGTGGTTTGAGTTTTCTATTTGGCCTCTGTTTCACGGTAGTCAGTCTCGCACATGTGCAGTAGCGCAGGGAGGACACCGGTGAAACAGCCTGACTCGTTATGGTTTAATTGGTGGTGGGGTACTTAAGGGGTAAGTCACGGTTTGTATGTTATGTCTGTCTGAAGGGGCACCACCCGAAACGTCATGTTATTAAATGGACATCTTTCTTTCATGTAATTAGCAAGAGTCCATGAGCTACTGACGTATGGGATATACATTCCTACCAGGAGGGGCAAAGTTTCCCAAACCTCAATGCCTATAAATACACCCCTCACCACACCCACAAATCAGTTTTACAAACTTTGCCTCCCGTGGAGGTGGTGAAGTAAGTTTGTGCTAGATTCTACGTTGATATGCGCTCCGCAGCAGGTTGGAGCCCGGTTTTCCTCTCAGCGTGCAGTGAATGTCAGAGGGATGTGAAGAGAGTATTGCCTATTTGAATTCAATGATCTCCTTCTACGGGGTCTATTTCATAGGCTCTCTGTTATCGGTCGTAGAGATTCATCTCTTACCTCGCTTTTCAGATCAACGATATACTCTTATATATACCATTACCTCTACTGATTCTCGTTTCAGTACTGGTTTGGCTTTCTACTACATGTAGATGAGTGTCCTGGGGTAAGTAAGTCTTATTTTTGTGACACTCTAAGCTATGGTTGGGCACTTTTATATAAAGTTCTAAATATTTGTGTTTAAACATTTATTTGCCTTGATTCAGGATGTTCAATATTCCTTATTTCAGACAGTCAGTTTCATTATTTGGGATAATGCATTTGAATAATCAATTTTTTCTTACCTTAAAATTTGACTTTTTTCCCTGTGGGCTGTTAGGCTCACGGGGGCTGAAAATGCTTCATTTTATTGCGTCATGCTTGGCGTGGACTTTTTTGGCGAAAAAAATTTTCTTTGTTATTTCCGGCGTCATACTTGTCACCGGAAGTTGCGTCATTTTTGACGTTTTTTGCGCCAAAAGTGTCGGCGTTACCGGATGTAGCGTCTTTTTTGGCGCTTAAAGCATTTAGGCGCCAAATAATGTGGGCGTCTTTTTTTTGGCGCTAAAAAATATGGGCGTCATTATTGTCTCAACATTATTTAAGTCTCATTGTTTATTTGCTTCTGGTTGCTAGAAGCTTGTTCACTGGCATTTTTTCCCATTCCTGAAACTGTCATTTAAGGAATTTGATCAATTTTGCTTTATATGTTGTTTTTTCTATTGACCCTGAATCAGAAGATACTTCTGGAAAATCGCTGCCTGATGCTGGATCTACCAAAGTTAAGTGTATTTGCTGTAAACTTGTGGTATCTGTTCCTCCAGCTGTTGTTTGTAATGAATGTCATGACAAACTTGTTAATGCAGATAATATTTCCTTTAGTAATGTTACATTACCTGTTGCTGTTCCATCAACATCTAATACTCAGAGTGTTCCTGATAACATAAGAGATTTTGTTTCTAAATCCATTAAGAAGGCTATGTCTGTTATTCCTCCTTCTAGTAAACGTAAAAGGTCTTTTAAAACTTCTCATTTTTCAGATGAATTTTTAAATGAACATCATCATTCTGATAATGATTCCTCTGGTTCAGAGGATTCTGTTTCAGAGGTTGATGCTGATAAATCTTCATATTTATTCAAAATGGAATTTATTCGTTCTTTACTTAACCCCTTAATGACCACAGCACTTTTCCATTTTCTGTCCGTTTGGGACCAAGGCTATTTCTCCAACATAGGTGTGTCCGGTCCACGGCGTCATCCTTACTTGTGGGATATTCTCTTCCCCAACAGGAAATGGCAAAGAGCCCAGCAAAGCTGGTCACATGATCCCTCCTAGGCTCCGCCTACCCCAGTCATTCTCTTTGCCGTTGTACAGGCAACATCTCCACGGAGATGGCTTAGAGTTTTTTAGTGTTTAACTGTAGTTTTTCATTATTCAATCAAGAGTTTGTTATTTTCAAATAGTGCTGGTACGTACTATTTACTCAGAAACAGAAAAGAGATGAAGAATTCTGTTTGTATGAGGAAAATGATTTTAGCAACCGTAACTAAAATCCATGGCTGTTCCACACAGGACTTTTGAGAGCATTAACTTCAGTTGGGGGAACAGTTTGCAGTCTTTGCTGCTTGAGGTATGACACATTCTAACAAGACGATGTAATGCTGGAAGCTGTCATTTTCCCTATGGGATCCGGTAAGCCATGTTTATTACGATTGTAAATAAGGGCTTCACAAGGGCTTATTTAGACTGTAGACATTTTTTGGGCTAAATCGATTGATATTAACACTTATTTAGCCTTGAGGAATCATTTATTCTGGGTATTTTGATATAATAATATCGGCAAGCACTGTTTTAGACACCTTATTCTTTAGGGGCTTTCCCAAAGCATAGGCAGAGTCTCATTTTCGCGCCGGTGTTGCGCACTTGTTTTTGAGAGGCATGGCATGCAGTCGCATGTGAGAGGAGCTCTGATACTTAAAAAAGACTTCTGAAGGCATCATTTGGTATCGTATTCCCCTTGGGTTTGGTTGGGTCTCAGCAAAGCAGATACCAGGGACTGTAAAGGGGTTAAAGCTTAAAACGGCTCCGGTTCCGTTATTTTAAGGGTTAAAGCTTCCAAATTTGGTGTGCAATATTTTCAAGGCTTTAAGACACTGTGGTGAAAGTTTGGTGAATTTTGAACAATTCCTTCATGTTTTTTCGCAATTGCAGTAATAAAGTGTGTTCAGTTTAAAATTTAAAGTGACAGTAACGGTTTTATTTCAAAACGTTTTTTGTACTTTCTTATCAAGTTTATGCCTGTTTAACATGTCTGAACTACCAGATAGACTGTGTTCTGAATGTGGGGAAGCCAGAATTCCTATTCATTTAAATAAATGTGATTTATGTGATAATGACAATGATGCCCAAGATGATTCCTCAAGTGAGGGGAGTAAGCATGGTACTGCATCATTCCCTCCTTCGTCTACACGAGTCTTGCCCACTCAGGAGGCCCCTAGTACATCTAGCGCGCCAATACTCCTTACTATGCAACAATTAACGGCTGTAATGGATAATTCTGTCAAAAACATTTTAGCCAAAATGAACCCTGTTCAGCGTAAGCGTGGATGCTCTGTTTTAGTTACTGAAGAGCATGACGACGCTGATATTAATATCTCTGAAGGGCCCCTAACCCAATCTGAGGGGGCCAGGGAGGTTTTGTCTGAGGGAGAAATTACTGATTTAGGGAATATTTCTCAGCAGGCTGAATCTGATGTGATTACTTTTAAATTTAAATTGGAACATCTCCGCATTTTGCTTAAGGAGGTATTATCCACTCTGGATGATTGTGGAAATTTGGTCATCCCAGAGAAACTATGTAAAATGGACAAGTTCCTAGAGGTGCCGGGGCTCCCAGAAGCTTTTCCTATACCCAAGCGGGTGGCGGACATTGTTAATAAAGAATGGGAAAGGCCCGGTATTCCTTTCGTCCCTCCCCCCATATTTAAAAAATTGTTTCCTATGGTCGACCCCAGAAAGGACTTATGGCAGTCAGTCCCCAAGGTCGAGGGAGCGGTTTCTACTTTAAACAAACGCACCACTATTCCCATAGAGGATAGTTGTGCTTTCAAAGATCCTATGGATAAAAAATTAGAAGGTTTGCTTAAAAAGATGTTTGTTTAGCAGGGTTACCTTCTACAACCCATTTCATGCATTGTCCCTGTCACTACAGCCGCATATTTCTGGTTTGATGAACTGATTAAGGTGCTCGATAGTGACTCGCCTCCTTATGAGGAGATTATGGACAGAGTCAATGCTCTCAAATTGGCTAATTCTTTCACTCTTGACGCCTCTTTGCAATTGGCTAAGTTAGCGGCTAAGAATTCTGGGTTTGCTATTGTGGCGCGCAGAGCGCTTTGGTTGAAATCTTGGTCGGCTGATGCGTCTTCCAAGAACAAGCTACTAAACATTCCTTTCAAGGGGAAAACGCTGTTTGGTCCTGACTTGAAAGAGATTATCTCTGATATCACTGGGGGTAAGGGCCATGCCCTTCCTCAGGATCGGCCTTTCAAGGCAAAAAATAGACCTAATTTTCGTCCCTTTCGTAAAAACGGACCAGCCCAAGGTGCTACGTCCTCTAAGCAAGAAGGTAATACTTCTCAGGCCAAGCCAGCTTGGAGACCAATGCAAGGCTGGAACAAGGGAAAGCAGGCAAAGAAACCTGCCACTGCTACCAAGACAGCATGAAATATCGGCCCCCGATCCGGGACCGGATCTGGTGGGGGGCAGACTCTCTCTCTTCGCTCAGGCTTGGGCAAGAGATGTTCTGGATCCTTGGGCGCTAGAAATAGTCTCCCAGGGTTATCTTCTGGAATTCAAGGGACTTCCCCCAAGGGGAAGGTTCCACAGGTCTCAGTTGTCTTCAGACCACATAAAAAGACAGGCGTTCTTACTTTGCGTAGAAGACCTGTTAAAAATGGGAGTGATTCATCCTGTTCCATTGAGAGAACAAGGGATGGGGTTCTACTCCAATCTGTTCATAGTTCCCAAAAAAGAGGGAACATTCAGACCAATCCTAGATCTCAAGATCTTAAACAAATTTCTCAAGGTCCCATCTTTCAAGATGGAAACCATTCGAACTATCCTTCCTTCCATCCAGGAAGGTCAATTCATGACCACGGTGGATTTAAAGGATGCGTATCTACATATTCCTTTCCACAAGGAACATCATCGGTTCCTAAGGTTTGCATTCCTGGACAAACATTACCAGTTCGTGGCGCTTCCTTTCGGATTAGCCACTGCTCCAAGGATTTTCACAAAGGTACTAGGGTCCCTTCTAGCTGTGCTAAGACCAAGGGGCATTGCAGTAGTACCTTACCTGGACGACATTCTAATTCAAGCGTCGTCCCTCCCTCGAGCAAAGGCTCACACGGACATCGTCCTGGCCTTTCTCAGATCGCACGGCTGGAAAGTGAACGTGGAAAAGAGTTCTCTATCCCCGTCAACAAGGGTTCCCTTCTTGGGAACAATTATAGACTCCTCAGAAATGAGGATTTTTCTAACAGAGGCCAGAAAGACAAAGCTCCTGGACTCTTGTCGAATACTTCATTCCGTTCCTCTTCCTTCCGTAGCTCAGTGCATGGAAGTGATCGGGTTGATGGCAGCGGCAATGGACATAGTTCCTTTTGCGCGCATTCATCTAAGACCGTTACAACTGTGCATGCTCAGTCAGTGGAATGGGGACTATACAGACTTGTCTCCAAAGATACAAGTAAATCAGAGGACCAGAGACTCACTCCGTTGGTGGCTGTCCCTGGACAACCTGTCACGAGGGATGACATTCCACAGACCAGAGTGGGTCATTGTCACGACCGACGCCAGTCTGATGGGCTGGGGCGCGGTCTGGGGATCCCTGAAAGCTCAGGGTCTTTGGTCTCGGGAAGAATCTCTTCTACCGATAAATACTCTGGAACTGAGAGCGATATTCAATGCTCTCAAGGCTTGGCCTCAGCTAGCGAGGACCAAGTTCATACGGTTTCAATCAGACAACATGACGACTGTTGCGTATATCAACCATCAGGGGGGAACAAGGAGTTCCCTAGCGATGGAAGAAGTGACCAAGATCATTCTATGGGCGGAGTCTCACTCCTGCCACCTGTCTGCTATCCACATCCCGGGAGTGGAAAATTGGGAAGCGGATTTTCTGAGTCGTCAGACATTGCATCCGGGGGAGTGGGAACTCCATCCGGAAATCTTTGCCCAAGTCACTCAACTTTGGGGCATTCCAGACATGGATCTGATGGCCTCTCGTCAGAACTTCAAAGTTCCTTGCTACGGGTCCAGATCCAGGGATCCCAAGGCGGCTCTAGTGGATGCACTAGTAGCACCTTGGACCTTCAAACTAGCTTATGTGTTCCCGCCGTTTCCTCTCATCCCCAGGCTGGTAGCCAGGATCAATCAGGAGAGGGCGTCGGTGATCTTGATAGCTCCTGCGTGGCCACGCAGGACTTGGTATGCAGATCTGGTGAATATGTCATCGGCTCCACCTTGGAAGCTACCTTTGAGACGAGACCTTCTTGTTCAGGGTCCGTTCGAACATCCGAATCTGGTTTCACTCCAGCTGACTGCTTGGAGATTGAACGCTTGATTTTATCGAAGCGAGGTTTCTCAGATTCTGTTATCGATACTCTTGTTCAGGCCAGAAAGCCTGTAACTAGAAAGATTTACCATAAAATTTGGAAAAAATATATCTGTTGGTGTGAATCTAAAGGATTCCCTTGGGACAAGGTTAAGATTCCTAGGATTCTATCCTTCCTTCAAGAAGGATTGGAAAAAGGATTATCGGCAAGTGCCCTGAAGGGACAGATTTCTGCCTTGTCGGTGTTACTTCACAAAAAACTGGCAGCTGTGCCAGATGTTCAAGCCTTTGTTCAGGCTCTGGTTAGAATCAAGCCTGTTTACAAACCTTTGACTCCTCCTTGGAGTCTCAATTTAGTTCTTTCAGTTCTTCAGGGGGTTCCGTTTGAACCCTTACATTCCGTTGATATTAAGTTATTATCTTGGAAAGTTTTGTTTTTAGTTGCAATTTCTTCTGCTAGAAGAGTTTCAGAATTATCTGCTCTGCAGTGTTCTCCTCCTTATCTGGTGTTCCATGCAGATAAGGTGGTTTTACGTACTAAACCTGGTTTTCTTCCAAAAGTTGTTTCTAACAAAAACATTAACCAGGAGATTATCGTACCTTCTCTGTGTCCGAAACCAGTTTCAAAGAAGGAACGCTTGTTGCACAATTTGGATGTTGTTCGCGCTCTAAAATTCTATTTAGATGCTACAAAGGATTTTAGACAAACATCTTCCCTGTTTGTTGTTTATTCAGGTAAAAGGAGAGGTCAAAAAGCAACTTCTACCTCTCTCTCTTTTTGGATTAAAAGCATCATCAGATTGGCTTACGAGACTGCCGGACGGCAGCCTCCCGAAAGAATCACGGCTCATTCCACTAGGGCTGTGGCTTCCACATGGGCCTTCAAGAACGAGGCTTCTGTTGATCAGATATGTAGGGCAGCGACTTGGTCTTCACTGCACACTTTTACCAAATTTTACAAGTTTGATACTTTTGCTTCTTCTGAGGCTATTTTTGGGAGAAAGGTTTTGCAAGCCGTGGTGCCTTCCATTTAGGTGACCTGATTTGCTCCCTCCCTTCATCCGTGTCCTAAAGCTTTGGTATTGGTTCCCACAAGTAAGGATGACGCCGTGGACCGGACACACCTATGTTGGAGAAAACAGAATTTATGTTTACCTGATAAATTTCTTTCTCCAACGGTGTGTCCGGTCCACGGCCCGCCCTGGTTTTTTAATCAGGTCTGATAATTTATTTTCTTTAACTACAGTCACCACGGTACCATATGGTTTCTCCTATGCTATTATTCCTCCTTAACGTCGGTCGAATGACTGGGGTAGGCGGAGCCTAGGAGGGATCATGTGACCAGCTTTGCTGGGCTCTTTGCCATTTCCTGTTGGGGAAGAGAATATCCCACAAGTAAGGATGACGCCGTGGACCGGACACACCGTTGGAGAAAGAAATTTATCAGGTAAACATAAATTCTGTTTTTTACATTTTTGAGGTGTTTGTGTTTAGCTGTAATTTTCCTCTTACTCATTTACTGTACCCACACATATTATATACAGTTTTTCTCGCCATTAAATGGACTTTCTAAAGATACCATTATTTTCATCATATCTTATAATTTACTATAAATTTTTTTTTTATAAAATATGAGGAAAAAATGAAAAAAAAACACACTTTTTCTAACTTTGACCCCCAAAATCTGTTACACATCTACAACCACCAAAAAACACCCATGCTAAATAGTTTCTAAATTTTGTCCTGATTTTAGAAATACTCAATGTTTACATGTTCTTTGCTTTTTTTGTAAACTATAGGGCCATAAATACAAGTAGCACTTTGCTATTTCCAAACCATTTCTTTTCAAAATTTGCGCTAGTTACATTAGAACACTGATATCTTTCAGGAATCTCTGAATATCCATTGACATGTATATATTTTTTTTTTAGTAGACAACCCAAAGTATTGATCTAGGCCCATTTTGGTATATTTCATGCCACCATTTCACCGCCAAATGCAATCAAATACAAAAAATCGTTCACTTTTCACAAATTTTTTCACAAACTTTTGGTTTCTAATTTAAATTATTTACAAACGGCTTGTGCAATTATGGCATAAATGGTTGTAAATTCTTCTCTGGGATCCCCTTTGTTCAGAAATAGCAGACATATATGACTTTGGCGTTGCTTTTTGGTAATTAGAAGGCCGCTAAATGCCACTGCGCACCACACGTGTATTATTCCCAGCAGTGAAGGGGTTAATTAGGGAGCATGTAGGGAGCTTTTTGGGGTAGTTTTAGCTTTAGTGTAGTGTAGTAGACAACCCCAAATATTGATCTAGGCCAATTTTGGTATATTTCATGCCACCATTTCACCGCCAAATGCGACCAAATTAAAAAAAACGTTAATTTTTTCTCAATTTTAGGTTTCTCACTGAAATTATTTACAAACAGCTTGTGCAATTATGGCACAAATGGTTGTAAATGCTTCTCTGGGATCCCCTTTGTTCAGAAATAGCAGACATATATGGCTTTGGCATTGCTTTTTGGTAATTAGAAGGCCTCTAAATGCCGCTGCGCATCACACGTGTATTATGGCTAGCAGTGAAGGGGTTAATTATGTAGCTTGTAGGGAGCTTGCAGGGTTAATTTTAGCTTTAGTGTAGAGCTCAGCCTCCCACCTGAAACATCAGACCCCCTGATCCCTCCCAAACAGCTCTCTTCCCTCCCCCACCCCACAATTGTCCCCGCCATCTTAAGTACTGGCAGAAAGTCTGCCAGTACTAAAATAAGAGGTATTTGGCCCTTTTTTAAAAAAAAAAAAAAAAAAAAAAAGAGCATATTTACATATGCTGATGTGTAGGATCCCCCCCTTAGACCCCAACCTCACTGATCCCCCACCAAACAGCTCTCTAACCCTTCCCCTCTGCAATAATGGGCGCCATCTTGGGTACTGGCAGCTGTCTGCCAGTACCCAGTTTTGTAAAAAAATGTGCCTTTTTTTTCCAAAAATGCCCTTTTCTGTAGTGTAGCTTTCCCCCCCCCCCCACCAAGACCAACCCCCAACCCCTTCCAGGTCCCTTAGATTACATCTGTAATATATAAATAGTAATCGTTTTTTTAACTTAACTTTTTTTTTTTTTTTCTGTAGTGTAGCGGTTCCCACCCGCTCCCGCCCCGTGCACGCGTCCGCCCACCACCCCCCGTGCACGCGCGCGCTCCCGTAGGTGCCGCCCCCGATCCCGCCCCCCTCCACTCCACACAGAGCATTGATGGCCTCCCACGTAAGCTCCCACCCACCAACGATACCGGCCATCGATGTCCGGTGCAGAGAGGGCCACAGAGTGGCTCTCTCTGCATTGGATGGCCAAGGGGGGTTATTGCAGGATGCCTCCATATCGAGGCATCACTGCAATAACTTGAAAGCTCTGCCGTTTGGCCTAGCAACAGCTCCAAGGATTTTTACAAAGGTTCTCTGTGCCCTTCTGTCTGTAATCAGAGAACAGGGTATTGTGGTATTTCCTTATTTGGACGATATCTTGGTACTTGCTCAGTCTTCACATTTAGCAGAATCTCATACGAATCGACTTGTATTGTTTCTTCGAGAACATGGTTGGAGGATCAATTTACCAAAAAGTTAATTGATTCCTCAGACAAGGGCAACCTTTTTAGGTTTCCAGATAGATTCAGTGTCCATGACTCTGTCTCTGACAGACAAGAGACGTCAAAAATTGGTTTCAGCTTGTCGAAACCTTCAGTTTCAATCATTCCCTTCGGTAGCCTTATGCATGGAAATTCTAGGTCTTATGACTGCTGCATCGGACGCGATCCCCTTTGCTCGTTTTTACATGCGACCTCTTCAGCTCTGTATGCTGAACCAGTGGTGCAGGGATTACACAAAGATATCTTAATTAATATCTTTAAAACCGATTGTACGACACTCTCTGACGTGGTGGACAGACCACCATCGTTTAGTTCAGGGGGCTTCTTTTGTTCTTCCAACCTGGACTGTGATTTCAACAGATGCAAGTCTGACAGGTTGGGGAGCTGTTTGGGGGTCTCTGACAGCACAAGGGGTTTGGGAATCTCAGGAGGTGAGATTACCAATCAACATTTTGGAACTCCGTGCAATTTTCAGAGCTCTTCAGTCATGGCCTCTTCTAAAGAGAGAGTCGTTCATTTGTTTTCAGACGGACAATGTCACAACCGTGGCATTTGTCAATCATCAAGGAGGGACTCACAGTCCTCTGGCTATGAAAGAAGTATCTCAAATACTTGTATGGGCGGAATCCAGCTCCTGTCTAATTTCTGTGGTTCATATTCCAGGTATAGACAATTGGGAATCGGATTATCTCAGTCGCCAAACGTTACATCCGGGAGAATGGTCTCTTCACCCAGAGGTATTTCTTCAGATTGTTCAAATTTGGGGACTTCCAGAAATAGATCTGATGGCTTCTCATCTAAACAAGAAACTTCCCAGGTATCTGTCCAGATCCAGAGATCCTCAGGCGGAGGCAGTGGATGCATTGTCACTTCCTTGGAAGCATCATCCTGCCTATATCTTTCCGCCTCTAGTTCTTCCAAGAGTGATTTCCAAGATTCTAAAGGAGTGCTCGTTTGTTCTGCTGGTGGCTCCAGCATGGCCTCACAGGTTTTGGTATGCGGATCTTGTCCGGATGGCCACTTGCCAACCGTGGACTCTTCCGTTAAGACCAGACCTATCGCAAGGTCCTTTTTTCCATCAGGATCTCAAATCCTTAAATTTGAAGGGATGGAGATTGAACGCTTGATTCTCAGTCATAGAGGTTTCTCTGACTCTGTGATTAATACTATGTTACAGGCTCGTAAATCTGTATCTAGGAAGATATATTATCGAGTCTGGAAGATTTACATTTCTTGGTGTTTTTCTCATCATTTTTCTTGGCATTCTTTTAGAATTCCTAGAATTTTACAGTTTCTTCAGGATGGTTTGGATAAAGGTTTGTCTGCAAGTTCCTTGAAAGGACAAATCTCTGCTCTTTCTGTTCTTTTCCACAGAAAGATTGCTAGTCTTCCTGATATTCATTGTTTTGTACAAGCTTTGGTTCGTATAAAACCTGTTATTAAGTCAATTTCTCCTCCTTGGAGTTTGAATTTGGTTCTGGGGGCTCTTCAAGCTCCTCCGTTTGAACCTATGCATTCGCTGGACATTAAATTACTTTCTTGGAAAGTTTTGTTTCTTTTGGCCATCTCTTCTGCTAGAAGAGTTTCTGAATTATCTGCTCTTTCTTGTGAGTCTCCTTTTCTGATTTTTCATCAGGATAAGGCGGTGTTGCGAACTTCTTTAAAATTTTTACCTAAGGTTGTGAATTCTAACAACATTAGTAGAGAAATTGTGGTTCCTTCATTGTGTCCTAATCCTAAGAATTCTAAGGAAAGATCGTTGCATTCTTTGGATGTAGTTAGAGCTTTGAAATATTATGTTGAAGCTACTAAAAATTTCCGAAAGACTTCTAGTCTATTTGTTATCTTTTCCGGTTCTAGGAAAGGTCAGAAGGCCTCTAACCAAGATGCCAAAGAAATGGCAAAGTCTTTGATTCATCATGCTTATGTCGAGTCGGGTAAAACTCCGCCTCAAAGGATTACAGCTCATTCTACTAGGTCAGTTTCTACTTCCTGGGCGTTTAGGAATGAAGCTTCGGTTGATCAGATTTGCAAAGCAGCAACTTGGTCTTCTTTGCATACTTTTACTAAATTCTACCATTTTGATGTGTTTTCTTCTTCTGAAGCAGTTTTTGGTAGAAAAGTACTTCAGGCAGCTGTTTCAGTTTGATTCTTCTGCTTATAATTTCATTTTTTTTCATTATAAGATTTAAACTTTGTTTTGGGTGTGGATTATTTTCAGCGGAATTGGCTGTCTTTATTTTATCCCTCCCTCTCTAGTGACTCTTGTGTGGAAGATCAACATCTTGGGTATTCATTATCCCATACGTCACTAGCTCATGGACTCTTGCTAATTACATGAAAGAAAACATAATTTATGTAAGAACTTACCTGATAAATTCCTTTCTTTCATATTAGCAAGAGTCCATGAGGCCCACCCTTTTTTGTGGTGGTTATGATTTTTTTGTATAAAGCACAATTATTCCAATTCCTTATTTTTTTATGCTTTCACACTTTTTTCTTATCACCCCACTTCTTGGCTATGCGTTAAACTGATTTGTGGGTGTGGTGAGGGGTGTATTTATAGGCATTTTGAGGTTTGGGAAACTTTGCCCCTCCTGGTAGGAATGTATATCCCATACGTCACTAGCTCATGGACTCTTGCTAATATTAAAGAAATTAATTTATCAGGTAAGTTCTTACATAAATTATGTTTTTTTCAAATGGTGAGTGCCTTTGCCTATATTTTTTCAAAGTGTGTATGTTACTTGCACGGAGCACCAATGAAGATGCGTGGTTCATGATTACTTATAGTGTGCCAACCCCTGCTTGCTTAACTATATACTATGTATGTATGTATACTCACCAGCCACTTTATTAGGTACACCTGTTCAATTGCTCGGCAACACAAATTGCAAATCAGCCATTCACATAGCAGCAACTCCATGCATTTAGACATGGTGAAGAGGACTTGCTGAAGTTCAAACTGAGCATCAGAATGGGGAAAAAATAACAGAAAAATAAGATAAGCGCCCTAAAAAAAGTCTGCTATTCCAGATACTAAAACAAAAAAGTAAAACTCAACTATTAGAAATGATATAAAATATTCAATTTATTTAGAAACTAGTTTTCACATATAAAAACATAACATTTTAAACCACCGGTGGTTACATACTCATAAATGCTAAAAGCATATGGTGCACTCTAAAAAATGGTTACTATATTGTAGCTATAAATGTTGCTGTAAATTGTTGCTGAAAACTCTTTGCATACAAGTTTTTTGGAAATGTTAGTGGGAACACACTCTGTGTTAAACAATCCTATAAGTCGAATTGTAATGAGAAATCTCCTATATACTTGGAGACGGGCTTTTTCAGCGTAAAGCTGCAATTTAACAGAATAACCTAGTGGTGCAACTCTAAGGTGTGACCCCACAATAGACAATATATGTTTGAGGGTGGATTAATATCCCTAATCCCAATAGGAGGGGACTTTTATTAAGGAGATTTTTCACAGAGTGTGTTCCCACTAATATTTCCAAAAAACTTGGATACAAAGAGTTTTCAGCAACTATTTACAGCAACATTTATAGCTACAATATAGTAGCCATTTTTTAGAGTGTATCATATGCTTTTAGCATTTGTGTATGTTACCACTGGTCGTTTTATAATTTTATGTTTTTTATATGTGGAAACTAGTTTCTAAATTGTATATTTAATATCATTCCTAATCGTTGGGTTTTACTTTTTGTTTTTGTATCTGAAATTGTCGTGTGTGTGTGTTTTTTTTTGTTTTTTTTTGTTTGTTTTTTAGGGCACTCCCTGTATTTTTCTTTTATTTTATCCATCTTGGAGAAAGTTTTAGGGATTTACCTCTCAACAGGGAGCTGCGCTATTTTATAAGGTTTTTTTTTTTGTATATCAGAATGTGGAAGAAAGGGGATTTAAGTGACTTTGAACGTGGGATGGTTGTTGGTGACAGACAGGCTGGCCTGAGTATTTCAAAAACTGCTTATCTACTGGGATGTTCATACACTACTATCTCTAGGGTTTACAGAGAATGGTCTGAAAAAAGAGAAAATATCCAGTGAGCAGCAGTTGTGTGGACAACAATGCCTTGTTGATGTCATAGGAGAATGAGCAGACTGGTTTGAGATGATAGAAAGGCAACAGTAATTCAAATAACCACTTGTTACAACCAAGGTATTCAGAATACCATCTCCGAACGCACAACATGTAGAATCTTAATGCAGATGGGCTACAGCAGCAGCAGACCACACTGGTTGCCACTCCTGTCAGCTAAGAACAGGAAAAAAAATTTGACAATAGAAGATCGGAAAAACGCTGCCTGATCTGAGGAGTCTCTTGTTTTCAGATGGTAGGGTCAGAACTTAGCATTAACATGAAAGCATGGATCTATCCTGTCTTGTATCAATGGTTCAGGGTGGTGGTGTAATGGTGTGGGGGATATTTTCTTTGCACACGTTGGGCCCATTAGTACCAATTTGAGTATTTAAATGCTACGGCCTACCTGAGTATTGTTACTGACCATGTCATCCCTTTATGACTACAGTGTACCCATCTTCTGATGGCTACTTCAAGCAGGATAATGCACCAGTTCACAAAGCTCAAATCATCTCAAAGTGGTTTCCTGAACATGACAATGAGTTCACTGTACTCCCATGGCTTCCACAGTCACCAGATGTCAATCCAATAGAGCACCTTTGGGATGTGGTGAAACGGGAGATTTGCATCATGGATGTGCAGCCAACAAATCTTTAGCAACTGCGTGATGCTATCATGTCAATATGGACCAAAATGTCTGAGGAATGTTTCCAACACCTTGTTGGATCTGTCACAAAGAATTAAGGCAGTTCTGAAGGCAAAAGGGGGTCCAACCCGGTACTAGCAAGGTGTAACTAATAAAGTGGTCGGTGAGTATGTATGTATGTATATACTCTCACCAGCCACTTTATTATCTCCTCTGGCATTGTCGTCCACACAACTGCCGCTTATTGGATGTTTTCTCTTTTTTGGATCATTCTCTGTAAACCCTGTATGAAAATCCTAGTAGATCAGCAGTTTTTGAAATACTCAGACCAGCACGTCTGGCACCAACAACCATGCCACGTTCTAAGTCGCTTAAATCCCCTTTCTTCACCATTTTGATGTTTGATTTGAATTTGCATTGAGTTGCTGCCATGCGTTTAGCTGATTATCAACTGGTGTTACCAAGCAATTAAACAGGTGTACCTAATAAAGTGGCCGATGAGTGTGTATATAAATTAAATCATATTTTATATATATTTCTTCTGTTAAGTGTGATCAGTCCACGGGTCATCATTACTTCTGGGATATTACTCCTCCCCAACAGGAAGTGCAAGAGGATTCACCCAGCAGAGCTGCATATAGCTCCTCCCCTCTACGTCACTCCCAGTCATTCTCTTGCACCCAACGACTAGATAGGATGTGTGAGAGGACTATGGTGATTATACTTAGTTTTATATCTTCAATCAAAAGTTTGTTATTTTAAAATAGCACCGGAGTGTGTTATTACCTCTCTGGCAGAGTTTGAAGAAGAATCTACCAGAGTTTTGCTATGATTTTAGCCGGAGTAGTTAAGATCATATTGCTGTTCTCGGCCATCTGAGGAGTGAGGTAAACTTCAGATCAGGGGACAGCGGGCAGATGAATCTGCATAGAGGTATGTAGCAGTTTTTATTTTCTGACAATGGAATTGATGAGAAAATCCTGCCATACCGATATAATGTCATGTATGTATACTTTACACTTCAGTATTCTGGGGAATGGTACTTCACTAGAATTACACTGTAAGAAATACATAAAGCTGTTTAATAACTAGAGATTATGTTTAACGTTTTTGCTGGAATGTAAAATCGTTTTCATTTGCTGAGGTACTGTGTGAATAAATGTTTGGGCACTATTTTTCCACTTGGCAGTTGCTTAATCTGTTTTTCTGACAGTTTCTGTTCTCCCTCACTGCTGTGTGTGAGGGGGAGGGGCCGTTTTTTGGCGCTTTTTCTATGCATCAAATATTTCAGTCAGCAACTCATTGTATTCCCTGCAAGGTAATTTCTCTCAGCAGAGCTGTGAGAATTATAGTTTGACTGAGATAAAAAACGTTTATTCTGTAATTTGTTTCCTGCTTTCAGAATTTGTTATCTTTGCTAATGGGATTAAACCTTTGCTAAAGTTGTGTTGTTTACAAGGATTGAGGCTATAACTGTTTCAATTTATTAATTGTCAACTGTCATAGATCTTCTGTGCTTCTTAAAGGCACAGTACATTTTAATATTATTCTAATTGAATTGTATTTCCAAGTTGCAAGTTTATTTGCTAGTGTGTTAAACATGTCTGATTCAGAGGATGATACCTGTGTCATTTGTTGCAATGCCAAAGTGGAGCCCAATAGAAATTTATGTACTAACTGTATTGATGCTACTTTAAATAAAAGTCAATCTGTACAAATTGAACAAATTTCACCAAACAACGAGGGGAGAGTTATGCCGACTAACTCGCCTCACGTGTCAGTACCTACATCTCCCGCTCAGAGGGAGGTGCGTGATATTGTAGCGCCGAGTACATCTGGGCGGCCATTACAAATCACATTACAGGATATGGCTAC
The DNA here is from genome assembly GCF_027579735.1 of Bombina bombina. Taxonomy (NCBI): domain Eukaryota; kingdom Metazoa; phylum Chordata; class Amphibia; order Anura; family Bombinatoridae; genus Bombina; species Bombina bombina. Next base: position 581,473,756 of record NC_069500.1, on the reverse strand, counting down.
TGTTATGACTGAGGTTTTGGCTAAATTACCAGAACTAAGAGGTAAGCGTGATCACTCTGGGGTGAGAACAGAGTGCGCTGATAATATTAGGGCCATGTCAGACACTGCGTCACAGGTGGCAGAACATGAGGACGGAGAACTTCATTCTGTGGGTGACGGTTCTGATCCAAACAGACTGGATTCAGATATTTCAAATTTTAAATTTAAACTGGAAAACCTCCGTGTATTACTAGGGGAGGTGTTAGCGGCTCTGAATGATTGTAACACAGTTGCAATACCAGAGAAAATGTGTAGGTTGGATAAATATTTTGCGGTACCGACGAGTACTGAGGTTTTTCCTATACCTAAGAGACTTACTGAAATTGTTACTAAGGAGTGGGATAGACCCGGTGTGCCGTTCTCACCCCCTCCGATATTTAGAAAAATGTTTCCAATAGACGCCACCACAAGGGACTTATGGCAAACGGTCCCTAAGGTGGAGGGAGCAGTGTCTACCTTAGCTAAGCGTACCACTATCCCGGTGGAGGATAGCTGTGCTTTTTCAGATCCAATGGATAAAAAGTTAGAGGGTTACCTTAAGAAAATGTTTGTTCAACAAGGTTTTATATTGCAACCCCTTGCATGCATTGCGCCGATCACGGCTGCAGCGGCATTCTGGATTGAGTCTCTGGAAGAGAACATTGGTTCAGCTACTCTGGACAACATTACGGACAGGCTTAGAGTCCTTAAACTAGCTAATTCATTCATTTCGGAGGCCGTAGTACATCTTACTAAACTTACGGCGAAAAATTCAGGATTCGCCATTCAGGCACGCAGGGCGCTGTGGCTAAAATCCTGGTCAGCTGATGTTACTTCTAAGTCTAAATTGCTTAATATACCTTTCAAAGGGCAGACCTTATTCGGGCCCGGGTTGAAAGAGATTATCGCTGACATTACAGGAGGTAAAGGCCATGCCCTGCCTCAGGACAAAGCCAAAGCCAAGACTAGACAGTCTAATTTTCGTTCCTTTCGTAATTTCAAAGCAGGAGCAGCATCAACTTCCTCTGCACCAAAACAGGAAGGAGCTGTTGCTCGCTACAGACAAGGCTGGAAACCTAACCAGTCCTGGAACAAGGGCAAGCAGACTAGGAAACCTGCTGCTGCCCCTAAAACAGCATGAATTGAGGGCCCCCGATCCGGGATCGGATCTAGTGGGGGGCAGACTTTCTCTCTTCGCCCAGGCTTGGGCAAGAGATGTTCAGGATCCCTGGGCGCTAGAGATAATATCTCAGGGATACCTTCTGGACTTCAAATACTCTCCTCCAAGAGAGAGATTTCATCTGTCAAGATTGTCAACAATCCAGACAAAGAAAGAGGCGTTTCTACGCTGCGTACAAGAGCTCTTGTTAATGGGAGTAATCCATCCAGTTCCACGATCGGAACAGGGACAGGGGTTTTACTCAAATCTGTTTGTGGTTCCCAAAAAAGAGGGAACTTTCAGACCAATCCTGGACTTAAAGATCCTAAACAAATTCCTAAGAGTTCCATCGTTCAAGATGGAGACTATTCGGACAATTTTACCTATGATCCAAGAGGGTCAATACATGACCACTGTAGATTTAAAAGATGCTTACCTTCACATACCGATTCACAAAGATCATTATCGGTACCTAAGGTTTGCCTTCCTAGACAGGCATTACCAGTTTGTGGCTCTTCCATTCGGATTGGCTACAGCTCCAAGAATCTTCACAAAGGTTCTGGGTGCTCTTCTGGCGGTACTAAGACCGCGGGGAATCTCGGTAGCTCCATACCTAGACGACATTCTGATACAAGCTTCAAGCTTTCAAACTGCCAAGTCTCATACAGAGTTAGTGCTGGCATTTCTAAGGTCACATGGATGGAAGGTGAACGAAAAGAAAAGTTCACTCGTTCCACTCACAAGAGTTCCCTTCCTGGGGACTCTTATAGATTCTGTAGAAATGAAGATTTACCTGACAGAGGACAGGCTAACAAGACTTCAAAGTGCTTGCCGCACCCTTCATTCCATTCAACACCCGTCAGTGGCTCAATGCATGGAGGTAATCGGCTTAATGGTAGCGGCAATGGACATAGTACCCTTTGCACGCTTACACCTCAGACCACTGCAACTGTGCATGCTAAGTCAGTGGAATGGGGATTACTCAGACTTATCCCCTTCTCTGAATCTGGATCAAGAGACCAGAAATTCTCTTCTATGGTGGCTTTCTCGGCCACATCTGTCCAGGGGGATGCCATTCAGCAGACCAGACTGGACAATTGTAACAACAGACGCCAGCCTTCTAGGTTGGGGTGCCGTCTGGAATTCTCTGAAGGCTCAGGGACAATGGAGTCAGGAGGAGAGTCTCCTGCCAATAAACATTCTGGAATTGAGAGCAGTTCTCAATGCCCTCCTGGCTTGGCCCCAGTTGACAACTCGGGGGTTCATCAGGTTTCAGTCGGACAACATCACGACTGTAGCTTACATCAACCATCAGGGAGGGACAAGAAGCTCCCTAGCTATGATGGAAGTATCAAAGATAATTTGCTGGGCAGAGTCTCACTCTTGCCACCTGTCAGCAATCCACATCCCGGGAGTGGAGAACTGGGAGGCGGATTTCTTAAGTCGTCAGACTTTTCATCCGGGGGAGTGGGAACTTCATCCGGAGGTCTTTGCCCAAATACTTCGACGTTGGGGCAAACCAGAGATAGATCTCATGGCGTCTCGACAGAACGCCAAGCTTCCTCGTTACGGGTCCAGATCCAGGGATCCAGGAGCAGTCCTGATAGATGCTCTGACAGCACCTTGGGACTTCAGGATGGCTTACGTGTTTCCACCCTTCCCGTTGCTTCCTCGATTGATTGCCAGAATCAAACAAGAGAGAGCATCAGTGATTCTAATAGCACCTGCGTGGCCACGCAGGACTTGGTATGCAGACCTGGTGGACATGTCATCCTGTCCACCTTGGTCTCTACCTCTGAAACAGGACCTTCTGATACAGGGTCCCTTCAAACATCAAAATCTAACTTCTCTGAAGCTGACTGCTTGGAAATTGAACGCTTGATTTTATCAAGACGTGGATTTTCTGAGTCAGTTATTGATACCTTAATACAGGCTAGGAAACCTGTTACCAGAAAGATTTACCATAAGATATGGCGTAAATACCTATATTGGTGTGAATCCAAAGGTTACTCTTGGAGTAAGGTTAGGATTCCTAGGATATTGTCTTTTCTACAAGAAGGTTTAGAAAAGGGTTTATCTGCTAGTTCATTAAAGGGACAGATCTCAGCTCTGTCCATTCTGTTACACAAACGTCTGTCAGAAGTTCCTGACGTCCAGGCTTTTTGTCAGGCTTTGGCCAGAATTAAGCCTGTGTTTAAAACTGTTGCTCCACCATGGAGTTTAAACCTTGTTCTTAATGTTTTACAGGGCGTTCCGTTTGAACCCCTTCATTCCATTGATATAAAGTTGTTATCTTGGAAAGTTCTATTTTTAATGGCTATTTCCTCGGCTCGAAGAGTCTCTGAATTATCAGCCTTACATTGTGATTCTCCTTATTTGATTTTTCATTCGGATAAGGTAGTCCTGCGTACTAAACCTGGGTTCTTACCTAAGGTAGTTACTAACAGGAATATCAATCAAGAGATTGTTGTTCCTTCCTTATGCCCAAATCCTTCTTCAAAGAAGGAACGTCTACTGCACAACCTGGATGTAGTCCGTGCTCTAAAATTTTACTTACAGGCAACTAAGGAATTTCGACAAACGTCTTCTCTGTTTGTCATTTACTCTGGGCAGAGGAGAGGTCAAAAAGCTTCCGCTACCTCTCTTTCTTTTTGGCTTCGTAGCATAATTCGTTTAGCTTATGAGACTGCTGGACAGCAGCCTCCTGAAAGAATTACAGCTCATTCCACTAGAGCTGTGGCTTCCACTTGGGCCTTCAAGAATGAGGCCTCTGTTGAACAGATTTGCAAGGCTGCAACTTGGTCTTCGCTTCATACTTTTTCCAAATTTTACAAATTTGACACTTTTGCTTCATCGGAGGCTATTTTTGGGAGAAAGGTTCTTCAGGCAGTGGTTCCTTCTGTATAAAGAGCCTGCCTATCCCTCCCGTCATCCGTGTACTTTTGCTTTGGTATTGGTATCCCAGAAGTAATGATGACCCGTGGACTGATCACACTTAACAGAAGAAAACATAATTTATGCTTACCTGATAAATTCCTTTCTTCTGTAGTGTGATCAGTCCACGGCCCGCCCTGTTTTTAAGGCAGGTAAATATTTTTTGATTTATACTCCAGTCACCACTTCACCCTTGGCTTTTCCTTTCTCGTTGGTCCTTGGTCGAATGACTGGGAGTGACGTAGAGGGGAGGAGCTATATGCAGCTCTGCTGGGTGAATCCTCTTGCACTTCCTGTTGGGGAGGAGTAATATCCCAGAAGTAATGATGACCCGTGGACTGATCACACTACAGAAGAAAGGAATTTATCAGGTAAGCATAAATTATGTTTTTTTATTTTTTTTTAATACAATTTTCAAAAAATACTATTCCCATAATGCCTTAATGACATAAGATAGTGATTGCACTTACCTCTCTCCAAACCTTTTTCAGTCCCAAGCAGTTTGGATATAGGGTTTTCTACCTGTATGTGAAATACTTATTTCCAAGAATGAAGACACCTTTTAAAAAGCTATACTTATTTAATATTATTGCAAACACTACTGATGTGGAGGCGTCTGAGCCTTCCTATATAATGGAGAAAAGTTTATTTGTAAAGCTCCAACAGATTCTGCAGTGCCATTAATATAGATGCACTAAACAATCGTGACAGTTACAAGAGGCAATAATAGACCAGATGAGTGGGTAGAGGGCCCTGCCCATGAGGTGCGAGATGTTTCATTCACCTTAAAGTACATGACAGTTGGGCATCAATGGATAACAAAAAAAAATAATTGAAAATTAAAATTTTGATATATTTTTTTCTTTTAAAAACTGCACACTCTGAATAATTTTAACTTCTAATTTTGACTTCCATGTTTATGTTAATATCTAATTTCATTGACCTCCTCCCCTTTTTGCAGCTATAACAGACACCATTCTGCTGGGAAGGTTTTCCCAATCACTGTTTCAATTCATCCCAAAGGTGTTCTGTTGGGTTTGTCAGGGCTCTGTGCAGGCAAGTCTAGTTTCTCCAAACCAAACTTGTCAAACTATTCCTTCATGGACCTCAACTTGTGCACAGGGGTACAGTCATGCTGAAACAGTTAAAGGACCAGTCAACACATTAGATTTGCATAATCAACAAATGCAAGATAACAAGACAATGCAATAGCACTTAGTCTGAGCTTCAAATGAGTAGTAGATTTTTTTTATAACAAATTTCAAAGTTATGTATATTTCCACTCCCCTTGTACCATGTGATAGGAATCAGCCAATCACAAATGCATATACGTATAGTCTGTGAATTCTTGCACATGCTCAGTAGGATCTGGTGACTCAAAGTGTAAATATAAAAGACTGTGTACATTTTGTTTAGTGGAAGTAAATTGGAAAGTTGTTTATAATTACATGCTGTATATGAATCATGTAAATTTAATTTTAACTGAGTGTCCCTTTTAAGGGCTCTCTCCAAACTGTTGGAAGCACCCAATTGTCAAAAATGTATTTTGTATCTGGTAGCATTACTGGAACTAAGGTGCCCAAACCTTGAAAAACAGCTCCAGATTATTATCCTCCTCCACAACACACTACACATTCCAGTAGGTAGGGTTCTTCTGGCATCCACCACATGGCATGGATTGATGTGAGGATTGTGTACAGCAGCTTGGTCATAAAAACCCATCTCATGAAGCTTCCGGTGTACAGTTCTTGTGGTGATGTTGCTTCAATAGGCAGATTGGAGCTCTGTAGTGAGTGATGCAATAGATGATAGGATATATTTATTTCCTAAGATATGGTGAGTCCACAACATCATCAATTACTGTTGGATATATCACTCCTGGCCAGCAGGAGGAGGCAAAGAGCACCACAGTCAAAATGTTAAGTATCACTTCCCTTCCTACAAACCCCAGTCATTTTCTTTGCCTTTAGTGCATGGAGGAGGTGAAGTTTTGGCACTATGTATTTTTGCTGTGCAGTTCAATGGCGGTTTCCTAGCAGTCCTTTTAAATAGAGAGCAGCCTCAGAGACAGCAAAATTGTACTTTACTTGGGCTTGTTCACATGGTAGAATGAAGTGCGATGTTGGAAAATAGTTGCAGGCTTTATTCCCATGCTGTTGCCGTGTCGCCACCTCTTTCTCTGAGAAGGAGCTGCGGCTCCATTTCAGTCTCTTGCCGGGTCCGATCATGTGACCCCGCCTCTCTGTCTCCTCCGGCTGAGAACGGAGCTTACACAGCTTTTTATTAAACAGGGAAATGTTAACTTTAATATACTATACAATGCAAACTGTATTGTAGATGTAAACGTTCCTTATCAAGTTTATGGAGAACGTTTATTAGGATAGTGTGTACTTTATAATATGAGCACAAACATCTCTGCCTATACTGTGTTTGTTACAACGTCTTTTAAATTAACTGTTTGTTTTAAAGTGACAGTCTTGTTTATTCTTTATAATATTAATATATTACATTTGAATTTAATTTTGCCTTAGTTGTTCTTTTGCAGAAAATTCTGTTTGGTTTTTAGACACTAATATTTTCAAATTTGCAATTGTGTGTTCTTGTTTCTCTGGATCTCTTGAGATAGAGAGAACGCGTTGTCTCTGAGCCCAATGTCTCCCAGGATGATGCTGTTTAGGCAATGTCACAGTTTTCTCCTTACCCGTCCCAAGCCTTATGGCGTCACCTGCAGTGCCCGGCAGTTCCTCTTTATCTCCTGGAGGAGTTATTTGCCTGCAGATTTTGCTGCTCAGGTATCTTTTGGGTATCTGTGGCATTATCTGCTTTTCCTATTCTTAGGGGGAAATCGCAGGAGGAATACTAGGGATTCAGATAGTAAGATTTCTGTTCCGCCTGCTGCTACATTGATTGCCTTCCTCATAGGTCTGATGAGCAGAATACGTCAGTAGCCTCTGAGGGCAAAACCTCGGATTTGGCCAGTATAATTCCTTTATCTGATGCTGAAGTAGTATCCTTCAGATTTAAGCTTGAACACCTTTGTGTATGATTTAAGGAGGTTTTGGCTGCCTTGGAGTGACTCCGATACGTCTGTCGTTGTCAATCCCTAAAGAATCTAGTAAACTTCTTAAATAGTCCAACAACAGGAACGCACCCTGCCAGCAATGTAGTGAAATAAACAAACCAAGTACAATGGGTAACTGTGGTGAAAGAATCTCCATTTATTCCATCTCCTGAAAGTAGTGACACACACTGAGTTACAAGCAGCAAAAAACGATCAAACGCGTTTCATCAAAAAGACTGACTTTCTCAATGTCCATAGCTAAACCCTGTGTAACACTGATGCTTTATGAGAGCAAACAGCCCTCCTCCCCTACGGGATTGGACACATATGGCCAATCTGGATAAGGTGAGCTATACACACCCCTTTCATTTAAATACAAGCAGTGTTATGGAGACCATGCAAGAAGGAAAATAAACGCACCTGAAAATTGTCAAAGGTAATGCATGCAAACATAATTTTACATATGTAAGCAATATCAATGCATATAAAATACATAATAAACATATGCTGGAAATAAGTATATGAAAAATGATGCCAAAAAATAGAAAAACAAATAATAACCATGCATTTCTGTGTGAGCAAACAGTAAGGTGATGGTATGTGAATTAAATGTAATCTATGTATAATTAAAGCACAAAAGAACAAGAGGAAATCAAAGAAAATACTGACTCATCTTATGAGTTTAAATTTAAAGAAACAGACCAAAAGGGTCATACTCTCTCAACAAAAAGTTTAACATCCCACTTTGAGTTTATACCTTTTTGGCATGCGAGTATCCAGTTGAAAAATCAAAACCTCTCTGACTGAGAACCATGCCTCTATTGCTCCCTCTGGGGTGTCTAGGAATCAGCTGGATTGCCTGAAATGTCAAAATGGAACTACCTAAACCATGAAACCTCTTGAAGTGCAGGGATATCGGAGTGCTAGACTCAGAGTCCTCAATGGAAAGAAGATGTTCCAAAAACCGATATTTCAAGGCCCTAGTAGTTTGACCTACATAGTTCTTCTGGCACCCCCTGCAGGTCAAGAGATAGATGACATAACAGGAGTTACAAGTGATGTGTTCCTGTATCTTAAAACTCTTTTCTCCAACATAGGTGTGTCCGGTCCACGGCGTCATCCTTACTTGTGGGATATTCTCTTCCCCAACAGGAAATGGCAAAGAGCCCAGCAAAGCTGGTCACATGATCCCTCCTAGGCTCCGCCTTCCCCAGTCATTCTCTTTGCCGTTGTACAGGCAACATCTCCACGGAGATGGCTTAGAGTTTTTTAGTGTTTAACTGTAGTTTTTATTATTCAATCAAGAGTTTGTTATTTTAAAATAGTGCTGGTATGTACTATTTACTCTGAAACAGAAAAGAGATGAAGATTTCTGTTTGTAAGAGGAAAATGATTTTAGCAACCGTTACTAAAATCGATGGCTGTTTCCACACAGGACTGTTGAGAGGAATTAACTTCAGTTGGGGGAACAGTGAGCAGACTTTTGCTGCTTGAGGTATGACACATTCTAACAAGACGATGTAATGCTGGAAGCTGTCATTTTCCCTATGGGATCCGGTAAGCCATTTTTATTACAGAAAGAAAAAAATAAAAGGGCTTCACAAGGGCTTTTTAAGACTGTAGACATTTTCTGGGCTAAATCGATTTATATATAAACATATTTTATACTCCATAGCCTTGAGGAATTATTTTAATCTTGGGAATTATGTAAAATAACCGGCAGGCACTGTATTGGACACCTTATTCTCTAGGGGCTTTCCCTAATCATAGGCAGAGTCTCATTTTCGCGCCTCTATTGCGCACTTGTTTTTGAGAAGCATGACATGCAGATGCATGTGTGAGGAGCTCAGATACATAGAAAAAGCTTACTGAAGGCGTCATTTGGTATCGTATTCCCCTTTGGGCTTGGTTGGGTCTCAGCAAAGCAGATACCAGGGACTGTAAAGGGGTTAAATATAAAAACTGCTCCGGTTCCGTTATTTTAAGGGTTAAAGCTTCCAAATTTGGTGTGCAATACTTTTAAGGCTTTAAGACACTGTGGTGAAATTTTGGTGAATTTTGAACAATTCCTTCATACTTTTTCGCAATTGCAGTAATAAAGTGTGTTCAGTTTAAAATTTAAAGTGACAGTAACGGTTTATTTTAAAACGTTTTTTGTACTTTGTTATCAAGTTTTTGCCTGTTTAACATGTCTGAACTACCAGATAGACTGTGTTCTGAATGTGGGGAAGCCAAGGTTCCTTCTCATTTAAATAGATGTGATTTATGTGACACAAAATTTAGAGAAAATGATGCCCAAGATGATTCCTCAAGTGAGGGGAGTAAGCATGGTACTGCATCATCCCCTCCTTCGTCTACACCAGTCTTGCCCACACAGGAGGCCCCTAGTACATCTAGCGCGCCAATACTCCTTACTATGCAACAATTAACGGCTGTAATGGATAATTCTATCAAAAACATTTTAGCCAAAATGCCCACTTATCAGCGAAAGCGCGACTGCTCTGTTTTAGAAAATACTGAAGAGCATGAGGACGCTGATGATATTGGTTCTGAAGGGCCCCTACACCAGTCTGAGGGGGCCAGGGAGGTTTTGTCTGAGGGAGAAATTTCAGATTCAGGGAAAATTTCTCAACAAGCTGAACCTGATGTGATTACATTTAAATTTAAATTGGAACATCTCCGCGCTCTGCTTAAGGAGGTGTTATCCACTCTGGATGATTGCGAGAATTTGGTCATTCCAGAGAAACTATGTAAAATGGACAAGTTCCTAGAGGTCCCGGGGCCCCCCAAAGCTTTTCCTATACCCAAGCGGGTGGCGGACATTGTAAATAAAGAATGGGAAAGGCCCTCCCCCCATATTTAAAAAATTGTTTCCTATGGTCGACCCCAGAAAGGACTTATGGCAGACAGTCCCTAAGGTCGAGGGGGCGGTTTCTACTCTAAACAAACGCACCACTATACCCATAGAAGATAGTTGTGCTTTCAAAGATCCTATGGATAAAAAATTAGAAGGTTTGCTTAAAAAGTTGTTTGTTCAGCAAGGTTACCTTCTACAACCAATTTCATGCATTGTTCCTGTCACTACAGCAGCGTGTTTCTGGTTCGATGAGCTAGAAAAGGCGCTCAATAATAATTCTTCTTCTTATGAGGAGATTATGGACAGATTATGGACAGAATTCATGCTCTCAAATTGGCTAATTCTTTCACCCTAGACGCCACTTTGCAATTGGCTCGGTTAGCGGCGAAAAATTCTGGTTTTGCTATTGTGGCGCGCAGAGCGCTTTGGTTAAAATCTTGGTCAGCGGATGCGTCTTCCAAGAACAAATTGCTTAACATTCCTTTCAAGGGGAAAACGCTGTTTGGCCCTGACTTGAAAGAGATTATCTCTGATATCACTGGGGGCAAGGGCCACGCCCTTCCTCAGGATAGGTCTTTCAAGGCCAAAAATAAACCTAATTTTCGTCCCTTTCGCAGAAACGGACCAGCCCCAAGCGCTACGTCCTCTAAGCAAGAGGGTAATACTTCTCAAGCCAAGCCAGCCTGGAGACCAATGCAAGGCTGGAACAAAGGAAAGCAGGCCAAGAAACCTGCCACTGCTACCAAGACAGCATGAGATGTTGGCCCCCGATCCGGGACCGGATCTGGTGAGGGGCAGACTCTCTCTCTTCGCTCAGGCTTGGGCAAGAGATGTTCTGGATCCTTGGGCACTAGAAATAGTCTCCCAAGGTTATCTTCTGGAATTCAAGGGGCTTCCCCCAAGGGGGAGGTTCCACAGGTCTCAATTGTCTTCAGACCACATAAAAAAACAGGCATTCTTACATTGTGTAGAAGACCTGTTAAAAATGGGAGTGATTCATCCTGTTCCATTAGGAGAACAAGGGATGGGGTTCTACTCCAATCTGTTCGTAGTTCCCAAAAAAGAGGGAACATTCAGACCAATCTTAGATCTCAAGATCCTAAACAAGTTTTTCAAGGTTCCATCGTTCAAAATGGAAACCATTCGAACAATTCTTCCTTCCATCCAGGAAGGTCAATTCATGACCACGGTGGATTTAAAGGATGCGTATCTACATATTCCTATCCACAAGGAACATCATCGGTTCCTAAGGTTCGCATTCCTGGACAAGCATTACCAGTTTGTGGCACTTCCGTTCGGATTAGCCACTGCTCCAAGGATTTTCACAAAGGTACTAGGGTCCCTTCTAGCGGTGCTAAGACCAAGGGGCATTGCAGTAGTACCTTACTTGGACGACATTCTGATTCAAGCGTCGTCCCTTCCTCAAGCAAAGGCTCACACGGACATTGTCCTGGCCTTTCTCAGATCTCACGGGTGGAAAGTGAACGTAGAAAAAAGTTCTCTATCTCCGTCAACAAGGGTTCCCTTCTTGGGAACAATAATAGACTCCTTAGAAATGAGGATTTTTCTGACAGAGGCCAGAAAATCAAAACTTCTAAACTCTTGTCAAATACTTCATTCTGTTCCTCTTCCTTCCATAGCGCAGTGCATGGAAGTAATAGGTTTGATGGTAGCGGCAATGGACATAGTTCCTTTTGCGCGAATTCATCTAAGACCATTACAACTGTGCATGCTCAGTCAGTGGAATGGGGACTATACAGACTTGTCTCCGACGATACAAGTAGATCAGAGGACCAGAGATTCACTCCGTTGGTGGCTGCCTTGGAGTGACTCCGATACGTCTGTCGTTGTCAATCCCTAAAGAATCTAGTAAACTTCTTAAATAGTCCAACAACAGGAACGCACCCTGCCAGCAATGTAGTGAAATAAACAAACCAAGTACACAGGAGGCCCCTAGTACATCTAGCGCGCCAATACTCCTTACTATGCAACAATTAACGGCTGTAATGGATAATTCTATCAAAAACATTTTAGCCAAAATGCCCACTTATCAGCGAAAGCGCGACTGCTCTGTTTTAGAAAATACTGAAGAGCATGAGGACGCTGATGATATTGGTTCTGAAGGGCCCCTACACCAGTCTGAGGGGGCCAGGGAGGTTTTGTCTGAGGGAGAAATTTCAGATTCAGGGAAAATTTCTCAACAAGCTGAACCTGATGTGATTACATTTAAATTTAAATTGGAACATCTCCGCGCTCTGCTTAAGGAGGTGTTATCCACTCTGGATGATTGCGAGAATTTGGTCATTCCAGAGAAACTATGTAAAATGGACAAGTTCCTAGAGGTCCCGGGGCCCCCCGAAGCTTTTCCTATACCCAAGCGGGTGGCGGACATTGTAAATAAAGAATGGGAAAGGCCCTCCCCCCATATTTAAAAAATTGTTTCCTATGGTCGACCCCAGAAAGGACTTATGGCAGACAGTCCCTAAGGTCGAGGGGGCGGTTTCTACTCTAAACAAACGCACCACTATACCCATAGAAGATAGTTGTGCTTTCAAAGATCCTATGGATAAAAAATTAGAAGGTTTGCTTAAAAAGATGTTTGTTCAGCAAGGTTACCTTCTACAACCAATTTCATGCATTGTTCCTGTCACTACAGCAGCGTGTTTCTGGTTCGATGAGCTAGAAAAGGCGCTCAATAATAATTCTTCTTCTTATGAGGAGATTATGGACAGAATTCATGCTCTCAAATTGGCTAATTCTTTCACCCTAGACGCCACTTTGCAATTGGCTCGGTTAGCGGCGAAAAATTCTGGTTTTGCTATTGTGGCGCGCAGAGCGCTTTGGTTAAAATCTTGGTCAGCGGATGCGTCTTCCAAGAACAAATTGCTTAACATTCCTTTCAAGGGGAAAACGCTGTTTGGCCCTGACTTGAAAGAGATTATCTCTGATATCACTGGGGGCAAGGGCCACGCCCTTCCTCAGGATAGGTCTTTCAAGGCCAAAAATAAACCTAATTTTCGTCCCTTTCGCAGAAACGGACCAGCCCCAAGCGCTACGTCCTCTAAGCAAGAGGGTAATACTTCTCAAGCCAAGCCAGCCTGGAGACCAATGCAAGGCTGGAACAAAGGAAAGCAGGCCAAGAAACCTGCCACTGCTACCAAGACAGCATGAGATGTTGGCCCCCGATCCGGGACCGGATCTGGTGGGGGGCAGACTCTCTCTCTTCGCTCAGGCTTGGGCAAGAGATGTTCTGGATCCTTGGGCACTAGAAATAGTCTCCCAAGGTTATCTTCTGGAATTCAAGGGGCTTCCCCCAAGGGGGAGGTTCCACAGGTCTCAATTGTCTTCAGACCACATAAAAAAACAGGCATTCTTACATTGTGTAGAAGACCTGTTAAAAATGGGAGTGATTCATCCTGTTCCATTAGGAGAACAAGGGATGGGGTTCTACTCCAATCTGTTCGTAGTTCCCAAAAAAGAGGGAACATTCAGACCAATCTTAGATCTCAAGATCCTAAACAAGTTTCTCAAGGTTCCATCGTTCAAAATGGAAACCATTCGAACAATTCTTCCTTCCATCCAGGAAGGTCAATTCATGACCACGGTGGATTTAAAGGATGCGTATCTACATATTCCTATCCACAAGGAACATCATCGGTTCCTAAGGTTCGCATTCCTGGACAAGCATTACCAGTTTGTGGCACTTCCGTTCGGATTAGCCACTGCTCCAAGGATTTTCACAAAGGTACTAGGGTCCCTTCTAGCGGTGCTAAGACCAAGGGGCATTGCAGTAGTACCTTACTTGGACGACATTCTGATTCAAGCGTCGTCCCTTCCTCAAGCAAAGGCTCACACGGACATTGTCCTGGCCTTTCTCAGATCTCACGGGTGGAAAGTGAACGTAGAAAAGAGTTCTCTATCTCCGTCAACAAGGGTTCCCTTCTTGGGAACAATAATAGACTCCTTAGAAATGAGGATTTTTCTGACAGAGGCCAGAAAATCAAAACTTCTAAACTCTTGTCAAATACTTCATTCTGTTCCTCTTCCTTCCATAGCGCAGTGCATGGAAGTAATAGGTTTGATGGTAGCGGCAATGGACATAGTTCCTTTTGCGCGAATTCATCTAAGACCATTACAACTGTGCATGCTCAGTCAGTGGAATGGGGACTATACAGACTTGTCTCCGACGATACAAGTAGATCAGAGGACCAGAGATTCACTCCGTTGGTGGCTGTCCCTGGACAACCTGTCACAGGGGATGAGCTTCCGCAGACCAGAGTGGGTCATTGTCACGACCGACGCCAGTCTGGTGGGATGGGGCGCGGTCTGGGGACCCCTGAAAGCTCAGGGTCTTTGGTCTCGGGAAGAATCTCTTCTTCCGATAAATATTCTGGAACTGAGAGCGATATTCAATGCTCTCAAGGCTTGGCCTCAGCTAGCAAAGGCCAAGTTCATACGGTTTCAATCAGACAACATGACGACTGTTGCGTACATCAACCATCAGGGGGGAACAAGGAGTTCCCTGGCGATGGAAGAAGTGACCAAAATCATTCAATGGGCGGAGACTCACTCCTGCCACTTGTCTGCAATCCACATCCCAGGAGTGGAAAATTGGGAAGCGGATTTTCTGAGTCGTCAGACATTTCATCCGGGGGAGTGGGAACTCCATCCGGAAATCTTTGCCCAAATTACTCAATTGTGGGGCATTCCAGACATGGATCTGATGGCCTCTCGTCAGAACTCCAAGGTTCCTTGCTACGGGTCCAGATCCAGGGATCCCAAGGCGACTCTAGTAGATGCACTAGTAGCACCTTGGACCTTCAAACTAGCTTATGTATTCCCGCCGTTTCCTCTCATCCCCAGGCTGGTAGCCAGGATCAATCAGGAGAGGGCATCGGTGATCTTGATAGCTCCTGCGTGGCCACGCAGGACTTGGTATGCAGACCTGGTGAATATGTCATCGGCTCCACCATGGAAGCTACCTTTGAGACGAGACCTTCTTGTTCAAGGTCCGTTCGAACATCCGAATCTGGTCTCACTCCAACTGACTGCTTGGAGATTGAACGCTTGATCTTATCAAAGCGAGGGTTCTCAGATTCTGTCATTGATACTCTTGTTCAGGCCAGAAAGCCTGTAACTAGAAAAATCTACCACAAAATATGGAAAAAATATATCTGTTGGTGTGAATCTAAAGGATTCCCTTGGGACAAGATAAAAATTCCTAAGATTCTATCCTTTCTTCAAGAAGGTTTAGAGAAAGGATTATCTGCAAGTTCTTTGAAGGGACAGATTTCTGCCTTGTCTGTGTTACTTCACAAAAAGCTGGCAGCTGTGCCAGATGTTCAAGCCTTTGTTCAGGCTCTGGTTAGAATCAAGCCTGTTTACAAACCTTTGACTCCTCCTTGGAGTCTCAATTTAGTTCTTTCAGTTCTTCAGGGGGTTCCGTTTGAACCCTTACATTCCGTTGATATTAAGTTATTATCTTGGAAAGTTTTGTTTTTGGTTGCAATTTCTTCTGCTAGAAGAGTTTCAGAATTATCTGCTCTGCAGTGTTCTCCTCCTTATCTGGTGTTCCATGCAGATAAGGTGGTTTTGCGTACTAAACCTGGTTTTCTTCCAAAAGTTGTTTCTAACAAAAACATTAACCAGGAGATAGTCGTGCCTTCTTTGTGTCCGAATCCAGTTTCAAAGAAGGAACGTTTGTTGCACAATTTGGATGTAGTTCGTGCTCTAAAATTCTATTTAGATGCTACAAAGGATTTTAGACAAACATCTTCCTTGTTTGTTGTTTATTCTGGTAAAAGGAGAGGTCAAAAAGCAACTTCTACCTCTCTCTCTTTTTGGCTTAAAAGCATCATCAGATTGGCTTACGAGACTGCCGGACGGCAGCCTCCTGATAGAATCACAGCTCATTCCACTAGGGCTGTGGCTTCCACATGGGCCTTCAAGAACGAGGCTTCTGTTGATCAGATATGTAAGGCAGCGACTTGGTCTTCACTGCACACTTTTACTAAATTTTACAAGTTTGATACTTTTGCTTCTTCTGAGGCTATTTTTGGGAGAAAGGTTTTGCAAGCCGTGGTGCCTTCCATCTAGGTGACCTGATTTGCTCCCTCCCTTCATCCGTGTCCTAAAGCTTTGGTATTGGTTCCCACAAGTAAGGATGACGCCGTGGACCGGACACACCTATGTTGGAGAAAACAGAATTTATGTTTACCTGATAAATTACTTTCTCCAACGGTGTGTCCGGTCCACGGCCCGCCCTGGTTTTTTAATCAGGTCTGATAATTTATTTTCTTTAACTACAGTCACCACGGTATCATATGGTTTCTCCTATGCAAATATTCCTCCTTTACGTAGGTCGAATGACTGGGGAAGGCGGAGCCTAGGAGGGATCATGTGACCAGCTTTGCTGGGCTCTTTGCCATTTCCTGTTGGGGAAGAGAATATCCCACAAGTAAGGCTGACGCCGTGGACCGGACACACCATTGGAGAAAGTAATTTATCAGGTAAACATAAATTCTGTTTTTGTTGACACTTGAAATAAAGTCCCTACCAATGGTAGCATAGGTGCAAGACTTGCATCTTTTACTACTACACTTAAAGAATCCAGGCTTAATTGTAAGCCAATTCTCTTTTACCTTTGTAGGCAACATGGATGGCAACAAAATATTACCCAGTGTTTTGGCTCTTTTTGGTATGAAGGTGACCCCTTCCTTAATGATCTCATTTAAGGCATCATCCGTTTTTTAAAATGGGTAAAGCCCCCCTCACTATGTTGCAAATTTTCCCGTATTGTTCACTGAATGTGGTGATAAATC
The DNA here is from genome assembly GCF_027579735.1 of Bombina bombina. Taxonomy (NCBI): domain Eukaryota; kingdom Metazoa; phylum Chordata; class Amphibia; order Anura; family Bombinatoridae; genus Bombina; species Bombina bombina. The sequence goes on along the minus strand of NC_069500.1, from coordinate 581,456,906 downwards.
TGGGTTTAGCTGTAAAATCCTCCTTAGTAAGTCTACTAGGTCTCAGATATTCTTGTCTATCCTCATTGTCCACTTCATTTCTAGCCTTTTCTAAGGATTCCCTACAATATCCTCTTTCAACAAATCTATCAGTGAGTTCCCTGGCGTGTTTCAGATAGGTTAATTCACTGGTACATTTCATTTTCACACAAATGTAATGACTTTTGGGAAAAGTCAATACATTCGTGTGAAAAGGAATTGTGGAAGATGAGGCAGTATTTTCTTTAATTTCCTCTTTTTTCACCTTGTTCTTTTGTGCTTTAATTATACCAAGATTACATTTAATTCACATACCATCACCTTACTGTTTGCTCACACAGAAATGCATGGTTACTATTATTATTTGTTTTAATTTTTTGGCATAATTTTTCATATACTTATTTCCAGCATCTGTTTTATGTATTTTATGTGCATTGATATTGCTTACATGTGTAAAATTATGTTTGCATGTATTACCTATGTCAATTTTCATGTGTGTTTATTTTCCTTCTTGCATGGTCTCTGTTACACTGCTTGTATTTAAATGAAAGGGGTGTGTATAGCTCACCTTATCGAGATTCGCCATATGTGTCCAATGCCATAGGGGAGGAGGGCTGTTTGCTCTCATAAAGCATCCGTGTTACACAGGGCTTAGCTATGGTCATTGAAAAAGTCAGTCTTTGATGAAACGCGTTTGACCGTTTTTTGCTGCTTGTAACTCCAGTTTGTGTCACTACTTTCAGGAGATGGAATACATGGAGATTCTTTCACCACAGTTACCCATTGTACTTGGTTTGTTTATTTCACTACGTTGCTAGCAGGGTGTGTTCCTGTTGTTGGACTGTGTTTCTCATGAGGCGGGGGTGGACCACCTCTCCTTTTACGACACTTGCTAACGCTTGGATATTGCCTTTCTGCACCTGTGCTTTTCATCATTGGCTTTGAACGGAGTGTCTGGAGTTTGACCATATGGGGGTGTGACATGTATTGCAGCTTGAAGATCAGTATGCTGTGCGTGTCACTAAGGTACAGAGGATTATATGAGCGCTGCCCTGGAGGTCATTTGTCAAACATTATAAATACTAGGATTTCTCTGAAGTTTTTTTCCTGTACCAGACCGTGCTAGGAGATTTTTCACAGGAATGGGAGAGCTACTCTTGGAGTTTTCCCCATCTCCTGTCTTTAAAAAGATGTTTTCTCTTGTTGTCTCCATTAATTATCATGAAGCATGCCTACAGTAGTAGGATATTTCTACGCTTGCTAAGATAACTACAATTCCTAGAGAGGGTAGATGTTCTTTTCAGGATCAATCGACTAAGCTGACAGAAAATAGAGGCGCCTTATGGGACAGTATCGTCCAAAAACAGAGGATAGAGATGAATAAGAAACAGCCCAATATAGGGGTACTCAAAAGAGGAGTGGCATAAACGTATGCCTCACAGAGCGGGACGGGACCTTTCGTCACCCGACAGACAAACACACTTGAAAAGCACGTGAGGTCCTAGGTCCAATGGGCGGCTACTGCGGGAACAACGTCACGGGGGGGGAGCTGTCTCGGAAGGACCCAATCAATGGTCTCAGCGTTGGGATAGACAGATATCCAATCCCGGCAAAGAAGTGACCAAGTCGGCAGACCAACCAGAATCAGCACAACAGCGAGCGGGTTAACATAAAACTCAATAATTTATTAGAGTTCAAAACTAAAACAGGTACAGAAACAATCAACGCGTTTTTCGACCCTCGGGTCGTTTCATCAGGCTTATCATGATGATAAGCCTGATGAAACGACCCGAGGGTCGAGAAACGCGTTGCTTGTTTCTGTACCTTTTTTAATTTTGAACTCTAATAAATTATTGAGTTTTATGTTAACCCGCTCACTGTTGTGCTGATTCTGGTTGGTCTGCCGACTTGGTCACTTCTTTGTCGGGATTGGATATCTGTCTATCCTAACGCTGAGACCGTTGATTGGGTCCTTCCGAGACAGCTCCCCCTGTGACGTTGTTCCCGCAGTAGCCGCCCATTGGACCTAGGACCTCACGTGCTTCTCCAGTGTGTTTGTCTCTCGGGTGACGAAAGGTCCCGTCCTGCTCTGTGAGGCATAAGTTTATGCCGCTCCTTATGTGAGTACCCCTATATTGGGCTGTTTCTTATTCATCTCTAGCCTCTGTTTTTGGACGATACTGTCCCATAAGGCACCTCTATTTTCTGTCTACACAGATTTTTCTCATTGACTCCATGTACAAGAGCGCTGCCTATTTCAAGAACATCCGCCTATCCAGAACTGTTTGAACTGCTACTACTGATTATATTGCGCACCTCATTTTGAGATCTTTTTATCTCTTATCTTATTGGTGCAACCTTGTTTGATCCAATTGGTAGGGACTCCTTTAAGGAGGAGATCCAGAACAGAAATAAGTCTCTTAAGCTAGCCAATTCCTTTATTTCTGATGCTACCATGCAAGTTTGCAAGTCGGGAGCCAAGATATCTGGCTTTGCTGTGCTAGCCCCCAGGGCTTTGTGGCTATATTTATGGTCAGTGGATTTTTCCTCCGAGTCCAAGCTTCTGACGCTTCCTTAAAAGGGTAAGATCTTGTTTGGTCCGGATCTGGATCTGACAGGAATATTTCTGATATTTCAGGTGGGAAAGGGTCTTTTCTACCACAAGACAAAATGAATAGACCTAAAGGAGTTTTGTCTCAATCCGGGATCGGTCCAGGTGGGGGGCTGAATCTCTCTGTTTGGACATCTCATATCCATGTTTGAAGACAGATTGGCGGAGGACATAGTATCTCAGGTCTTCTACATATAATTCATACATTCCACCCAGAGACAGGCTCCTCCTCTCCTGTAGCCCAGATAACAGTGAGGCATTTTTGAAGTGCGTTTGGGATCTCTCTTCCCGGTGAGTGATAGTACCAGTTCCTGTAAGGGAACAGGGTCTAGAATTCTATTCATTCCAGTCCATGGTTCCCGAAAAAGGGAATTTTTCATCCTATGATAGATCTAAAGTGTTTCAAAAAGTCTTCTCAGGGTCCCGTCCTTCAAATTAGAAACCAGGGGTTCCATTCTTCCTTTGGTCCAAGAGGGTCAGTCCATGGTGGCCATAGACCTGGAGGACGTGTGTTTTAAAGTTCCTGAGTTTTGCCTTTCTGTCAAACACTTCAGTTTGTGGCTCTTCCCTTTTGGCCTTGCCACGGCTCTCAGAGGGGGCTATTTTGGCAGTGATTGGGTTTGAGGAATTGCTGTGGTACCCTTCCTGGATGACATAATGGTTCAGGCACCATCTTTTCAACAACATGTAAGAAAGAAAATGGAGGCGCTTCATAGGTTGAAGCTTTTCCTGGTATTGCTGAATCTACAAGCTGCACTCTCAGCCTGACTGCAACTGCCAGTGACTGTCTCGCTGGGGGACCGGTGTGTCCCAGCTCACGTCTCACGCACCACTGGTGGTGCCTGCTAAAACGTGAGTTGCCACTTGTCGTCTTTTGAAGTTTTTTACCTCGTTCGAGCTTACCCTATGAAGCGCCTCCATTTTCTTTCTTGCATGTCATTCTAGCATCGTTTGGGATTCAGGATCCCTGCTTTGGAGTGTCAAATCGCTGGGTGCTCTTTCCACTTGGATACCTCATGCTTCTTATTATCACAAACTTTTTGGTTTGCGGACATTTGTTTTTATTATTATTATTATTATTATTATTATTATGTTTATTGTTTGTTGTTCTCTTTTTCCATTTATTATTCTTTATTTTATATTATATTGTTTCATGCACTCAATTTTTACTTTATAGTTATTATTAGTTTAGTGTATTTTTGTTTTTTTGCTTTGCCCATTTATGGGATTGATTTTACTGTACTTTTGTTTTGAGTTATAGTGCGCGCCCCCTTTTTGTTATCGCACATAGTGGGTATTAGATCCCGTGTGCTTTAACATCATTATTATCTTTTCAACAAGAAAAATCTCTCATACAGAGATCTTGTTGTCTATTCTTCATTCCCACCGAAGTGAATAAGTTTCCTTGTTCCAGCTTCAGAGGTAATTTTCTTAGGGACCATATTAGTTTCCCTATTTCTGAAAATATATTTTTGACAGAGATCAGAAAATCTTGGATTATTTCCTCTTGCCTCTTTCTGCACTCTGTTTTGGCCCTTCAGTGGCTTAATGTATGGAGTTATTTGGTCTGATGGTTGCTTCCTTGGCCATCATCCTTGCTTGCTTGATTCCATCTGAGAGTCTGCTTTTATGCATTCTCAGATAGTGTAACGGGGATCATGTGGTTCTGTCTCTGAGGATAGAGCTAGATCTGTCGACATGAGTTTCTTTCCTGTGGTGGTTTTCGCAGGAGCATCTGTCTTGGGACATATGATTCCGGAGATTTTCCAGAGTAATGATGACCATGGATGCCAGCCTGTTGAGTTGGTGACTATGGACTTGTGAGGAGTCCGCTTTCAACTCCAAGATAGTTATAGAATAGCAATCTACAATGCTCTGATGACTTGACCTCAGTTGTCCGAGACAATTTCATCTTGGTGGTTTACATCAACCACCTGGGAGGAACCCGGAGTTACTTAGCCATGATTGGCGTGGATTGTTCGGTGGGCGGACGCTCACATTTGTTGTCTATTCACATTTCAGGAGTGGATACACAGAGCGGACTTCTTGAGCAGTCAGATTTTTCCTCCCGGGGAGTGGACCTTCTCCCGGAGGTGTTCTCCAGATTAACCCTCAAATGGGGGGTGCTGGAGTTGGAGGTGGCAGTAGGCCAAGCTTCCAAGTTATGTTAAAGGTCAAGAGATCAGCTGGCTGCTTTGTTAAATACCCTGGCGGTTCCTTGGGATTTCAGTCTGACCTCACTGTTCCTCTGTTTGCTCTCATTCCACGAGCCATTGCTCGTATCAAATAGGAGTGAGCATCAGTATTTTAATAGTTCCTGCATAGTCTCACAGGATCTGGTATACAGATCTAGCGGAGATGTATTTTTTCCACCTTAGTGGTTGTTCCTTCTAATTCAGGGTCCATTCATTCATCCAACTTTCTTGTCTCTGAAGCTTTCTGCTTGGAGATTGAATGCTTAGTTCTGTCTAAGTGTGTTTTTATTTTTTATTTTTTCTGAATCGGTCATGGAGACCATGATTCAGGCTTGCAAGCCTGTTACTAGTAACTTATCATAAGGTATGGCATAAATTCCCTGATTGGTGTGAATCCCAGGCCTACTCTTGGAAGTAGTGTCAGGATTCCTAGGGGTTTTGCCCTTTCTCCGGGAAGGTCTGAAGGACGGTTTGTCAATCAGTTCTCTGAAGGGTGGATTTCTGCGTTATCCTTTTTAACACAAGTGTCTGGCGGATGTGCCAGATGTGTACTCCTTTTTTTCAGACCCTGGTTAGTATCAGGTCTGTGTTTAAGTCTGTTGCTCCTCTTGGAGCATTAACCCTGGTTTTAAGGTTTTGCAGCAGGCTCAGTTTGAGCCATAGCATTCCATAGAGTTTTTTTTAAATTTTTATCTTGGAAGTTTTTCTTTTTTTGCTATATCTTCTGCTCAGAGTTTAGGTACTCTCTGCTTTGCAGTGTGATTCGTTTATTTCGGATAAGGTGGTTATTTATTCTAAGTGAAAATATTGTTTCGGAATTTGTTGCTTGCTTTCTTTCTCTCTCTCTCTCTCTTTCTTTCTTTCTTTCTTTCTTTCTTTCTTTTTCTCTCTCTCTTTCTTTCTTTCTTTCTTTCTTTCTTTCTTTTTCTCTTTCTTTCTTTCTTTCTTTCTTTCTTTCTTTCTTTCTTTCTTTCTTTCTTTCTTTCTTTCTTTCTTTCTTTCTTTCTTTCTTTCTTTCTTTCTTTCTTTCTTTCTTTCTTTCTTTCTTTCTTTCTTTCTTTCTTTCTTTTTCTCTCTCTCTCTCTCTCTCTCTCTCTCTCTCTCTTTCTTTCTTTCTTTCTTTCTTTCTTTCTTTCTTTCTTTCTTTCTTTCTTTCTTTCTTTCTTTCTTTCTTTTTCTCTCTCTCTCTCTCTCCTTCTCTCTCTCCTTTCTCTCTCTCTCTCTCTCTCTCCTTCTCTCTCTCTCTCTCTCTCTCTCTCTCTCCTTCTCTCTCTCTCTCTCTCTCTCTCTCTCTCTCTCTCTCTCTCTCCTTCTCTCTCTCTCTCCTTCTCTCTCTCTCTCCTTCTCTCTCTCTCTCCTTCTCTCTCTCTCTCCTTCTCTCTCTCTCTCCTTCTCTCTCTCTCTCTCTCCTTCTCTCTCTCTCTCTCTCCTTCTCTCTCTCTCTCTCTCTCTCCTTCTCTCTCTCTCTCTCTCTCCTTCTCTCTCTCTCTCTCTCTCCTTCTCTCTCTCTCCTTCTCTCTCTCTCTCTCTCCTTCTCTCTCTCTCTCTCTCTCCTTCTCTCTCTCTCTCTCTCCTTCTCTCTCTCTCTCTCTCTCGTATAGATCGTAGTTTGCGGCGCAAGCGAGGGAACCCTCGCCGCCCGTAGTTTCAGCTCGCAACTCGAGCTATCCTATACACGGCGCGTCAGATGCTAAAGTGCCGTAAGTCTGATAAACCAGCGATGTCCAGAAATCTGCGTAAGTAGAAAATTCTGGAGTTGCCAGTGACTTACGGCACTTTAGAAACTTCCGGCGCCTACAAAATCTGACTAAATTATTAAATCTCCCGTTACTGTCTAACACGCCTCCCAAACATAGCCCGACACGTATACCCCTCTATCCGCTATCCCCCCTCACTATCCTTACAATAAAAAATGTATTAACCCCCTAAACCGCCGCTCCCGGACCACGCCGCCACCTACATTATCTATATTACCCCCTAATGTGAGCTCCTAACCCGCCGCCACCTACATTATCTATATTACCCACTAATGTGAGCTCCTACCCCGCCGCCACCTACATTAATTACCCCCTAATGTGAGCTTCTACCCCGCCGCCACCTACATTAACTACCCCCTAATGTGAGCTCCTACCCCGCCGCCACCTACATTAACTACCCGCTAATGTTAGCCCCTTACACCGCCGCCAGCTATATTAAAATTATTAACCCCTAATCTAATCCCCCTACCCCGCCGCCAGCTATATTAAAATTATTAACCCCTAATTTAATCCCCCTACACCGCCTACACCTATATTAAATACATTAACCCCTAATCTAATCCCCCTACACCGCCGCCAGCTATATTAACCCTAATTATATTAGGGTTAATATAGTTATTATATATATATATTAACTATATTTACCCTAATTATATTAGGGTTAATATCGTATATATATATATATATATATATATATATATATATATATATATATATATATATATATATATATATATATATATATATATATATATATATATATATATATATATATATATATATATATATATATATATATAACCCTATCTAACTCTAACATCCCTAACTAAATTCTTATTAAAATAAATCTAATATTATTAATTAAAATATTCCTATTTAAATCTAAATACTTACCTATAAAATAAACCCTAAGATAGCTACAATGTAATAATTACATTGTAGCTATTTTAGGGTTTATATTTATTTTACAGGTAACTTGGTATTTATTTTAACTAGGTACAATAGCTATTAAATAGTTAATAACTATTTAATAGCTACCTAGTTAAAATAATTACCAATTTACCTGTAAAATAAATCCTAACCTAAGTTACAAATACACCTACACTATTAATAAATTAAATAAACTACAAAATATCTAAACTAAAATACAATTAAATAAACTAAACTAAATTACAAAAAAAACAAACACTAAATAAAAAAAAATAAAAAAAAGATTACAAGATTTTTAAGCTAATTACACCTATTCTAAGCCCCCTAATAAAATAATAAAGCCCCCCAAAATATTTTTTTTGTTCCCTACCCTATTCTAAATTAAAAAAGTTAACAGCTCTATTACCTTACCAGCCCTTAAAAGGGCCTTTTGCGGGGCATGCCCCAAAGAAATCGGCTCTTTTGCCTGTAAATAAGAAACACAATACTACCCCCCAACATTACAACCCACCACCCACATACCCCTACTCTAACCCAACCCCCCCTGAAATAAACCTAACACTACCCCCCTGAAGATCTCCCTACCTTGTCTTCACCCAGCCGGGCAGAACTCTTCATGCGATCCGGGCGATGTCTTCAATCAAGCGGCAGAGAAGAAGTCTTCAATCAAGCGGCAGAGAAGAAGTCTTCCATCCGGGCGATGTCTTCAATCAAGCGGCAAAGAAGAGGTCCTCCATCGGGGCGAAGTTTTCTTCCAAGCGGCATCTTCAATCTTCTTTCTTCGCTCCTCCGACGCGGGACATACATCCGGCACAGCGACTTCCCGACGAATGAGGTTACTTTAAATGACGTCATCCAAGATGGCGTCCGTCGAATTCCGATTGGCTGATAGGATTCTATCAGCCAATCGGAATTAAGGTAGAAAAATCTGATTGAATCAGCCAATCAGATTCAAGTTCAATTCGATTAGCTGATTGGTTCAGCCAATTGGATTGAACTTGAATCTGGCTGATTCAATCAGCCAATCAGATTTTTCTACCTTAATTCCGATTGGCTGATAGAATCCTATCAGCCAATCGGAATTCGACGGACGCCATCTTGGCTGACGTCATTTAAAGGAACCTCATTTGTCGGGAAGTCGTCGTGCCGGATGGATGTTCCGCGTCGGGGGAGCGAAGAAAGAAGATGCCACTTGGAAGAAAACTTCGCCCCGATGGAGGACCTCTTCTTTGCCGCTTGATTGAAGATATCGCCTGGATGGAAGACTTCTTCTCTGCCGCTTGATTGAAGACATCGCCGGATGGAAGACTTCTCTGCCGCTTGATTGAAGACATCGCCCGGATCGGATGAAGAGTTCTGCCCGGCTGGGTGAAGACAAGGTAGGGAGATCTTCAGGGGGGTAGTGTTAGGTTTATTTAAGGGGGGTTTGGGTTAGAGTAGGGGTATGTGGGTGGTGGGTTGTAATGTTGGGGGGGTGGTATTGTGTTTTTTTTGTTTTTTTACAGGCAAAAGATCTGATTTCTTTGGGGCATGCCCCACAAAAGGCCCTTTTAAGGGCTGGTAAGGTAATAGAGCTGTTAACTTTTTAATTTAGAATAGGGTAGGTAATTTTTTTTTATTTTGGGGGGCTTTATTATTTTATTAGGGGGCTTAGAATAGGTGTAATTAGCTTAAAAATCTTGTAATTTTTTTTATTTTTTGTAATTTACTGTTTTGTTTTTTTTGTAGTTTAGTTTATTTAATTGTATTTTAGTTTAGATATTTGTAGTTTATTTAATTTATTGATAGTGTAGGTGTATTTGTAACTTAGGTTAGTATTTATTTTACAGGTAAATTGGTAATTATTTTAACTAGGTAGCTATTAAATAGTTATTAACTATTTAATAGCTATTGTACCTAGTTAAAATAAATACCAAGTTACCTGTAAAATAAATATAAACCCTAAAATAGCTACAATGTAATTATTAATTACATTGTAGCAATCTTAGGGTTTATTTTATAGGTAAGTATTTAGATTTAAATAGGAATACTTTAATTAATAATAATAATTAGATTTATTTTAATAAGAATTTAGTAAGGGATGTTAGAGTTAGATAGGGTTATTATACTTAATATATATATATATAATATAATAACGATATTAACTATATTAACCCTAATTATATTAGGGTTAATATAGTTAATATATATAATATAATAACTATAATAACCCTAATATAATTAGGGTTAATATAGCTGGTGGCGGTTTAGGGGGATTAGATTAGGGGTTAATACATTTAATATAGCTGGCAGCGGTGTAGGGGGATTAATTAGGGGTTAATACATTTAAAATAGCTGGCGGCGGTGTAAGGGGCTCACATTAGGGGGTAGTTTAATATAGCTGGCAGCGGGGTAGGAACTCACATTAGGGGGTATGTAATGTAGCTGGCGACGGTGTAGGGGGATCACATTGGGGGTTATACTTTTAATGTAGGTGGCGGCGGGGTCCGGGAGCGGCGGTTTAGGGGTTAAATACTTTATTAAGGATTGCGGCGGGGGATCGCGGTTGACAGGTATATAGACATTGCGCATGCGTTAGGTGTTAGGTTTTATTTAGCAGCTAGTTTAGGGAGTTACGGGGCTCCAATAGACAGCGTAAGGCTTACTACCGCTGCATTTTGTGGCGAGGTGAAAATGGAGTAAGATTTCTTCTGTTAAGTGTGATCAGTCCACGGGTCATCATTACTTGTGGGATATTAACTGCTCCCCTACAGGAAGTGCAAGAGGATTCACCCAGCAGAGTTGCTATATAGCTCCTCCCCTCTACGTCACCTCCAGTCATTCTCTTGCACCCAACGACTAGATAGGATGTGTGAGAGGACTATGGTGATATATTTAGTTTTTATATCTTCAATCAAAAGTTTGTTATTTTATAATAGCACCGGAGTGTGTTATTCCTTCTCTGGTAGAATTTGAAGAAGAATCTACCTGAGTTTTTCTATGATTTTAGCCGGAGTAGTTAAGATCATATTGCTGTTTCTCGGCCATCTGAGGAGAGGTAAACTTCAGATCAGGGGACAGCAGGCAGATTAATCTGCAAAGAGGTATGTAGCAGTTTATTATTTTCTGACATGGAATTGATGAGAAAATCCTGCCATACCGTTATAATGTAAACTCAGCCTTGAATGCAGTAGATGTAGCTGATATCAGGCTGTCATGTATGTATATTTTACACTTCAGTTTTCTGGGAAATGGTACTTCTCTGGCTTTTAAACTGTATACATAGACTTAACCTATTTTGCAGGGACTTGCAATAGGTTTTAAATGACAATTAATTATTGAGGTAAAACGTTTTTTTGCTGGCATGTAAAAACGTTTTTTTCTCTGAGGTACTGGGTGAAAAAATGTTTTGGGCACTTTTTTTCCACTTGGCAATAGTTTTGATTTAAATTAGAGCAGTTCACTGATCCCTCTCACTGTTATGTGTGTGGGGGAGGGGCCATTTTGGTGCTTTCACTATGCATCAGAAAAACTCAGTCAGAGGTTCATTTTCTTCCTGCATGATCCGGTTCATCTCTACAGAGTTCAGGGATCTCAAGAGTCTTTTTTGAGGGAAGTAATCATTCACAGCAGAGCTGTGCTGATTGTATTGACTGTGATATAAAAAACGTTTATTTGTGTATTTTTTTTCTGCTGCCTGGGTTAGTTATCATTTGCTGAGGGGAACAATCCTTTGCTAAAACTGTATATTCTGACAAAGATTGATGCTATAACTTAATTATTTTATCTGTTATAATATTTTCTGTGCTTCTTAAAGGCACAGTTCGTTTTCATATTATTTGTAAATTACTTTGAAAAGTATTTCCAAGTTGCTGTTTATTTGCTAGTGTGTTAAACATGTCTGATTCAGAGGAATATCTCTGTGCTATATGTGTTAATGCCAAAGTGGAGCCCAATAGAAATTTATGTACTAAATGTATTGATGCTACTTTAAAAAATAGTCAATCTGTACAAATTGAACATATTTCACCAAACAACGAGGGGAGAGTTATGCCGACTAACTCGCCTCACGTGTCAGTACCTGCATCTCCCGCTCAGGAGGTGCGTGATATTGTAGCGCCGAGTGCATCTGGGCGGCCATTACAAATCACATTACAAGATATGGCTACTGTTATGACTGAAGTTTTGGCTAAACTACCAGAACTAAGAGGTAAACGTGATCACTCTGGGATGAGAACAGAGTGCGCTGATAATGCAAGGGCCATGTCTGATACTGCGTCACAGTTTGCAGAACGTGAAGACGGAGAGCTTCATTCTGTGGGTGACGGTTCTGATCCAAATAAACTGGACTCAGACATTTCAAATTTTAAATTTAAGCTTGAGAACCTCCGTGTGTTACTAGGGGAGGTATTAGCGGCTCTGAATGATTGTAACACAGTTGCAATCCCAGAAAAAATGTGTAGGTTGGATAAATATTTTGCGGTACCGACGAGTACTGACGTTTTTCCTATACCTAAGAGACTTACTGACATTGTTACTAAGGAGTGGGATAGACCCGGTGTGCCTTTCTCACCCCCTCCTATATTCAGAAAAATGTTTCCAATAGACGCCGCCACACGGGACTTATGGCAAATGGTCCCTAAGGTGGAGGGAGCAGTTTCTACTTTAGCTAAGCGTACCACTATCCCAGTGGAGGATAGCTGTGCTTTTTCAGATCCAATGGATAAAAAATTAGAGGGTTACCTTAAGAAAATGTTTGTTCAACAAGGGTTTATATTGCAACCTCTTGCATGTATTGCGCCTGTCACGGCTGCAGCAGCATTTTGGTTTGAGTCTCTGGAAGAGACACTTCAATCATCCACACTAGATGACATCACACACAAACTTAAATTCCTTAAGTTAGCTAATTCATTTATTTCAGATGCCGTAGTACATTTAACTAAACTTGCGGCTAAAAATTCAGGATTCGCCATTCAGGCACGCAGAGCTCTGTGGCTAAAATCCTGGTCAGCTGATGTTACGTCTAAATCTAAATTGCTTAATATTCCTTTCAAAGGGCAGACCTTATTCGGGCCCGGCTTGAAAGAGATTATTGATGACATTACAGGAGGTAAAGGTCATGCCCTGCCTCAGGACAAGGCCAAAGCCAAGGCTAGACAGTCCAATTTTCGTTCCTTTCGTAATTTCAAAGCAGGAGCAGCATCAACTTCCTCTGCACCAAAACAGGAAGGAGCTGTTGCTCGCTACAGACAAGGCTGGAAACCTAACCAGTCCTGGAACAGGGGCAAACAGGCCAGAAAACCTGCTGCTGCCCCTAAGACAGCATGAATTGAGGGCCCCCGATCCGGGACCGGATCTAGTGGGGGGCAGACTTTCCCTCTTCGCCCAGGCTTGGGCAAGAGATGTTCAGGATCCCTGGGCGTTAGAGATCATATCTCAGGGATACCTTCTGGACTTCAAATCCTCTCCCCCAAGAGGGAGATTTCATCTGTCAAGGTTGTCAACAAACCTAACAAAGAAGGAAGCGTTTCTACGCTGCGTACAAGATCTTTTATTAATGGGAGTGATCCATCCAGTTCCGCGGTTGGAACAAGGACAAGGGTTTTACTCAAATCTGTTTGTAGTTCCCAAAAAGAGGGAACCTTCAGGCCAATCTTGGATTTAAAGATCCTAAACAAATTCCTAAGAGTTCCATCGTTCAAGATGGAAACTATTCGAACAATTTTGCCCATGATCCAAGAGGGTCAGTACTTGACCACAGTGGATTTAAAGGATGCTTACCTTCACATACCGATTCACAGAAGTCATTACCGGTATCTAAGGTTTGCCTTTTTAGACAGGCATTACCAGTTTGTAGCTCTTCCATTCGGACTGGCTACGGCTCCAAGAATCTTCACAAAGGTTCTGGGCACTCTTCTGGCGGTACTAAGACCGCGAGGAATTTCAGTAGCTCCGTACTTAGACGACATACTGATACAAGCTTCAAGCTTTCAAACTGCCAAATCTCATACAGAGATAGTACTGGCATTTCTAAGGTCGCATGGATGGAAAGTGAACGAAGAGAAAAGTTCTCTCTTTCCACTCACAAGAGTTCCCTTCCTGGGGACTCTGATAGATTCTGTAGAAATGAAGATTTACCTGACAGAGGACAGGTTAACAAAACTTCAAAATGCATGCCGTGTCCTTCATTCCATTCAAGAGACCAGAAATTCTCTTCTATGGTGGCTTTATCGGCCACATCTGTCCAGGGGAATGCCATTCAGCAGGCCAGACTGGTCAATTGTAACAACAGACGCCAGCCTACTAGGTTGGGGCGCTGTCTGGAATTCTCTGAAGGCTCAGGGACTATGGAATCAGGAGGAGAGTCTTCTTCCAATAAACATTCTGGAATTGAGAGCAGTCCTCAATGCTCTTCTGGCTTGGCCCCAGTTAGCAACTCGGGGGTTCATCAGGTTCCAGTCGGACAACATCACGACTGTAGCTTATATCAACCATCAGGGAGGGACAAGAAGCTCCCTAGCAATGATGGAAGTATCGAAGATAATTCGCTGGGCAGAGTCTCACTCTTGCCACCTGTCTGCAATCCACATCCCGGGAGTGGAGAACTGGGAGGCGGATTTCTTAAGTCGTCAGACTTTTCATCCGGGGGAGTGGGAACTTCATCCAGAGGTCTTTGCCCAAATACTTCCACGTTGGGGCAAACCAGAGATAGATCTCATGGCGTCTCGACAGAACGCCAAGCTTCCGCGCTACGGGTCCAGATCCAGGGATCCGGGAGCGGTCCTGATAGATGCCTTGACAGCACCATGGACCTTCAGGATGGCTTATGTGTTTCCACCTTTCCCGATGCTTCCTCGATTGATTGCCAGAATCAAACAGGAGAAAGCATCAGTGATTCTAATAGCGCCTGCATGGCCACGCAGGACTTGGTATACAGATCTGGTGGACATGTCATTCTGTCCACCTTGGTCGTTACCTCTGAAACAGGACCTTCTGATTCAGGGTCCTTTCAAACATCAAAATCTAACTTCTCTGAAGCTGACTGCTTGGAAATTGAACGCTTGATCTTATCAAAGCGTGGTTTTTCTGAGTCAGTTATTGATACCTTAATACAGGCTAGGAAGCCTGTCACCAGAAAGATTTACCATAAAATATGGCGTAAATACCTATATTGGTGCGAATCCAAAGGTTACTCTTGGAGTAAGGTTAGGATTCCTAGGATATTGTCTTTTCTACAAGAAGGTTTAGAAAAGGGGTTATCCGCTAGTTCCTTAAAGGGACAGATCTCAGCTCTGTCCATTCTGTTACACAAGCGTCTGTCAGAAGTTCCAGACGTTCAGGCTTTTTGTCAGGCTTTGGCCAGGATTAAACCTGTGTTTAAAGCTGTGGCTCCACCATGGAGTTTAAACCTTGTTCTTAACGTTTTACAGGGTGTTCCGTTTGAACCCCTTCATTCCATTGATATAAAGTTGTTATCTTGGAAAGTTCTATTTTTAATGGCTATTTCTCCAACATAGGTGTGTCCGGTCCACGGCGTCATCCTTACTTGTGGGATATTCTCTTCCCCAACAGGAAATGGCAAAGAGCCCAGCAAAGCTGGTCACATGATCCCTCCTAGGCTCCGCCTACCCCTGTCATTCTCTTTGCCGTTGTACAGGCAACATCTCCACGGAGATGGCTTAGAGTTTTTTAGTGTTTAACTGTAGTTTTTTATTATTCAATCAAGAGTTTGTTATTTTGAAATAGTGCTGGTATGTACTATTTACTCAGAAACAGAAAAGAGATGAAGATTTCTGTTTGTATGAGGAAAATGATTTTAGCAACCGTAACTAAAATCCATGGCTGTTCCACACAGGACTGTTGAGAGCATTAACTTCAGTTGGGGGAACAGTGTGCAGTCTCTTGCTGCTTGAGGTATGACACATTCTAACAAGACGATGTAATGCTGGAAGCTGTCATTTTCCCTATGGGATCCGGTAAGCCAGGTTTATTACGATCGTAAATAAGGGCTTTACAAGGGCTTATTTAGACTGTAGACATTTTCTGGGCTAAATCGATTCATTATTAGCACTTATTTAGCCTTGAGGAATCATTTTATCTGGGTATTTTGATATAATAATATCGGCAGGCACTGTATTAGACACCTTATTCTTAGGGGCTTTCCCAAAGCATAAGCAGAGTCTCATTTTCGCGCCGGTGTTGCGCACTTGTTTTTGAGAGGCATGGCATGCAGTCGCATGTGAGAGGAGCTCTGATACTTAGAAAAGACTTTCTGAAGGCGTCATTTGGTATCGTATTCCCCTTTGGGCTTGGTTGGGTCTCAGCAAAGCAGATACCAGGGACTGTAAAGGGGTTAAAGCTTAAAACGGCTCCGGTTCCGTTATTTTAAGGGTTAAAGCTTCCAAATTTGGTGTGCAATATTTTAAAGGCTTTAAGACACTGTGGTGAAAGTTTGGTGATTTTTGAACAATTCCTTCATGTTTTTTCGCAATTGCAGTAACAAAGTGTGTTCAGTTTAAAATTTAAAGTGACAGTAACGGTTTTATTTTAAAACGTTTTTTGTACTTTCTTATCAAGTTTATGCCTGTTTAACATGTCTGAACTACCAGATAGACTGTGTTCTGAATGTGGGGAAGCCAGAATTCCTATTCATTTAAATAAATGTGATTTATGTGATAATGACAATGATGCCCAAGATGATTCCTCAAGTGAGGGGAGTAAGCATGGTGGTACTGCATCATTCCCTCCTTCGTCTACACGAGTCTTGCCCACTCAGGAGGCCCCTAGTACATCTAGCGCGCCAATACTCCTTACTATGCAACAATTAACGGCTGTAATGGATAATTCTGTCAAAAACATTTTAGCCAAAATGAACCCTTGTCAGCGTAAGCGTGGCTGCTCTGTTTTAGTTACTGAAGAGCATGACGACGCTGATATTAATATCTCTGAAGGGCCCCTAATCCAGTTCTGAGGGGGCCAGGGAGGTTTTGTCTGAGGGAGAAATTACTGATTCAGGGAACATTTCTCATCAGGCTGAATCTGATGTGATTACATTTAAATTTAAGTTGGAACATCTCCGCATTTTGCTTAAGGAGGTATTATCCACTCTGGATGATTGTGAAAAGTTGGTCATTCCAGAGAAACTATGTAAAATGGACAAGTTCCTAGAGGTGCCGGGGCTCCCAGAAGCTTTTCCTATACCCAAGCGGGTGGCGGACATTGTTAATAAAGAATGGGAAAGGCCCGGTATTCCTTTCGTCCCTCCCCCCATATTTAAAAAATTGTTTCCTATGGTCGACCCCAGAAAGGACTTATGGCAGTCAGTCCCCAAGGTCGAGGGAGCGGTTTCTACTTTAAACAAACGCACCACTATACCCATAGAGGATAGTTGTGCTTTCAAAGATCCTATGGATAAAAAATTAGAAGGTTTGCTTAAAAAGATGTTTGTTCAGCAGGGTTACCTTCTACAACCCATTTCATGCATTGTCCCTGTCACTACAGCTGCATATTTCTGGTTTGATGAACTGATTAAGGTGCTCGATAGTGATTCTCCTCCTTACGAGGAGATTATGGACAGAATCAATGCTCTCAAATTGGCTAATTCTTTCACTCTAGACGCCACTTTGCAAGTGGCTAGGTTAGCGGCTAAGAATTCTGGGTTTGCTATTGTGGCGCGCAGAGCGCTTTGGTTGAAATCTTGGTCGGCTGATGCGTCTTCCAAGAACAAGTTACTAAACATTCCTTTCAAGGGGAAAACGCTGTTTGGCCCTGACTTGAAAGAGATTATCTCTGATATCACTGGGGGTAAGGGCCACGCCCTTCCTCAGGATAGGCCTTTCAAGGCAAAAAATAGACCTAATTTTCGTCCCTTTCGTAAAAACGGACCAGCCCAAAGTGCTACGTCCTCTAAGCAAGAGGGTAATACTTCTCAAGCCAAGCCAGCTTGGAGACCAATGCAAGGCTGGAACAAGGGAAAGCAGGCCAAGAAACCTGTCACTGCTACCAAGACAGCATGAAATATTGGCCCCCGATCCGGGTCCGGATCTGGTGGGGGGCAGACTCTCTCTCTTCGCTCAGGCTTGGGCAAGAGATGTTCTGGATCCTTGGGCGCTAGAAATAGTCTCCCAGGGTTATCTTCTGGAATTCAAGGGACTTCCCCCAAGGGGGAGGTTCCACAGGTCTCAGTTGTCTTCAGACCACATAAAAAGACAGGCGTTCTTACATTGTGTAGAAGACCTGTTAAAAATGGGAGTGATTCATCCTGTTCCATTAAGAGAACAAGGGATGGGGTTCTACTCCAATCTGTTCATAGTTCCCAAAAAAGAGGGAACGTTCAGACCAATCTTAGATCTCAAGATCTTAAACAAATTTCTCAAGGTCCCATCGTTCAAGATGGAAACCATTCGAACTATCCTTCCTTCCATCCAGGAAGGTCAATTCATGACCACGGTGGATTTAAAGGATGCGTATCTACATATTCCTATCCACAAGGAACATCATCGGTTCCTAAGGTTTGCATTCCTGGACAAACATTACCAGTTTGTGGCGCTTCCTTTCGGATTAGCCACTGCTCCAAGGATTTTCACAAAGGTACTAGGGTCCCTTCTAGCGGTACTAAGACCAAGGGGCATTGCAGTAGTACCTTACCTGGACGACATTCTGATTCAAGCGTCGTCCCTCCCTCGAGCAAAGGCTCACACGGACATCGTCCTGGCCTTTCTCAGATCTCACGGCTGGAAAGTGAACGTGGAAAAGAGTTCTCTATCCCCGTCAACAAGGGTTCCCTTCTTGGGAACAATTATAGACTCCTCAGAAATGAGGATTTTTCTAACAGAGGCCAGAAAGACAAGGCTTCTGGACTCTTGTCGGATACTTCATTCCGTTCCTCTTCCTTCCGTAGCTCAGTGCATGGAAGTGATCGGGTTGATGGTAGCGGCAATGGACATAGTTCCTTTTGCGCGCATTCATCTAAGACCATTACAACTGTGCATGCTCAGTCAGTGGAATGGGGACTATACAGACTTGTCTCCAAAGATACAAGTAAATCAGAGGACCAGAGACTCACTCCGTTGGTGGCTGTCCCTGGACAACCTGTCACGAGGGATGACATTCCGCAGACCAGAGTGGGTCATTGTCACGACCGACGCCAGTCTGATGGGCTGGGGCGCGGTCTGGGGATCCCTGAAAGCTCAGGGTCTTTGGTCTCGGGAAGAATCTCTTCTACCGATAAATATTCTGGAACTGAGAGCGATATTCAATGCTCTCAAGGCTTGGCCTCAGCTAGCGAGGACCAAGTTCATTCGGTTTCAATCAGACAACATGACGACTGTTGCGTACATCAACCATCAGGGGGGAACAAGGAGTTCCCTAGCGATGGAAGAAGTGACCAAGATTATTCTATGGGCGGAGTCTCACTCCTGCCACCTGTCTGCTATCCACATCCCGGGAGTGGAAAATTGGGAAGCGGATTTTCTGAGTCGTCAGACATTGCATCCGGGGGAGTGGGAACTCCATCCGGAAATCTTTGCCCAAGTCACTCAACTATGGGGCATTCCAGACATGGATCTGATGGCCTCTCGTCAGAACTTCAAAGTTCCTTGCTACGGGTCCAGATCCAGGGATCCCAAGGCGGCTCTAGTGGATGCACTAGTAGCACCTTGGACCTTCAAACTAGCTTATGTGTTCCCGCCGTTTCCTCTCATCCCCAGGCTGGTAGCCAGGATCAATCAGGAGAGGGCGTCGGTGATCTTGATAGCTCCTGCGTGGCCACGCAGGACTTGGTATGCAGATCTGGTGAATATGTCATCGGCTCCACCTTGGAAGCTACCTTTGAGACGAGACCTTCTTGTTCAGGGTCCGTTCGAACATCCGAATCTGGTTTCACTCCAGCTGACTGCTTGGAGATTGAACGCTTGATTTTATCGAAGCGAGGTTTCTCAGATTCTGTTATCGATACTCTTGTTCAGGCCAGAAAGCCTGTAACTAGAAAGATTTACCACAAAATTTGGAAAAAATATATCTGTTGGTGTGAATCTAAAGGATTCCCTTGGGACAAGGTTAAGATTCCTAGGATTCTATCCTTCCTTCAAGAAGGATTGGAAAAAGGATTATCGGCAAGTTCCCTGAAGGGACAGATTTCTGCCTTGTCGGTGTTACTTCACAAAAAACTGGCAGCTGTGCCAGATGTTCAAGCCTTTGTTCAGGCTCTGGTTAGAATCAAGCCTGTTTACAAACCTTTGACTCCTCCTTGGAGTCTCAATTTAGTTCTTTCAGTTCTTCAGGGGGTTCCGTTTGAACCCTTACATTCCGTTGATATTAAGTTATTATCTTGGAAAGTTTTGTTTTTAGTTGCAATTTCTTCTGCTAGAAGAGTTTCAGAATTATCTGCTCTGCAGTGTTCTCCTCCTTATCTGGTGTTCCATGCAGATAAGGTGGTTTTACGTACTAAACCTGGTTTTCTTCCAAAAGTTGTTTCTAACAAAAACATTAACCAGGAGATTATCGTACCTTCTCTGTGTCCGAAACCAGTTTCAAAGAAGGAACGCTTGTTGCACAATTTGGATGTTGTTCGCGCTCTAAAATTCTATTTAGATGCTACAAAGGATTTTAGACAAACATCTTCCTTGTTTGTTGTTTATTCAGGTAAAAGGAGAGGTCAAAAAGCAACTTCTACCTCTCTCTCTTTTTGGATTAAAAGCATCATCAGATTGGCTTACGAGACTGCCGGACGGCAGCCTCCCGAAAGAATCACAGCTCATTCCACTAGGGCTGTGGCTTCCACATGGGCCTTCAAGAACGAGGCTTCTGTTGATCAGATATGTAGGGCAGCGACTTGGTCTTCACTGCACACTTTTACCAAATTTTACAAGTTTGATACTTTTGCTTCTTCTGAGGCTATTTTTGGGAGAAAGGTTTTGCAAGCCGTGGTGCCTTCCATTTAGGTGACCTGATTTGCTCCCTCCCTTCATCCGTGTCCTAAAGCTTTGGTATTGGTTCCCACAAGTAAGGATGACGCCGTGGACCGGACACACCTATGTTGGAGAAAACAGAATTTATGTTTACCTGATAAATTTCTTTCTCCAACGGTGTGTCCGGTCCACGGCCCGCCCGGGTTTTTTAATCAGGTCTGATAATTTATTTTCTTTAACTACAGTCACCACGGTACCATATGGTTTCTCCTATGCTATTATTCCTCCTTAACGTCGGTCGAATGACTGGGGTAGGCGGAGCCTAGGAGGGATCATGTGACCAGCTTTGCTGGGCTCTTTGCCATTTCCTGTTGGGGAAGAGAATATCCCACAAGTAAGGATGACGCCGTGGACCGGACACACCGTTGGAGAAAGAAATTTATCAGGTAAACATAAATTCTGTTTTCCTCGGCTCGAAGAGTCTCTGAGTTATCAGCCTTACATTGTGATTCTCCTTATTTGATTTTTCACTCGGATAAGGTAGTTCTGCGTACTAAGCCTGGGTTCTTACCTAAGGTAGTCACTAACAGGAATATCAATCAGGAGATTGTTGTTCCATCCTTGTGCCCAAATCCTTCTTCGAGGAAGGAACGTCTTTTGCACAATCTGGATGTAGTTCGTGCCCTTAAATTTTATTTACAGGCAACTAAAGATTTTCGACAAACGTCTTCCCTGTTTGTCGTTTACTCTGGTCAGAGGAGAGGTCAAAAAGCTTCTGCTACCTCTCTCTCTTTTTGGCTTCGTAGCATAATTCGTTTAGCTTATGAGACTGCTGGACAGCAGCCTCCTGAAAGAATTACAGCTCATTCCACTAGAGCTGTGGCTTCCACTTGGGCCTTTAAGAATGAGGCCTCTGTTGAACAGATTTGCAAGGCTGCAACTTGGTCTTCGCTTCATACTTTTTCCAAATTTTACAAATTTGACACTTTTGCTTCCTCGGAGGCTATTTTTGGGAGAAAGGTTCTTCAGGCAGTGGTTCCTTCTGTATAAAGAGCCTGCCTATCCCTCCCGTCATCTGTGTACTTTTGCTTTGGTATTGGTATCCCACAAGTAATGATGACCCGTGGACTGATCACACTTAACAGAAGAAAACATAATTTATGCTTACCTGATAAATTCCTTTCTTCTGTAGTGTGATCAGTCCACAGCCCGCCCTGTTTTTTAAGGCAGGTAAATATTTTTTAAATTATACTCCAGTCACCACTACACCCTTGGCTTCTCCTTTCTCGTTGGTCCTTGGTCGAATGACTGGAGGTGACGTAGAGGGGAGGAGCTATATAGCAACTCTGCTGGGTGAATCCTCTTGCACTTCCTGTAGGGGAGCAGTTAATATCCCACAAGTAATGATGACCCGTGGACTGATCACACTACAGAAGAAAGGAATTTATCAGGTAAGCATAAATTATGTTTTCTCCATTTTCGCCACGTAAGTCCTTACGCTGTATATTGGATACCAAACTGCGCGGGTTTGGTATACCTGTCTATGGCCCAAAAAACTACGGGCGAAGGCAGAAATATACGAGCGTAACTTCTAGGTTACGCCGTATATAGGATACGGGCGACGCTGCATATCGGATCGAGGCCCAGGTCTTCTTTGCATACTTTTTCCAAATTTAATCAATGATATTTTTCTGCCTTGGACAAGGTTTCTTTTGGAGGAAAAGTTCTTCAAGCGGTGGTGCCTTCTGTTTTAGGTCTCCCTCCCTAGTCATCTGTGACCTCTAGCTTGGGTATTGATTTCCAACAGTAAAGGATGACATGGACTCACCATATCTTCGGAAATAAAATTTATGCTTGCCTAATAAATTTATTTCTTTCCAGATATGGTGAGTCCACGACCCCGCCCTTTATTTTTATACAGTTGTTTTTTGTTGGCCAGGATTGATTTTTCCAACAGTAATTGATGATGTTGTGGACTCACCATATCCGGAAATAAATACATTTATCAGGTAAGCATACATTTTTCTTTTTTTCACTCCGCATTCTACCACTTCGGGACTGGGCTACAGTTGCTTGTAGACAATTTCACTTCCCAGTAATAGCATTTATAGTATGCCACAGTTCAGTTTGCCCTAGTCAACTGTGAAAGTGTCACATTTAAAATCACTGCGCTCTTCAGTACGCCTCATTATACTGCCAATGTTTGTCTAAGGAGATTTCATGGCTATGTGTGCTCAATTTTATGCACCTGTTAGCAATGTGTACGGCTGAATCACCTAAACTTAATAATTAGCAGGGGTGTCTACATACTTTTGGCCATAAAGTGAAAGAATAATTTGGGGTTTTATGTCCCTTTTAATTAGAGGGTTTACTTCCCTATTGTTATCATTACCAGTGTCTGATACAATGGCTGCTGGTTCTAGGCTCTTTTCTTGGATAGAGAACAAACTGCATTTATTTATAAAATGAATATGATTGACGGTGATTATTTCTGTATTATATATTCTGAGGATGCATCATATGAATTTTTTTTTTTTTTCCATGTCACTTGACAGTTAAGTTTTTTATATTTTTGAAACATTTGTTACATTTGAATGTGGCTATAATTGACTGGTAAATAAAACCACAAGGTAATTTTTTAAATATAAGAATCCTTTTCTGTGTTGTAAAATGTTATCAATTAAAATCTGTACCCATGGATCTAATTATTTTTTTTATTTACTCTACATTTAATCTGTAGATATTTTTTATTTTTTTTTAAATTTAATTAAAGTGGACTATTAGAATTAATTCTAACAATCTCTGACTAGTCTTTGTAAATATAATTGTGGCTAAAATTTCTTCCTATTTGTCTCTGTTTTAGTTTGGTGTCATTTTTGCTGGAGCTCAGAAGAATGTTGGCTGTGCTGGGGTTACAGTGGTAATAGTTCGAGAAGATTTATTGGGCTTCGCTCTGAAGGAATGCCCCACCATTTTTGATTACAATATCCAGACAGGAAATGGTTCCCTGTATAATACACCTCCATGTTTCAGGTAAATTAATACAATGTTTCCTTAGTATCACCTCAAAAATTATTCTTATCTTTTATAGCAGCATATTTTGAAAAAATAGAAGGTATTAAACATAGTTCTACATTTGCTATGTAATAGCAACATTATAATATAAGTTAAAGTGGTGAAAGATAATTGAAAATGTATCCTTTCAAATTCTCCACTTGAACTGGAAATGCAACTGCAGTAATAATTAATGGGACACTAAACCCAATATTTTTCTTTCATGATTCAGATAGAGCATGCAATTTTAAGCAAATTTCTAATTTACTCCTATTATCATTTTTTTTCTGTTCTTTGTATCTTTATTTGAAAAAGCAGGAATGTAAGCTTAGGAGCCAGACCATTTTTGGTTCGTACCCTGGATTTCGCTTACATTTAGCCACCAATCAGCAAGTGCTACAAAGGTGCTGAACCAAAAAGTGCCGTTTCCTAAGGTTACATTCCTGCGTTTTCAAATAGATACCAAGAGAACGACAAAAAAATGATAATAGGAGTAAATTAGAAAGCTGCTTAAAAGAAAAAAAAATCATAACTATCAACTTATTACATTGATATATCTAAAATTCTAACATTCTAAATCAGCTGAATGGAGAATCCAGTTATTACAAGACCGGGGACTCTTATTGTGCACATTATTAGCTTGAAATAAATTGGTTACTTTACAATTTCAATCAGTGTAAAGCATTGAGAAGTTTTACTTTTGAAACAGAAACATCCTGTTTCTGCATGAACACCTAAGAAAATGTCAAATCCAGGTAAAATGTAGTTAAGATAAGTCAGTTTTAACAAAATAAGGTAGATTAAATAAGGTGAAGTTTCAGAAGATGTATTTGCTCATAGGTATTTTGGCTATGAAAATAAGAATTGCACCACACAGTGTAGGTCAGGATAGAAAAAAAACTTAGCAATTGGCTTTAGTACATCCAACATAAGGAAATGGTAGAGAAAAAAAATAAAATATAGACTCAAGGTAACAAAGAACCTTTTCTCCAACATAGGTGTGTCCGGTCCACGGCGTCATCCTTACTTGTGGGATATTCTCTTCCCCAACAGGAAATGGCAAAGAGCCCAGCAAAGCTGGTCACATGATCCCTCCTAGGCTCCGCCTTCCCCAGTCATTCTCTTTGCCGTTGTACAGGCAACATCTCCACGGAGATGGCTTAGAGTTTTTTAGTGTTTAACTGTAGTTTTTATTATTCAATCAAGAGTTTGTTATTTTAAAATAGTGCTGGTATGTACTATTTACTCTGAAACAGAAAAGAGATGAAGATTTCTGTTTGTAAGAGGAAAATGATTTTAGCAACCGTTACTAAAATCGATGGCTGTTCCACACAGGACTGTTGAGAGGAATTAACTTCAGTTGGGGGAACAGTGAGCAGACTTTTGCTGCTTGAGGTATGACACATTCTAACAAGACGATGTAATGCTGGAAGCTGTCATTTTCCCTATGGGATCCGGTAAGCCATTTTATTACAGACAGTAAATAAGGGCTTCACAAGGGCTTTTTAAGACTGTAGACATTTTCTGGGCTAAATCGATTTATATATAAACATATTTTATACTCCATAGCCTTGAGGAATTATTTTAATCTTGGGAATTTTGTAAAATAACCGGCAGGCACTGTATTGGACACCTTATTCTCTAGGGGCTTTCCCTAATCATAGGCAGAGTCTCATTTTCGCGCCTGTATTGCGCACTTGTTTTTGAGAAGCATGACATGCAGATGCATGTGTGAGGAGCTCTGATACATAGAAAAGACTTTCTGAAGGCGTCATTTGGTATCGTATTCCCCTTTGGGCTTGGTTGGGTCTCAGCAAAGCAGATACCAGGGACTGTAAAGGGGTTAAATATAAAAACGGCTCCGGTTCCGTTATTTTAAGGGTTAAAGCTTCCAAATTTGGTGAATTTTGAACAATTCCTTCATACTTTTTCGCAATTGCAGTAATAAAGTGTGTTCAGTTTAAAATTTAAAGTGACAGTAACGGTTTTATTTTAAAACGTTTTTTGTACTTTGTTATCAAGTTTATGCCTGTTTAACATGTCTGAACTGCCAGATAGACTGTGTTCTGAATGTGGGGAAGCCAAGGTCCCTTCTCATTTAAATAGATGTGATTTATGTGACACAAAATTTAGAGAAAATGATGCCCAAGATGATTCCTCAAGTGAGGGGAGTAAGCATGGTACTGCATCATCCCCTCCTTCGTCTACACCAGTCTTGCCCACACAAGAGGCCCCTAGTACATCTAGCGCGCCAATACTCCTTACTATGCAACAATTAACGGCTGTAATGGATAATTCTATCAAACATTTTAGCCAAAATGCCCACTTATCAGCGAAAGCGCGACTGCTCTGTTTTAGAAAATACTGAAGAGCATGAGGACGCTGATGATATTGTTTCTGAAGGGCCCCTACACCAGTCTGAGGGGGCCAGGGAGGTTTTGTCTGTGGGAGAAATTTCAGATTCAGGGACAATTTCTCAACAAGCTGAACCTGATGTGATTACATTTAAATTTAAGTTGGAACATCTCCGCGCTCTGCTTAAGGAGGTGTTATCCACTCTGGATGATTGTGAGAATTTGGTCATCCCAGAGAAACTATGTAAAATGGACAAGTTCCTAGAGGTCCCGGGGCCCCCCGAAGCTTTTCCTATACCCAAGCGGGTGGCGGACATTGTAAATAAAGAATGGGAAAGGCCCGGTATACCTTTCGTCCCTCCCCCCATATTTAAAAAATTGTTTCCTATGGTCGACCCCAGAAAGGACTTATGGCAGACAGTCCCCAAGGTCGAGGGGGCGGTTTCTACTCTAAACAAACGCACCACTATACCCATAGAAGATAGTTGTGCTTTCAAAGATCCTATGGATAAAAAAATTAGAAGGTTTGCTTAAAAAGATGTTTGTTCAGCAAGGTTACCTTCTACAACCAATTTCATGCATTGTCCCTGTCACTACAGCCGCGTGTTTCTGGTTCGATGAGCTAGAAAAGGCGATCACTAGTAATTCTCCTTCTTATGAGGAGATTATGGACAGAATCCGTGCTCTCAAATTGGCTAATTCTTTCACCCTAGACGCCACTTTGCAATTGGCTAGGTTAGCGGCGAAAAATTCTGGGTTTGCTATTGTGGCGCGCAGAGCGCTTTGGATGCGTCTTCCAAGAACAAATTGCTTAACATTCCTTTCAAGGGGAAAACGCTGTTTGGCCCTGACTTGAAAGAGATTATCTCTGATATCACTGGGGGCAAGGGCCACGCCCTTCCTCAGGATAGGTCTTTCAAGGCCAAAAATAAACCTAATTTTCGTCCATTTCGTAGAAACGGACCAGCCCCAAGTGCTACGTCCTCTAAGCAAGAGGGTAATACTTCTCAAGCCAAGCCAGCCTGGAGACCAATGCAAGGCTGGAACAAGGGAAAGCAGGCCAAGAAACCTGCCACCAAGACAGCATGAGATGTTGGCCCCCGATCCGGGACCGGATCTGGTGGGGGGCAGACTCTCTCTCTTCGCTTAGGCTTGGGCAAGAGATGTTCTGGATCCTTGGGCGCTAGAAATAGTCTCCCAAGGTTATCTTCTAAAATTCTATTTAGATGCTACAAAGGATTTTAGACAAACATCTTCCTTGTTTGTTGTTTATTCTGGTAAAAGGAGAGGTCAAAAAGCAACTTCTACCTCTCTCTTTTTTGGATTAAAAGCATCATCAGATTGGCTTATGAGACTGCCGGACGGCAGCCTCCTGAAAGAATCACAGCTCATTCCACTAGGGCTGTGGCTTCCACATGGGCCTTCAAGAACGAGGCTTCTGTTGATCAGATATGTAAGGCAGCGACTTGGTCTTCACTGCACACTTTTACCAAATTTTACAAGTTTGATACTTTTGCTTCTTCTGAGGCTATTTTTGGGAGAAAGGTTTTGCAAGCCGTGGTGCCTTCCATTTAGGTGACCTGATTTGCTCCCTCCCTTCATCCGTGTCCTAAAGCTTTGGTATTGGTTCCCACAAGTAAGGATGACGCCGTGGACCGGACACACCTATGTTGGAGAAAACAGAATTTATGTTTACCTGATAAATTACTTTCTCCAACGGTGTGTCCGGTCCACGGCCCGCCCTGGTTTTTTAATCAGGTCTGATAATTTATTTTCTTTAACTACAGTCACCACGGTATCATATGATTTCTCCTATGCAAATATTCCTCCTTTACGTCGGTCGAATGACTGGGGAAGGCGGAGCCTAGGAGGGATCATGTGACCAGCTTTGCTGGGCTCTTTGCCATTTCCTGTTGGGGAAGAGAATATCCCACAAGTAAGGATGACGCCGTGGACCGGACACACCGTTGGAGAAAGTAATTTATCAGGTAAACATAAATTCTGTTTTTGCAGAGACTTGGTGGAATAGAGCTTTAGTTAGTCTAGAATTAATTTGGTACAATTTAGTACAATATTATGAGTTGAATGCAATTGAATTTAACGTGCATCAGGAAAGCGCAAACTCAGAGCTCTGGTTAACTATCGCGTGAGACAACAAGTTGCACAAAACATTTATAAAAATGATTTAATAAAAAAAATTGCATAA
Source organism: Bombina bombina (assembly GCF_027579735.1). Taxonomy (NCBI): domain Eukaryota; kingdom Metazoa; phylum Chordata; class Amphibia; order Anura; family Bombinatoridae; genus Bombina; species Bombina bombina. Next base: position 581,428,894 of record NC_069500.1, on the reverse strand, counting down.
AAATAAGAGCTCGAAGATATGAGGTCTCAGGTGTTAGAATAATATGTTCTATTTAGTCATAACTACATATTTCTCTCTCTCTCTCTCTCTATATATATATATATCTATCTATATATATATATATATATATATATATATCTATCTATATATATATATATATATATATATATATATATATATATATATATATATATATATATATATATATATATATATATATATATATATATATATAATGCTTTTTTTCTATGTGAAGAACATTGGAATGTGAAATATATTAATATTTCATGCCAATTTAGCGCACTTGGTTAAATGCGATTGTGTTTGTGCGACTTGATGTTTTTTTTCCCCACTTTTTGAGCTCCATTGAAGTCTATGGGGGAAATACGTTAACGTGGTCACAATATTTAAAGTTTGGCTTTTTGCATGTGTCTTGTTAGCGCGTGAGCAAAACCTTTTTTACTTTCAGGCTGTAATACATGCTCAATAAAAATTCTGGAGTACACTGTCCCATTAATGCTAGAGCGCAAACTACTGTTCCACTCATAATCTGGTCCTTAATAGGTTTGGAATAAGGATGTTGCTTTAGGTTGTGTATTGTGTGACCTAGCTAAATCATTACATTTTCCAATGAAACTACCTCTGGATTAATCAATTTAATGTAACCCAATGAGACAGAAGAAAATTTTACAAACTAACGGCTAGATTTAGAGTTTTGTCGGTAACGACCGGCGTAGCTAACGCTGGCTTTTTTCTGGCCGCACCTTCAAAATAACTCTGGTATTGAGAGTCCACAGAATGGCTGCGTTAGGCTCCAAAAAAGGAGCGTAGAGCATATTTAACGCAACTTCAACTCTCAATACCAGAGTTGCTTACGGACGCGGCCAGCTTCTAAAACGTGCTCGTGCACGATTCCCCCATAGAAAACAATGGGACTGTTTGAGCTGAAAAAAAACCTAACACCTGCAAAAAAGCCGCGTTCAGCTCCTAACGCAGCCCCATTGTTTGCTATGGGGAAACACTTCCTACGTCTGCACCTAACACCCTAACATGTACCCCGAGTCTAAACACTCCTAACCTTACACTTATTAACCCCTATTCTGCCGCCCCCGCTATCGCTGACCCCTGCATATTATTTTAACCCCTAATCTGCTGCTCCGTAAACAGCCGCTACTTATATTATCCCTATGTACCCCTAATCTGCTGCCCCTAACACCGCCAACCCCTATATTATATTTATTAACCCCTAATCTGTCCCCCACAACGTCGCCTCCACCTGCCTACACTTATTAACCCCTAATCTGCCGAGCGGACCGCACCGCTATTATAATAAAGTTATTAACCCCTAATCCGCCTCACTAACCCTATAATAAATAGTATTAACCCCTAATCTGCCCTCCCTAACATCGCCGACACCTAACTTCAATTATTAACCCCTAATTTGCCGACTGAATCTCGCCGCTATTCTAATAAATGGATTAACCCCTAAAGCTAAGTCTAACCCTAACACTAACACCCCCCTAAGTTAAATATAATTTAAATCTAACGAAATAAATTAACTCTTATTAAATAAATTATTCCTATTTAAAGCTAAATACTTACCTGTAAAATAAATCCTAATATAGCTACAATATAAATTATAATTATATTATAGCTATTTTAGGATTAATATTTATTTTACAGGTAACTTTGTATTTATTTTAACCAGGTACAATAGCTATTAAATAGTTAAGAACTATTTAATAGTTACCTAGTTAAAATAATTACAAAATTACCTGTAAAATAAATCCTAACCTAAGTTACAATTAAACCTAACACTACACTATCAATAAATTAATTAAATACAATACCTACAATTAAACCTAACACTACACTATCAATACATTAATTAAATACAATATCTACAAATAAATACAATGAAATAAACTAACTAAAGTACAAAAAATAAAAAAGAACTGTTACAAAAAATAAAAAAATATTTACAAACATAAGAAAAATATTACAACAATTTTAAACTAATTACACCTACTCTAAGCCCCCTAATAAAATAACAAAGCCCCCCAAAATAAAAAAATGCCCTACCCTATTCTAAATTACTAAAGTTCAAAGCTCTTTTACCGGAACAGCCAATAGAATGCAAGCTCAATCTGATTGGCTGATTGGATCAGCCAATCGGATTGAACTTGATTCTGATTGGCTGATTCCATCAGCCAATCAGAATATTCCTACCTTAATTCTGATTGGCTGATAGAATCCTATCAGCCAATCGGAATTCGAGGGACGCCATCTTGGATGACGTCATTTAAAGGAACCGTCATTCGTCGTCTAGTCGTCGGAGAAGAAGGATGAATCTGCGATGGAGGTCTTCAAGATGGAGCCGGTCCTCATCGGATGAAGATAGAAGATGCCGCTTGGAAGAAGATGGTTGCCGGTCCGGATCTACTCTTCTTTCCGGATAGGATGAAGACTTTGGAGCCTCTTCTGGACTTCTTCAGCCGTCGGATGATGGATGTCTAGCCCCCGCTTGGGCTTAGATGAAGATATCGGAGTCTGAAACGGACGGTCATACCTGGCATGGTGAAGACAAGGTAGGAAGATCTTCAGGGGCTTAGTGTTAGGTTTATTTAAGGGGGGTTTGGGTTAGATTAGGGGTATGTGGGTGGTGGGTTGTAATGTTGGGGGGGGGGGTATTGTATGTTTTTTTTTTACAGGCAAAAGAGCTGAATTCTTTGGGGCATGCCCCGCAAAGGGCCCTGTTCAGGGCTGGTAAGGTAAAAGAGCTTTGAACTTTAGTAATTTAGAATAGGGTAGGGCATTTTTTTATTTTGGGGGGCTTTGTTATTTTATTAGGGGGCTTAGAGTAGGTGTAATTAGTTTAAAATTGTTGTAATATTTTTCTTATGTTTGTAAATATTTTTTTATTTTTTGTCACAGTTCTTTTTTATTTTTTGTACTTTAGTTAGTTTATTTCATTGTATTTATTTGTAGATATTGTATTTAATTAATGTATTGATAGTGTAGTGTTAGGTTTAATTGTAGGTATTGTATTTAATTAATTTATTGATAGTGTAGTGTTAGGTTTAATTGTAACTTAGGTTAGGATTTATTTTACAGGTAATTTTGTAATTATTTTAACTATTTTAGCTATTAAATAGTTCTTAACTATTTAATAGCTATTGTACCTGGTTAAAATAAATATTAATCCTAAAATAGCTATAATATAATTATAATTTATATTGTAGCTATATTAGGATTTATTTTACAGGTATTTAGCTTTAAATAGGAATAATTTATTTAATAAGAGTTAATTTATTTCGTTAGATTTAAATTATATTTAACTTAGGGGGGTGTTAGAGTTAGGGTTAGACTTAGCTTTAGGGGTTAATCCATTTATTAGAATAGCGGCGAGATTCGGTCGGCAAATTAGGGGTTAATAATTGAAGTTAGGTGTCGGCGATGTTAGGGAGGGCAGATTAGGGGTTAATAAATATAATATAGGGGTCGGCGGTGTTAGGGGCAGCAGATTAGGGGTACATAAGTATAACGTAGGTGGCGGTCGGCAGATTAGGGTTTAAAAAAATGTAATCGAGTGGCGGCGATGTGGGGGGACCTCGGTTTAGGGGTACATAGGTAGTTTATGGGTGTTAGTGTACTTTAGAGCACAGTAGTTAAGAGCTTTATGAACCGGCGTTAGCCCAGAAAGCTCTTAACTACTGACTTTTTTCTGCTGCTGGAGTTTTGTTGTTAGAATTCTAACGCTCACTTCAGACACAACTCTAAATACCGGAGTTAGGAAGATCCCATTGAAAAGATAGGATACGCAATTGACGTAAGGGGATCTGCGGTATGGAAAAGTTGCGGCTGAAAAGTGAGCGTTAGACCCTTTCCTGACTGACTCTAAATACCGGCGGTAGCCTAAAACCAGCGTTAGGAGCCTCTAACGCTGGTTTTCACGGCTACTGCCAAACTCCAAATCTAGGCCTAAGGATTTAACCTGCCACTTGATATTGTGTGTGTGTGTGTGTGTCTGGTGTGTTTTTTTTTTTTTTTTTTTTGTCAGCTTTTGTAAATTGTGCTGGGAAGGTGTGCAATTAAACTAGCCAGTCTGTACTAGACAACAGTCTCTCAACAGCTTGAATTTGTAGCATCTTACAAAGACATTGACAAATTTCAGATTTGATTTGGTGAAAAAAATTTTTTTCAATCTTAAGGGGGAAAATGTGGTTGTAGAAATGTTGTGGGGGAGCTTATTGACCAACAGAAGCTGTTTAACTAATGTTGGGAGTATTGTAGCTGACCATTGTTCCTCCAATCCTTATTGGGGGGAAAAAATGGCTTTTATGAGATATTAAAGGACCATTCCAGCCAAAATTTGAATCCACATGGATGCATTTCTGTTTTGAATAGAAGCATGTTTGTAATATACATGTATTGGCAAAAATGCTTCTAATTTGCTAGTAGTAGCTAGCTGAACACATCTAGTTAGCCAATCACAAGAGACAAATGTGTGCAGGCACCAATCAGCAGCTAGCTCCCACTAGTGTAGGATAAGTGCATATTTGAAAATAGAATTGAAAGTGTCTTAAAATGGCAAACTATCTGAAGTGTGCAAGGTGTTTTAATTTTTTTTTATTTTGACTTATCCTTTTTAAACACGGTTCTCGTACCACCTGGGAGTGACTCAATTTAATTGCTGACATGATACAAGCCCCACTGAAGCTCTGAGCAGCTGCTGTATTTAAATTCTGGTGCACTGAGAATATCTAGCTATGCTTCTCGTGCACGTGCAGTGATATATTTTACTAGAAGCATTTTTCCCAATACATGTATTTTGCAAATATATTTCTATTCAAAGATGTAATTCATCATTGAACAGGATACACTTACTTAGACAATGATTTACTCTACTCTTATAAAGGTTAATGCATCCTCTTTACAGTCTTGTGTTTCTGACATTTTTAAAACTTATTCAATTTTGAATTCATGACATGGATGCATGAATTGCTGCTTAGCAGAATAATATATGTAAGCAAATTTAATTGGTGTATATCAATTTTAAGCCAACAGAAAAAAACAAAGTAGGTGGATGTAAAATATTCGGTTAATTTATACTTCCTTCATTTCCATTTTTTGTCTCCTTGACACAGAGCAGTAAAAAATCCATTTGGTACAATTGCCATTTGAACTGCTGGTATTTTCTGCCCAAGTACTTGCTCCCAGTTTACTTAAAGGGACATAATACTCATATGCTAAATCACTTGAAACTGATGCAGTATAACTGTAAAAAGCTGACAGGAAAATATCACCTGAGCATCTCTATGTAAAAAAGGAAGATATTTTACCTCACAATCTCCTCAGCTCAGCAGAGTAAGTTCTGTGTAAAAAGTTATACTCAACTGCTCCCAGCTGCAGGTAAAAAAATTTAAAAAAATGAAGAAATGAACAGCAGCCAATCAGCATCAGCAGTGCTGAGGTCATGAACTCTTACTGTGATCTCATGAGATTTGACTTAACTCTCATGAGATTTCATAGTAAGCTTCCTTTACCTGATTGGTGAAATAATATGAGAGTGCACGATGCTCATCCCTTCAGATGTCCCAGGACAGACACACTAAAATGCTGCTTAGAAATCCTTTACAATGGGAGGTGGCTACTGAGGAACTTTTGAGGTAAAATATCTTTCTTTTTTACATAGAGATGTTCAAGTGATATTTTCTAATCAGCTTTTCTCCAACATTGGTGTGTCCGGTCCACGGCGTCATCCATTACTTGTGGGAAATTTTCTCCCCCACAGGGAAAGGCAAGGAGAGCACACTTCAAGAGCTGTCCATATAGCTCCCCCTCTGGCTCCGCCCCCCAGTCATTCTCCTTGCCGCTCTGAACAAGTAGCATCTCCACGGGGATGGTGAGGAGTTTGTGGTGTTAGTTGTAGTTTTTTTATTCTTCTATCAAGAGTTTGTTATTTTAAAATAGTGCTGGCTTGTACTATTTACTCTACAACAGAAAAGTGATGAAGATTTCTGTTTAAGAGGGCTATGATTTTAGCACAAGTAACTAAAATCCATTACTGTTACACGCAGGACTGTTGAAAGCAGAGAACTTCAGTTGGGGGTAACAGTTTGCAGACTCATCTGCTTCAGGTATGACTAGTCTCCTTCTAACAACACAGGCTAATGCTAGATGACAGTCATTTTTCCCCTCAGGGAAAACGGTAAGCCATTTTTCTTTCACCTCAGTAAAAAAAGATAACAGGCTTCCCCTTTTTGATTTTTATGCTGGTAGACACTGTTAGGGGCCAAATCGATTGGTTTTTATTACAATATGATGGCAATTGAAATGTTTTATAAGCTCATTTACACTTGGGGACGTTTTTTATTGATCTGGCTTGCTTTAGACACCTAAATCTAGTCAGGAAGGCCCCTTCACTCTAGTGTACTGAGGGAGGAGGCCTCATTTTAGCACCTCAGCTATGCAGTAGATTTTAAGGCAGTGAATGCAGTCTTATGTGAGAGGGTCTTGTGGCTCAGAAAGTGACTCCAGAAGGCTTATTTCTGTTGATGGTTGACCCCTAAGGAAGGTAAAAAGCTACAGCATGCTGTAGCTGGGATTGTGGTGTATAAAAACGGTTAAATCCAACATTTAGCTCCGGTTTGCTTGTTTTAAGAGCTAGAGTCTCCATATTTGCTGTGCAATACTTTCTAAGCATTAAGACACTGGGGTCCAAATTTCAGAAAAATCGGATATTGCCTTCATAGTTTTTTGAACATTCAGAAATAAAGTGTGTCATTTTATTATTTAAAGAGACAGTAACGTTTTTGTTTAAAATCGTTTTTATTGCATTGTTTGCCTGCCTGCCTAAATCTGTTTAACATGTCTGTGCCATCAGATAACCTATGTTCTGTGTGTGTAGAGACAAATGTGGTTCCCCCTTCGAGTGTTTGTGATAATTGTGCCATAGCGTCCAAACAAAATGAGGACAGCTCTGTTACATTTCATAATGTTGCCCAAGATGATTTATCTAATGAAGGTAGTGGGGATAGTTCTACATCCCCTCCTTCTGTGTCTACACCAGCTTTGCCCGCGCAGGCGACACCTAGCGCGCCAGTGCTTATTTCTATGCAACAATTAACAGCAGTAGTGGATAATTCTCTAGCAAATCTTTTATCCAAACTGCCAGCATTTCAGAGAAAGCGTGATTGTTCAGTTTTAAATACAGATAAAAGGGATGAACAATCATCAGACGCTGGCGATGCTTTATCTATTTTACCCTCACATCAATCAGAATTGGCTGTGAGGGAAGGGCTGTCTGAGGGTGAAATTTCAGACTCAGGAAAAATTTCTCAACAGGCAGAACCTGATATAGTAGCATTTAAGTTTAAGCTAGAACATCTCCGCGCTTTGCTAAAGGAGGTATTAGCTACTCTGGATGACTGTGATTCTATGGTAGTGCCAGAGAAGTTGTGCAAATTGGACAAATTTTTAGAGGTCCCAGTGCACGACGACGCCTTTCCAATACCCAAAAGGGTAGCGAACATAGTGGAAAAGGAGTGGGAGAAGCCAGGTGTACCCTTTGCCCCACCTCCTATATTTAAGAAAATGTTTCCCATAGTAGACCCTAGAAGGGATGCATGGCAGACGGTCCCGAAGGTTGAGGGAGCTGTTTCAACACTAGCGAAGCGCACCACTATTCCTATAGAGGACAGCTGCGCTTTCAAAGATCCTATGGATAAAAAATTGGAAGGATTGCTTAAAAAGATTTTTGTTCAGCAAGGGTTCATCCTTCAACCAGCTACGTGTGTTATTACTGTCACTTCAGCTGCGTCCTTTTGGTTCGAGGAACTAGAAAGGTCGCTCCAGAAAGAGACTTCCTATGAAGAAGTCATGGACAGAATTCACGCATTAAAATTAGCTAATTCCTTTATATTGGATGCCGCCTTTCAAATAACGAAATTGGCGGCGAAAAACTCAGGTTTTGCTATAGTAGCGCGGAGGGCGCTTTGGCTAAAATCCTGGTCGGCAGAAGTCTAATTTTCGTTCCTTTCGCAATTTCAGGAACGGACCGGCTAATAACTCCACTGCCGCTAGACAAGAAGGTAACGCGGCCCAGCCCAAACCCGCTTGGAAACCCATGCAAGGCTGGAACAAGGGTAAACAGACCAAGAAACCTGCTGCTGCTACCAAGACAGCATGAAGGGGTAGCCCCCGATCCGGGACCGGATCTAGTAGGGGGCAGACTATCTCTCTTCTCTCAGGCTTGGGCAAGAGATGTTCCGGATCCCTGGGCACTAGAGATAGTCTCCAAGGGATACCTGCTAGAGTTCAAAGGACTTCCTCCAAGGGGAAGGTTCCACCTGTCTCGCTTATCTTCATACCAGATAAAGAAACAGGCATTCTTACATTGTGTAAGAGACCTATCAAAGATGGGAGTGATAAACCCAGTCCCCTCCGGGGAACAAGGTCTAGGTTTTTACTCAAACCTGTTTGTGGTTCCCAAAAAAGAGGGAACTTTCAGGCCAATTCTGGATTTAAAGATATTAAACAAGTTCCTCAGAGTTCCATCCTTCAAAATGGAAACCATTCGGACAATCTTGCCGACAATCCAGCAGGGTCAATATTTGACTTCCGTGGATCTAAAGGATGCGTATCTGCATATCCCAATCCACAAAACTCATCATCAGTTCCTGAGGTTCGCCTTTCTGGACAAACATTACCAGTTCGTGGCTCTTCCATTCGGTTTAGCCACCGCTCCCAGAATTTTCACAAAGGTGCTAGGGTCCCTTCTAGCGGTCCTAAGGCCGAGGGGCATCGCTGTAGCACCTTATCTAGACGACATCCTAATCCAAGCGTCGTCTCTTTCCAAAGCAAGGGCCCACACAGACATTGTGTTGGCTTTCCTCAGATCTCACGGGTGGAAGGTGAACATAGAAAAGAGTTCACTGTCACCGTCCACAAGGGTTCCTTTTCTGGGAACAATAATAGATTCTGTGGAAATGAAGATCTTCCTGACAGAAGTCAGAAAGATAAAGCTTTTAAACGCTTGTCGAGTTCTTCATTTTATTCCTCAACCCTCCATAGCTCAGTGCATGGAAGTAATAGGACTAATGGTCGCAGCAATGGACGTGGTTCCTTTTGCTCGAATTCATCTAAGACCATTACAGCTGTGCATGCTCAATCAGTGGAATGGGGACTATACAGACTTGTCTCCCCAAATTCAAGTAGACCAGGTTACCAGGGACTCACTTCTCTGGTGGTTGACCCAGGATCACCTGTCTCAGGGAATGAGTTTCCGCAGACCGGAGTGGGTCATCGTCACGACCGACGCCAGCCTCTTGGGGTCTGGCGCGGTCTGGGACTCCCTGAAAGCTCAGGGCCTATGGTCTCGGGAAGAGTCGCTTCTCCCGATAAACATTTTGGAACTAAGAGCAATATTCAATGCGCTCCTGGCTTGGCCTCAGCTAGCGGAAGCCAGGTTCATAAGATTTCAGTCGGACAACATAACGACTGTTGCGTACATCAATCATCAGGGGGGAACAAAGAGTTCCCTAGCGATGAAGGAAGTAACCAAGATCATCCAATGGGCAGTGAATCACTCCTGCCATCTATCCGCTATTCACATCCCAGGAGTAGACAACTGGGAGGCGGACTATTTGAGTCGTCAGACTTTCCATCCGGGGGAGTGGGAACTCCACCCGGAGGTCTTTGCTCACTTAACCCAATTATGGGGCATTCCAGACATGGATCTAATGGCGTCCCGTCAGAACTTAAAGATCCCTTGCTACGGGTCCAGATCCAGGGATCCCAAGGCGACTCTAGTGGATGCATTAGTGGCGCCTTGGTCGTTCAACCTAGCGTATGTGTTTCCACCGTTTCCTCTCCTTCCCAGGCTCATAGCCAGGATCAAACAGGAGAAGGCCTCGGTGATTCTGATAGCTCCTGCGTGGCCACGCAGGACTTGGTATGCAGACCTGATAAATATGTCATCGGCTCCACCATGGAAGCTACCTTTGAGACAGGACCTTCTAGTACAAGGTCCATTCGAACATCCAAATCTAGTTTCTCTGCAGCTGACTGCTTGGAAATTGAACGCTTGATTTTATCAAAGCGTGGGTTCTCGAATTCTGTGATAGATACTCTGGTCCAAGCCAGAAAACCTGTGACTAGAAAGATTTACCATAAAATATGGAAAAAATATATCTGCTGGTGTGAATCCAAGGGATTCTCCTGGAGTAAGATTAAAATTCCAAAGATTCTCTCCTTTCTCCAAGAAGGTTTGGATAAAGGGTTGTCAGCTAGTTCTCTAAAAGGACAGATTTCCGCTTTATCTGTCTTGTTACACAAACGATTGGCAGCTGTGCCAGATGTACAATCTTTTGTTCAGGCTTTGGTTAGAATCAAGCCTGTTTACAGACCCATGACTCCTCCTTGGAGTCTAAATTTAGTTCTTTCAGTTCTTCAAGGGGTTCCGTTTGAACCTTACATTCCATAGATATTAAGTTATTATCTTGGAAAGTTCTGTTTTTGGTTGCTATTTCTTCTGCTAGAAGAGTTTCTGAATTATCTGCTTTGCAATGTAATCCACCCTATCTGGTTTTCCATTCAGATAAGGTTGTTTCTTTCATGTAATTAGCAAGAGTCCATGAGCTAGTGACGTATGGGATATACATTCCTACCAGGAGGGGCAAAGTTTCCCAAACCTTAAAATGCCTATAAATACACCCCTCACCACACCCACAATTCAGTTTTACAAACTTTGCCTCCTATGGAGGTGGTGAAGTAAGTTTGTGCTAGATTCTACGTTGATATGCGCTCCGCAGCAGGTTGGAGCCCGGTTTTCCTCTCAGCGTGCAGTGAATGTCAGAGGGATGTGAGGAGAGTATTGCCTATTTGAATGCAATGATCTCCTTCTACGGGGTCTATTTCATAGGTTCTCTGTTATCGGTCGTAGAGATTCATCTCTTACCTCCCTTTTCAGATCGACGATATACTCTTATATATATATATATATATATACCATTACCTCTGCTGATTTTCGTTTCAGTACTGGTTTGGCTTTCTACAACATGTAGATGAGTGTCCTGGGGTAAGTAAGTAAGCTTATTTTCTGTGACACTCTAAGCTATGGTTGGGCACTTTTTTATAAAGTTCTAAATATATGTATTCAAACATTTATTTGCCTTGACTCAGGATGTTCAACATTCCTTATTTTCAGACAGTCAGTTTCATACTTGGGATAATGCATTTGTTTCAATCATTTTTTCTTACCTTAAAAAATTTGACTTTTTCCCTGTGGGCTGTTAGGCTCGCGGGGGCTGAAAATGCTTCATTTTATTGCGTCATTCTTGGCGCAGACTTTTTTGGCGCAAATTTTTTTTTTATGTTTCCGGCGTCATACGTGTCGCCGGAAGTTGCGTCATTTTTTGACGTTTTTTTGCGTCAAAAGTGTCGGCGTTCCGGATGTGGCGTCATTTTTGGCGCCAAAAGCATTTAGGCGCCAAATAATGTGGGCGTCTTATTTGGCGCTAAAAAATATGGGCGTCATTTTTGTCTCCACATTATTTAAGTCTCATTATTTATTGCTTCTGGTTGCTAGAAGCTTGTTCACTGGCATTTTTTTCCCATTCCTGAAACTTTAAGGAATTTGATCAATTTTGCTTTATATGTTGTTTTTTCTATTACATATTGCAAGATGTTCCACGTTGCAACTGAGTCAGAAGATACTTCAGGAAAATCGCTGCCCGGTGCTGGAGCTACCAAGCTAAGTGTATCTGCTATAAACTTTTGGTATCTGTTTCTCCAGCTGTTGTTTGTATTGCATGTCATGACAAACTTATTAATGCAGATAAAATTTCCTTTAGTACTGTTACACTACCTGTTGCTGTTCCGTCAACATCTAATTTTCAGAGTGTTCCTGATAACATAAGAGATTTTATTTTTTTAAAATCCATTAAGAAGGCTATGTCTGTTATTTCTCCTTCTAGTATACATAAAAGTCTTTTAAAACTTCTCTTTTTTCAGGTGAATTTTTTAAATGAACATCATCATTCTGATACTGATAATGGTTCTTCTGGTTCAGAGGTTTCTGTCTCAGAGGTTGATGCTGATAAATCTTTGTATTTGTTCAAGATGGAATTTATTCGTTCTTTACTTAAAGAAGTCTTAATTGCATTAGAAATAGAGGATTCTGGTCCTCTTGATACTAAATCTAAACGTTTAAATAAGGTTTTTAAATCTCCTGTAGTTATTCCAGAAGTGTTTTCTCTCCCTGATGCTATTTCTGAAGTAATTTCCAGGGAATGGAATAATTTGGGTAATTCATTTACTCCTTCTAAACGTTTAAGCAATTATATCCTGTGCCATCTGACAGATTAGAGTTTTTTGGGACAAAATCCCTAAGGTTAATGGGGCTGTCTCTACTCCTGCTAAACATACTACTATTCCTACGGCAGATAGTACTTCATTTAAGGATCCTTTAGATAGGAAAATTGAATCCTTTCTAAGAAAAGCTTACTTATGTTCAGGTAATCTTCTTAGACCTGCTATATTTTTAGCGGATGTTGCTGCAGCTTCAACTTTTTGGCTAGAAGCTTTAGCGCCACAAGTAACAGATCATAATTTTATAGCATTATTATTCTATAACATGCTAATAATTTTATTTGTGATACCATCTTTTGATATCATTAGAGTTGATGTCAGGTATATGTCTCTAGCTATTTTATCTAGAAAAGCTTTATGGCTTAAAACTTGGAATGCTGATATGTCTTCTAAGTCAACTTTGCTTTCCCTTTCTTTCCAGGGTAATAACTTATTCGGTTCTCAGTTGGATTCTATTATCTCAACTGTTACTGGAGGGAAGGGAACTTTTTTACCAAAGGATAAAAAATCTAAGGTAAATTTAGGTCTAATAATCGTTTTCGTTCCTTTCCTCACAACAAGGAACAAAAGCCTGATCCTTCATCCTCAGGAGCGGTATCAGTTTGGAAACCATTTCCAGTTTGGAAGATATCCAAGCCTTATAGAAACCTAAAGCCAGCTCCTAAGTACCCATGAAGGTGCGGCCCTCATTCCAGCTCAGCTGGTATGGGGCAGATTACGTTTTCTTCAAAGAAATTTGATCAATTCCGTTCACAATCTCTGGTTTCAGAACATTGTTTCAGAAAGGTACAGAATTGGCTTCAAGTTAAGGCCTCCTGCAAAGAGATTTTTTTCTTTCCCGTGTCCCAGTAAACACAGCAAAGGCTCAGCATTTCTGAAATGTGTTTCAGATCTAGAGTTGGCTGGAGTAATTATGCCAGTTCCAGTTCTGGAACAGGGGCTGGGTTTTATTCTATCTCTTCATTGTACCAAAGAAGGTCAATTCCTTCAGACCAGTTCCGGATCTATCGATATTGAATCGTTATATAAGGATACCAACATTCAAGATGGTAACTGTAGGACTATCCTGCCTTTTGTTTAGCAAGGGCATTATATGTCTACAATAGATTTACAGGATGCATATCTGCATATTCCGATTCATCCAGATCACTTTTAGTTTCTGAGATTCTCTTTTTAGACAAGCATTACCAGTTTTGTGGCTCTACCGTTTGGCCTAGCATCAGCTCCAAGAATTTTTTCAAAGGTTCTCGGTGCCCTTCTGTCTGTAATCAGAGAACAGGGTTTTGGTATTTCCTTATTTGGACGATATCTTGGTACTTGCTCAGTCTTCACATTTTCGCAGAATCTCATACAAATCGACTTGTGTTGTTTCTTCAAGATCATGGTTAGAGGATCAATTTACCAATCAGTTCATTGATTCCTCAGACAAGGGTAACCTTTTTAGGTTTCCAGATAGATTCAGTATCTATGACTCTGTCCTTGTCAGACAAGAGAAGTTTTTCAGTCACAATCATTCCCTTTGGTAGCCTTATGCATGGAAATTTTAGGTCTTAGGACTGCCGCATCGGATGCGATCTCCTTTGCTCATTTTCACATGCGACCTCTTCAGCTCTGTATGCTGAACCAAATGGTGCAGGGATTACACAAAGATATCTCAATTAATATCTTTAAACCGATTATACGACACTCTCTGACATGGTGGACAGATCACCATCGTTTAGTTCAGGGGGCTTCTTTGTTCTTCCGACCTGGACTATAATCTCAACAGATGCAAGTCTTACAGGTTGGGGAGCTGTGTGGGGGTCTCTGACGGCACAAGGGGTTTGGGAATCTCAGGAGGTGAGATTACTGATCAATATTTTGGAACTCCGTGCAATTTTCAGAGCTTTTCAATCTTGGCCTCTTCTGAAGAGAGAGTTGTTCATTTGTTTTCAGATAGACAACGTCACAACTGTGGCATACATCAATCATCAAGGAGGGACTCACAGTCCTCTGGCTATGAAAGAAGTATCTCGAATTTTGGTTTGGGCGGAATCCAGCTCCTGTCTAATCTCTGCGGTTCATATCCCAGGTATAGACAATTGGGAAGCGGATTATCTCAGTCGCCAAACGTTGCATCCGGGCGAATGGTCTCTTCACCCAGAGGTATTTCTTCAGATTGTTCAAATGTGGGAACTCCCAGAAATAGTTCTGATGGCTTCTCATCTAAACAAGAAACTTCCCTGGTATCTGTCCAGATCCCGGGATCCTCGGGCGGAGGCAGTGGATGCATTATCACTTCCTTGGAAGTATCATCCTGCCTATATCTTTCCGCCTCTAGTTTTTCTTCCAAGAGTATTCTCCAAGGTTCTAAAGGAATGCTCGTTTGTCCTGCTGGTAGCTCCAGCATGGCCTCACAGGTTTTGGTATGCGGATCTTGTCCGGATGGCCTCTTGCCAGCTGTGGACTCTTCCGTTAAGACCAGACTTTCTGTCGCAAGGTCCTTTTTTCCATCAGGATCTCAAATCCTTAAATTTAAAGGTATGGAGATTGAACGCTTGATTCTTGGTCAAATAGGTTTCTCTGACTCTGTGATTGATACTATGTGACAGGCTCGTAAATCTGTATCTAGAGAGATATATTATAGAGTCTGGAAGACTTATATTTCTTAGTGTTTTTCTCATCATTTTTTCTTGGCATTCTTTTTGAATACCGAGAATTTTACAGTTTCTTCAGGATGGTTTAGATAAAGGTTTGTCCGCAAGTTCCTTGGAAGGACAAATCTCTGCTCTTTCTGTTCTTTTTCGCAGAAGGATTGCTAATCTTCCTGATATTCATTGTTTTGTACAAGCTTTGGTTTGTATAAAACCTGTCATTAAGTCAATTTCTCCTCCTTGGAGTTTGAATTTGGTTCTGGGGGCTCTTCAAGTTCCTCCTTTTGAACCCATGCATTCTTTGGTCGTTATATTACTTTCTTGGAAAGTTTTGTTTCTTTTGGCCATCTCTTCTGCCAGAAGAGTCTCTGAATTATCTGCTCTTTCTTGTGAGTCTCCTTTTCTGATTTTTCATCAGGATAAGGCGGTGCTGCGAACTTCTTTTGAATTTTTTACCTAAGGTTGTGAATTCTAACAACATTAGTAGAGAAATTGTGGTTCCTTCATTATGTCCTAATCCTATGAATTCTAAGGAGAAATCATTGCATTCTTTGGATGCTGTTAGAGCTTTGTAATATTATGTTGAAGCTACTAAGTCTTTCCGAAAGACTTCTAGTCTATTTGTCATCTTTTCCGGTTCTAGAAAAGGCCAGAAAGCTTCTGCCATTTCTTTGGCATCTTGGTTGAAATCTTTATTTCATCATGCCTATGTCGAGTCGGGTAAAATTCCGCCTCGAAGGATTACAGCTCATTCTACTAGGTCAGTTTCTACTTCCTGGGCGTTTAGGAATGAAGCTTCGGTTGATCAGATTTGCAAAGCAGCAACTTGGTCCTCTTTGCATACTTTTACTAAATTCTACCATTTTGATGTGTTTTCTTCTTCTGAAGCAGTTTTTGGTAGAAAAGTACTTCAGGCAGTGGTTTCAGTTTGAATCTTCTGCTTATGTTTTTCGTTAACTTTATTTTGGGTGTGGATTATTTTCAGCAGGAATTGGCTGTCTTTATTTTATCCCTCCCTCTCTAGTGACTCTTGCGTGGAAAGATCCACATCTTGGGTAGTCATTATCCCATACGTCACTAGCTCATGGACTCTTGCTAATTACATGAAAGAAAACATAATTTATGTAAGAACTTACCTGATAAATTCATTTCTTTCATATTAGCAAGAGTCCATGAGGCCCGCCCTTTTTTGTGGTGGTTATGATTTTTTTTGTATAAAGCACAATTTTTCCAATTCCTTATTTTATATGCTTTCGCACTTTTTTCTTATCACCCCACTTCTTGGCTATTCGTTAAACTGAATTGTGGGTGTGGTGAGGGGTGTATTTATAGGCATTTTAAGGTTTGGGAAACTTTGCCCCTCCTGGTAGGAATGTATATCCCATACGTCACTAGCTCATGGACTCTTGCTAATATGAAAGAAATGAATTTATCAGGTAAGTTCTTACATAAATTATGTTTTTGCGTACTAAGCCTGGTTTTCTTCCAAAAGTTGTTTCCAACAAGAATATTAACCAGGAAATAGTTGTTCCTTCTCTGTGTCCGAATCCAGTTTCAAAGAAGGAACGTTTATTACACAATTTAGATGTTGTTCGTGCTTTAAAGTTCTACTTAGAAGCAACAAAAGATTTTAGACAAACCTCATCTTTGTTTGTCGTTTACTCTGGTAAGAGGAGAGGTCAAAAAGCTACTGCTACCTCTCTCTTTCTGGCTGAAAAGCATTATTCGATTGGCTTATGAGATTGCCGGACGGCAACCTCCTGACCGAATCACAGCTCACTCTACTAGGGCTGTGGCTTCCACATGGGCCTAAAAGAACGAGGCTTCTGTTGATCAGATATGTAAGGCAGCGACTTGGTCCTCTCTGCACACTTTTGCCAAATTCTACAAATTTGATACTTATGCTTCTTCGGAGGCTATTTTTGGGAGAAAGGTTATGCAAGCCGTGGTGCCTTCCATTTAGGTAACCTGATTTGCTCCCTCCCCTCATCCGTGTCCTAAAGCTTTGGTATTGGTTCCCACAAGTAATGGATGACGCCGTGGACCGGACACACCAATGTTGGAGAAAACAGAATTTATGCTTACCTGATAAATTACTTTCTCCAACGGTGTGTCCGGTCCACGGCCCGCCCTGGTTTCCTAATCAGGTTGAAATTTTTTTTCTTTATACACTACAGTCACCACGGCACCCTATAGTTTCTCCTTTTTCTCCTAACCGTCGGTCGAATGACTGGGGGGCGGAGCCAGAGGGGGAGCTATATGGACAGCTCTTGCTGTGTGCTCTCCTTGCCTTTCCCTGTGGGGGAGAATATTTCCCACAAGTAATGGATGACGCCGTGGACCACACACACTGTTGGAGAAAGTAATTTATCCGGTAAGCATAAATTCTGTTTTTACAGCTATGCTGCATCACTTTCAAGTGTTTAAACATTTGGGTATTATGGCCCTTTAAACACCGTGGTCAAGTAAGATACCTCACAGCAATTCTGAACCTCTATCGGTTGTATGCAGCTTTTTATAAGAGAATGTTTTTGAATACTGTACATATATTTATCAAAATGTACTGTTAAAGGGTCAGTCTAGTATAAAAATAAACTGCTCTGTTTTGTTTATTTGTACCAAATTCCTTTCTTAATGTGTTTATGCCCTACAAAGGGGTTAAGTAGATAATCCAACCTCATCCACTCCAGATGAGGAAACAGCTAAGCAAATGAGAAGCAGGCATACATGTGTATGCTCCAATCACTGACCAAATGCTTAACTGGAGCAGAATGGGGGTGTTCCAGGAGGGGGGAATACATGCTTAGTACTTTTGTAGAAGTTACACGTAGAAAAATAATTTGTCTTCAAATAAAATGTTAAGGTGTATCTCAGTTCCAGTCCTCAAGGAACACTAGCAGGACTGATATAAATGATTTTCCTACTTGAGTGCAGTTGAAACAGTTACAGCAGTTGAGCAACTGTATAGCCCAAAGAGGGAAATAGTTGAAATCTAGCCTGTTATTGCAGGTTACAATGCATTTGGGGCCTTGGCCTTCGTTTTGACAAGCTTGCAATATAAACCTATAAACTAGCGGTAATGTGTGTCATATAGCCATGCAATGGTAAAATTGTAAAGCTTTTTTTTCTTTTTTAATTTGCAGCATCTACATAATGGGTCTAGTGCTAGAATGGATTAAGAATAATGGAGGTGCAGCATCCATGGAGAAGTTAAGCATAATCAAATCCGAAATTATTTATAATGTTATCGATCAATCCAATGGATTGTATGTGTAAGTTTTGTTTATATTTACTAAATTCATATTCATAGCTTTTCTTTGTTTCAACTAATATGAGATATTGTCACATGGTTTTTTAAATGGATTGCTTTAGAAATATTTTTGCTTTTTCTACCATCAGTGGCGCTGATAGTTGTACTTAAGTATCCATTTTGCTTATGGAAACCACAAACAAAATTATGTTCATATCTAGTTCTGATGTTATAGTTCCAGCATGATTTAAAGGGACAGTCTACTATGGCATTTTTATTGTTTAAAAAGATAGATAATCCCTTCATTACCCATCCCCCAGTTTTGCTTAAACAACACGGTTATATTAATACACTTTTCTCTTGTTAAGTGTATTCAGTCCACGGGTCATCATTACTTATGGAATATATTCCCTTCCCAACAGGAAGTTGCAAGAGGATCACCCAAGCAGAGTTGCTATATAGCTCCTCCCCTCACATGTCATATTCAGTCATTCTCTTGCAACTCAACTAGTTAGGAGGTTGTGAGAAGTCTGTGGTGTTTTTATACTTAGTTTATTTCTTCAATCAAAAGTTTGTTATTTTAAATGGCACCGGAGTGTGCTGTTTATTTCTCAGGCAGTGTTTGGAAGAAGAATCTGCCTGCGTTTTCTATGATCTTAGCAGAAGTAACTAAGATCCACTGGCTGTTCTCGCACATTCTGAGGAGTGGGGTAACTTTCAGAAAGGGAATAGCGTGCGGGGAATCCTGCAAATGAGGTATGTGCAGTAAATTATTTTTCTAAGAAAATACTTCTGATACCAATGTAATGAAAGTAAAGCCTTTATTACAGTGAAAGCGACTGCTAACAGGCTGATTTAAATATATACAGTAAAGTAATTTTCTGAGGAATGGAACTTGACTGAGAAAATGCTATTAATACTGAAGTGATGTTATAAGCCTTAAATGCAGTAGGAGGACTGGTATCAGGCTTATCAATAGAAATTTATACTTCTTAACAAAAGGAGGTTTAAAACGATTTTACTGGCATGTTTAATCTTTTGTGAGGTACTTTGGTGATAAAAACTTATTGGGGCAAAAATTTTTCAACATGGCTGACCGGTTTTTTTCTGCATAGAAACAGTTAACTGAAACTCCCTATGTTGTAATATTGAGTAGGAGGGGCCTATTTTAGCGCTTTTTTGACGCAGTAAAAATTTAGGCTTAATCTTCCTGCTTCTTCCTGCATGAACCAGGTCGTCCCCAGAGAGCTTAACCCCTTAATGACCACAGCACTTTTACATTTTCTGTCCGTTTGGGACCAAGGCTATTTTTACATTTTTGCGGTGTTTGTGTTTAGCTGTAATTTTACTCTTACTCATTTACTGTACCCACACATATTATATACCGTTTTTCTTGCCATTAAATGGACTTTCTAAAGATACCATTATTTTCATCATATCTTATCATTTACTATAAAAAAAAATATAAAATATGAGGAAAAAATGGAAAAAAACACACCTTTTCTCACTTTGACCCCCAAAATCTGTTACATATCTACAACCACCAAAAAACACCCATGCTAAATAGTTTCAAAATTTTATCCTGAGTTTAGAAATACCTAATGTTTACATGTTCTTTGCTTTTTTTGTAAGTTATAGGGCCATAAATACAAGTAGCACTTTGCTATTTCCAAACCATTTTTTATCAAAATTAGCGCTAGTTACATTGAAACCCTGATATCTGTCAGGAATACCTGAATATCCATTGACAAGTATATATTTTTTTTTAGAAGACATCCTAAAGTATTGATCTAGACCCATTTTGGCATATTTCATGCCACCATTTCACCGCCAAATGTGATCAAATAAAGAAAATTGTTCACTTTTTCACAATTTTTTTCACAAACTTTAGGTTTCTCACTGAAATTATTTACAAACAACTTATGCAATTATGGCATAAATGATTGTAAATGCTTCTCTGGGATCCCCTTTCTTTAGAAATAGCAGACATGTATGGCTTTGGCGTTGCTTTTTGGTAATTAGAAGGCTGCTAAATGCCACTGCGCACCACATGTGTATTATGCCTAGCAGTGAATGGGTTAATTAGGGTGTATGTAGGGAGCTTCTAGGGTTAATTTTAGCTGTAGTGTAGTGTAGTAGACAACCCCAAGTATTGATCTAGGCCCATTTTGGTATATTTCATGCCACCATTTCACCGCCAAATGCGATCAAATTAAAAAAAACGTAAATTTTTTTCACAATTTTAGGTTTCTCACTGAAATTATTTACAAACAGCTTGTGCAATTATGGCACAAATGTTTGTAAATGCTTCTCTGGGATCCCCTTTGTTCAGAAATAGCAGACATACATGGTTTTGGCGTTGCTTTTTGGTAATAAGAAGGCCGTTAAATGCTGCTGCACATCACACGTGTATTATGGCTAGCAGTGAAGGGGTTAATTAGGTAGTTTGTAGGGAGCTTGCAGGGTTAATTTTAGTTTTAGTGTAGAGATCAGCCTCCCACCTGACACATCACACCCCCTGATCCCTCCCAAACAGCTCCCTTCCCTCCCCCACCCCACAATTGTCCCCGCCATCTTAAGTACTGGCAGAAAGTCTGCCAGTACTAAAATAAAAGGCATCTTTGAATATTCTTTTAAAAAAATTGAGCATATTTACATATGCTGCTATGTAGGATCCCCCCTTAGCCCCAACCTCCCTGATCCCCCCCAAAACAGCTCTCTAACCCCCCTCTCTGCCTTATTGGGGGCCATCTTGGGTACTGGCAGCTGTCTGCCAGTACCCAGTTTGCAACAAAAAAAAGGGTTTTATTATTTTTATTTTATTTTTTTTCTGTAGTGTAGCTTCCCCCCCACAGACTAACACCCCACCACACTGATCTTGCTACCCGATCTTGCTAAATTTTAAATAATATCCCCCTTTTCCCCCACTTCTACAAAAAAATATTTCTGTAGTGTAGCGGTTCCCACCCGCTCCCGCCCACGCCTCCCCGTGCACGTGCGCGCGTCTGTGCGCGCGCCCTGACATCGCCGCCCACGATCCCGCCCCCCTCCGCATCAACCAGGGCCATCGATGGCCGCCACCCGCCTCCCGGTCCTGCTCCCACCCACCAACGGAGCAAGTCACCGATCTCCGGTGCAGAGAGGGCCACAGAGTGGCTCTCTCTGCATCGGAAGGCTTCAAAAGGTTATTGCAGGATGCCTCCATATCGAGGCATCACTGCAATAACCGGAAAGCAGCTGGAAGCGAGCAGGATCGCTTCCAGCTGCTTTCCACACCGAGGACGTGCAGGGTACGTTCTCAGGCGTTAACTGCCTTTTTTTTGAGGACGTACCCTGCACGTCCTCGGTCGTTAAGGGGTTAAGGGACTTCAAAAGTCATTTTGAGGGAGGTAATCAGTCACAGCAGACCTGTGACAGTGGTGTTTGGACTGTATTAAAAAACGTTTTTTTCTGTACTGCTTATAGAAAACCGTTTTGGGTATTAAGGGGTTATTCATCAATGTGCAAGTGGGTGCAATGCTCTGCTAACTTAATACATTTACTGTGAAAATTTTGTTGCTATAACTGATTTGGTTCATTGTTATTTCAACGGTGACAGTTTTTGGTGCTTCTTAAAGGCACAGTAGCGTTTTTCTTTATTGCTTGTAAAATTATTTACAGTGTTTTCCAAGTCTGCTAGTTTTATTGCTAGTCTGTTTAAACATGTCTGACACAGATGAGTCTCTCTGTTCACTATGTTTAAAGGCCAGTGTGGAGCCCCACAGAAACATGTGTACTAAATGTATTGATTTCACTTTAAATAATAAAGGTCAGTCTTTATCTATAAAGGAATTATCACCAGACAACGAGGGGGAAGTTATGCCGACTAACTCTCCTCACGTGTCAGTACCTTCGCCTCCCGCTCAGGAGGCGCGTGATATTGTGGCGCCTAACGCATCAGGGGCGTCCATACAAATCACTTTACAAGACATGGCTACTATTATGAATAATACCCTGACAGAAGTATTATCTAAATTGCCAGAATTAAGAGGCAAGCGCGATTGCTCTGGGGTAAGAATAGAGCGCGCTGGTGCTACAAGAGCCATGTCCGATACTGTGTCACAGTTTGCAGAACATGAGGACGGAGAGCTTCACTCTGTAGGTGACGGATCTGATCCAGGGAAACCGGATTCAGAAATTTCTAATTTTAAATTTAAGCTTGAGAACCTCCGTGTATTGCTAGGGGAGGTTTTAGCGGCTCTGAATGACTGTAACACAGTTGCTATTCCAGAGAAGTTATGTAGGCTGGACAGATACTATGCAGTACCGGTGTGTACTGATGTTTTTCCTATACCTAAAAGGCTTACAGAAATTATTAGCAAGGAGTGGGATAGACCTGGTGTGCCTTTTTCCCCTCCTATATTTAGAAAAATGTTTCCAATAGACGCCACTACACGGGACTTATGGCAGACGGTCCCTAAGGTGGAGGGAGCAGTTTCTACTTTAGCTAAGCGTACCACTATCCCGGTGGAAGATAGTTGTGCTTTTTCGGATCCAATGGATAAAAAATTGGAAGGTTACCTTAAGAAAATGTTTGTTCAACAAGGTTTTATCTTACAGCCCCTTGCATGCATTGCGCCTGTCACTGCAGCTGTGGCATTCTGGTTTGAGTCTCTGGAAGAGGCCATTCAATCAGCTCCATTGGATGAAATTATGGACAAGCTTAAAGCACTTAAGCTAGCTAACGCATTTGTTTCAGATGCCATTGTACACTTAACCAAACTAACGGCTAAGAACTCCGGATTTGCCATCCAGGCGCGCAGAGCTTTATGGCTTAAATCCTGGTCAGCTGATGTGACTTCTAAATCTAAATTGCTTAATATTCCTTTCAAGGGGCAGACCTTATTCGGGCCCGGCTTGAAAGAGATTATCGCTGACATTACTGGAGGTAAGGGTCATACTCTACCTCAGGACAAGGCCAAATCAAAGGCCAAACAGTCTAATTTTCGTACTTTTCGAAATTTCAAGGCAGGAGCAACGTCAACTTCCTCCGCCCCAAAACAGGAAGGAACCGTTGCTCGTTACAGACAGGCCTGGAAAACTAACCAGTCCTGGAACAAGGGCAAGCAGGCCAGAAAACCTTCTACTGCCTCTAAGACAGCATGAAGGGTTGGCCCCCTATCCGGAAACGGATCTAGTGGGGGGCAGACTTTCTCTCTTCGCCCAGGCGTGGGCAAGAGATGTCCAGGATCCCTGGGCGTTGGAGATCATATCTCAGGGATATCTTCTGGACTTCAAGGCTTCTCCTCCTCAAGGGAGATTTCATCTTTCGAGGTTATCAGAAAACCAGATAAAGAAAGAGGCATTTCTACGCTGCGTACAAGACCTCCTAGTAATGGGGGTGATCCACCCAGTTCCGCGGACGGAACAAGGACAGGGATTCTATTCAAATCTGTTTGTGGTTCCCAAGAAAGAGGGTACCTTCAGACCAATTTTGGACCTAAAGATCTTAAACAAATTCCTAAGAGTTCCATCATTCAAAATGGAAACTATTCGGACCATCCTACCCATGATCCAAGAAGGTCAGTACATGACCACAGTGGACTTAAAGGATGCCTACCTTCACATACCGATTCACAAAGATCATCATCGGTTCCTAAGATTTGCCTTTCTAGACAGGCATTACCAGTTTGTAGCTCTCCCCTTCGGTTGGCCACGGTCCCGAGAATCTTTACAAAGGTTCTGGGCTCACTTCTGGCAGTTCTAAGACCACGAGGTATAGCGGTAGCTCCGTATCTAGACGACATCCTGATACAGGCGTCAAGCCTTCAATTTGCCAAATCACATACAGAGGTCGCATGGGTGGAAGGTGAACGTGGAAAAGAGTTCTCTGTCACCTCTCACAAGAGTCTCCTTCCTAGGGACTCTGATAGATTCTGTAGAAATGAAAATTTACCTGACGGAGACCAGGTTATCAAAACTTCTAAATGCTTGCCGTGTCCTTCATTCCATTCCACGCCCGTCAGTAGCTCAGTGCATGGAAGTAATCGGCTTAATGGTAGCGGCAATGGACATAGTGCCATTTGCGCGCCTGCATCTTAGACCGCTGCAATTGTGCATGTTAGGCCAGTGGAATGGGGATTACTCAGATTTATCCCCCCTACTAAATCTGGATCAAGAGACCAGAGATTCTCTTCTCTGGTGGTTATCTCGGGTCCATCTGTCCAAGGGCATGACCTTTTGCAGGCCAGATTAGACGATTGTAACAACAGATGCCAGTCTTCTAGGCTGGGGCGCAGTCTGGAACTCCCTGAAGGCTCAGGGATCGTGGACTAAGGAGGAGAAACTCCTCCCAATAAATATTCTGGAGTTAAGAGCAATATTCAATGCTCTTCTAGCTTGGCCTCAGTTAGCAACACTGAGGTTCATCAGATTTCAGTCGGACAACATCACGACTGTGGCTTACATCAACCATCAAGGGGGAACCAGGAGTTCCCTAGCGATGTTGGAAGTCTCAAAGATAATTCGCTGGGCAGAGTCTCACTCTTGCCACTTGTCAGCGATCCACATCCCAGGCGTAGAGAATTGGGAGGCGGATTTTCTAAGTCGTCAGACTTTTCATCCGGGGGAGTGGGAACGCCATCCGGAGATGTTTGCTCAACTGGTCCATCGTTGGGGCAAACCAGAACTGGATCTCATGGCGTCTCGCCAGAACGCCAAGCTTCCTCGTTACGGATCCAGGTCCAGGGACCTGGGAGCGACGCTGATAGATGCTCTAGCAGCTCCTTGGTTCTTCAACCTGGCTTATGTGTTTCCACCGTTTCCTCTGCTCCCTCGACTGATTGCCAAGATCAAACAGGAGAGAGCATTGGTGATTCTGATAGCGCCTGCGTGGCCACGCAGGACCTGGTATGCAGACCTAGTGGACATGTCCTGTCCACCATGGACTCTACCTCTGAGGCAAGACCTTCTAATGCAAGGTCCTTTCAATCATCCAAATCTAATTTCTCTGAGACTGACTGCATGGAGATTGAACGCTTGATCCTATCAAAGCGTGGCTTCTCCGAGTCAGTTATTGATACCTTAATACAGGCACGAAAGCCTGTTACCAGGAAAATCTACCATAAGATATGGCGTAAATACCTGTATTGGTGCGAATCCAAGAGTTACTCATGGAGTAAGGTTAGGATTCCGAGGATATTGTCTTTTTCTCCAAGAGGGTTTGGAAAAGGGCTTATCAGCTAGCTTGTTAAAGGGACAGATCTCTGCTCTGTCTATTCTTTTGCACAAGCTTCTGGCAGAAGTTCCAGACGTCCAGGCTTTTTGTCAGGCTTTGGCTAGGATTAAGCCTGTGTTTAAAACTGTTGCTCCCCCGTCAAGCTTAAATTTGGTTCTTAAAGTTCTTCAAGGAGTTCCGTTTGAACTCCTTCATTCCATTGATATTAAACTTTTATCTTGGAAAGTTCTGTTTTTGATGGCTATTTCCTCGGCTTTAAGAGTCTCGGAGTTATCTGCCTTACATTGTGATTCTCTTTACCTGATTTTACATTCAGACAAGGTAGTAATACGTACTAAACCTGGGTTTTTACCTAAGGTAGTTTCTAACAGGAATATCAATCAAGAGATTGTTGTTCCTTCATTATGTCCTAATCCTTCTTCAAAGAAGGAAGACTTTTGCATAATCTGGACGTAGTCCGTGCCCTGAAATTCTATTTACAGGCAACTAAAGATTTTCGTCAAACTTCTTCCCTGTTTGTCGTTTACTCTGGACAGAGGAGAGGTCAAAAAGCTTCGGCAACCTCTCTCTCCTTTTGGCTTTGTAGCGTTATACGTTTAGCCTCTGAGACTGCTGGACAGCAGCCCCCTGAAAGAATTACAGCTCATTCCACTAGAGCTGTGGCTTCCACCTGGGCCTTTAAGAATGAGGCCTCTGTTGAACAGATTTGCAAGGCGGCGACTTGGTCTTCGCTTCACACCTTTTCAAAATTTTACAAATTTGACACTTTTTTGCTTCTTCGGAGGCTGTTTTTGGGAGAAAGGTTCTACAGGCAGTGGTTCCTTCCATTTAAGTTCCTGCCTTGTCCCTCCCATCATCTGTGTACTTTAGCTTTGGTATTGGTATCCCATAAGTAATGATGACCCGTGGACTGAATACACTTAACAAGAGAAAACATAATTTATGCTTACCTGATAAATTTATTTCTCTTGTAGTGTATTCAGTCCATGGCCCGCCCTGTCTTTTTAAGGCAGTTCTAAATTTTAATTAATACTCCAGTCACCACTGCACCCTATAGTTTCTCCTTTCTCGTCTAGTTTCGGTCGAATGACTGAATATGACATGTGAGGGGAGGAGCTATATAGCAACTCTGCTTGGGTGATCCTTTTGCAACTTCCTGTTGGGAAGGGAATATATTCCATAAGTAATGATGACCCGTGGACTGAATACACTACAAGAGAAATAAATTTATCAGGTAAGCATAAATTATGTTTTTTATTACCTATGTGATTACCATGTACATAAGCCTCTGCAGACTGCCCTTTTTATTTCAGTTCTTTTGCCAGACTTGCATTTTAACTAATCAGTGCTGACTCCTAGGTAACTCCATTGACGTGAGCACTGTTATCTATATGGCACATGTGAACCATTGCCCTCTAGCTGTGTAAAACTGTCAAAATGCATTCAGATAAGAGGTGGCCGCCTAGGGCTTAGTTGAAAGCTAAACCTAGGTAGGCTCATATGCTAATTTCTAATACCAAGAGAACAAAGCAAATTTGACGATAAAAGTAAATTGGAAAGTTTTTATTTTTTTAAATGACATGCCCTATCTGAATCATGAAAGTTTAATGTAGAGTAGACTGTCCCTTTAAAGGATCACTAGACACTTTCAGATTGTAATAAAAATTGCTTAATTATACATAGTTTAAAAACAAAAAGAGAGGTTTTAACATACTTAAATTATTTGGGTCCTTTTTATGTAAATTGAAGGGACAGTCTACTCCAGAACTTTAATTGTTCAAAAAGATAGATAATCCTTTTACTACCCATTCCCCAGTTTTGCATAGCCAACACGGTTATATTATTGTACTTTTTACCTCTGTGATTACCTTTGTAAGATTCTAAAGACTGCCCCCGTATTTCAGTTCTTTTAACAGACTTGCATTTTAGCCAATCAGTTTTGACTCATAACATTGTACTCACGCCCGTGGAGTTATTTATCTATATAACACACATGAACTAGGCAGCCTTCAAGGACTTATAAATTAGCATACAAGCCTACAGAGATTTAGATTTCAACAAAGAATATGAAGAGAAAAAAGCAAATTTGATAAGTCAATTTGAAAGCTGTTTAAAATTGCATGCCCTATCCGAATCATGATAGTTTAATTTTTACTAGACTGGTTGTTCCTGTGGGAAAAGGTTCAGGTCAAAATTGAAATGCACATAGATCAGTTATATCTTTGAATAGAAACATATTTGTAATATACATTTAGTGGTAAAAATGCTTCTAGTAAAATTTATTGCAGTTTTACTTTGTACTTGCATGTGAAGCATAGCTATATATTCTCAGTACATCAGCTTTTTAAATACTGCAGCTGCTCAGAGCACCATTGGGGTTAGTTTCATATCAGCAATTAACAAATTGAAGGGCAGATTACAAGTGGAGCGGTATTTAACGCTCCCACAAAACACCTATCGCATATTTTAAAGTGTGCTAACCCGTCATGAAAATATTTATATTTCACATTCCAATATTTTTCACATAGTTGAATAGGTTCTATTTATTCATAAATACATATGTCAACGTTTATCTGATGGTATTTTGGTACTATATATATATATATATATATATATATCTATATATATCTGATATAAAAAGTCTACACACCCCTGTTAAAATGTCAGGTTTCTGTGATGTAAAAAAATGAGACAAACATAAATCATTTCAGAACTTTTTCCACCTTTAATGTGGCCTATAAACTGTACAACTTATTTGAAAAACAAACTGAAACTTCTAGGTGGAGGGAAGTAAAGATAAAAAACTAAAATAATATGGTTGCATAAGTGGGGATGTAGCTGTGTTTAGAATGGAGCAATCACATTCAAAAGCATGTTAAATAGGAGTCAGTACACACCTGCCATCATTTAAAATGCCTCTGATTAACCCCAAATAAAGTTCAGCTGTTCTAGTAGGTCTTTCCTGACATTTTCTTAGTCGCAACCTACAACAAAAGCCATGGTTCATAGAGAGCTTCCAAAGCATAAGCGGGATCTCATTGTTAAAAGGTATCAGTCAGGAGAACGGTACAAAAGAATTTCAGAGGCATTAGATATACCATGGAACACAGTGAAGACAGTCATCATCAAGTGGAGAAAATATGGCGCAACAGTGACATTACCAAGAACTGGACGTCCCTCCAAAATTGATGAAAAGACGAGAAGAAAACTGGTCTGGGAGGCTGCCAAGAGGCCTACAGCACCATTAAAGGAGCTGCAGGAATATCTGGCAAGTACTGGCTGTGTGGTGCATGTGACAACAATCGCCCGTATTCTTCATATGTCTGGGCTATGGGGTAGAGTGGCAAGACGGAAGCCTTTGCTTACGAAAAAAAACATCCAAGCCCAGCTAAATTTTGCAAAAACACATCTGAAGTCTCCCAAAAGCATGTTGCAAAAGGCTTTCTGGTTTGATGAAACCAAGATTACAATTTTGGCCATAATTCCAAAAGATATGTTCGGCGCAAAAACAACACTGCATATAACCAAAAGCACACCATACCCACAGTGAAGCATTTTGGTGGCAGCATCATGCTTTGGGTCTGTTTTTTTTTTTTTTTTTTAGCTGGAACTGGGGCCTTAGTCAAGGTAGAGGGAATTATGAACAGTTCCAAATACCAGACAGTATTGGCTCAAAAACTTCAGGCTTCTGCTAGAAAACTGAACATGAAGAGGAACTTCATCTTTCAGCATGACAACGCCCCAAAGCATACATCCAAATCAACAAAGCAATGGCTTCACCAGAAGAAGATTCAAGTTTTGGAATGGCCCAGTCAGAGCCCAGACCTGAATCCAATCGAAAATCTGTAGGGTGATCTTAAGTGGGCTGTGCACAAGATATGCCCTCACAATCTGAGAGATTTGGAGTGTTTTTGCAAAGAGTGGGCAAATCTCAGATTCAGACAGTATAATTCCTTCATCTGATGCTGAAGTTGTTGTGACAAATCCAACCTGCTCAACGTCACAATAGAGGGGTGTGGGCATGAAGGAGTTAATGGCACACAGCTCTGGTTCCCTTATCCTTGCAACTCTGCAAAAGGACCTTAAAAGAGACACCACATTAACCCCATATCCAGTCCACACTTCTCTAATTAACCATCTCTCCTGCCACCACCAAAGCTTTTAAATTAAAGTGGAGTTTTGGGGAACCCCTAAAAACTCACACTATTTAACAATTATGTAACGTGCCTTTAACCTTGTCTCAACAGGAGTGTGAATTCGGATATTAGAGCCCAAAAGACAAAATTAGATTTTCTATGTATTTAATAACAAAAATATCAATACAGGTTACACAGTGCAAAATTATAAAGACATTCAAAATAACATACAATTGCAAAGCTACAGTTCTTTAGAAACAAAATGGGACATGAAAATAATTACACACAATATCTACCTTATTACCAAGTTCCTTTAGATATGTGGAGAGCTGCCATTCCAGATGTTAGTCGCTTCAGTCCCCGGGGCAGTTCTGACTAAAAAGTCTCTCTCTTGCATACTTGAACCAATTTTTCTTTGTCTTGTCAAAGACAACGCCCGGGTTATAATTTACGAGTCTGGCCAATAAAAAGAAGTCTTAGCTCCCACTATTAGTCTCCAAGGGGAGGAGCAGTCTGCATTCCTACACACAATTACACTACTAAGGAGGGGGGTTTCAGCTTACAGCTTTTCTGAAAGCAGTTTTCACACACACAGGAAAAACAATTCACAGTAACCTTTTCCAAGCTGTTAACACAATACCACCTCTGCGGGGTAGCCAATCCAGGTATCAACTACTCCACATGATTGTATCATGACACCTCCCCTTTTAAAATGGTGGAAATAGGGGGTCAGCCCACGCTGATCCCCTATGTCAACCTAAATCCTAGTCTTTCCTTGTTAATAAGACCAGATCTGCCCTTTCTGCACACTCTCTGCATTCATTTGCCCCCTGTAACAATTAGCATCAGCTGACACAATTTCTCTCGTGGAGGACATTTCCTTGCAGGATATCACACACTCGCTCTCACTCATAAAGGGATCTAGCACTCCCTCAGGGTAACTCACTAGGGGACTAAGATAAATTCTTGCTATGCTTAGGCCAGATACTCCACTGTTCACATCCACCCCAGTATGCTCTGTAGGAGTAGCCGGTTCATTAGTCACTGCAGCTACATCTTCCTCCTCCTCTTCTTCACATCTGCCATTCCTGAAGGGGAGATGCACAGCCACACCCAGGGTCCCATCTTGTTTTACACTCTGTAACAGGGCAGGATGTACTCTGACCCCTACACCAGCCATGCCATTCACTCCTCCTTGCATATGCAATGCTGGTTCTAGCACAGAAGGGTATACCCACTTAGTCTGCCCTTTTGCCCAGCCCTGCTGCTCTCTCACATTCCCACACACTGCATGAGGCATCCCATTGTCACAATCCATGGCAGTATAACCTTTTTCACTGGCACAATACAGTACTGGTACAGGTTCAGATAAATCGTCATTAACCCTAGGCTCTCCCTCCCAGCGCCCAGGTTCAATAGCAGCAACATTGGTACAAACATTTTCCATACATCCCTCCCTAGGCTCTCCCTCCCAGCACCCAGGTTCAATAGAAGTAACATTGTCACAAACATTTTCAATTCATCCCTCTTCATCAGAACAAGACATTTCTGGTGTACACAAAGGCAGAGCTGCATTAACCCTCAGCCCCCTCTCCCAGCAATCATGTTAAAGGGAATCATCCGTTATCCTTTGGTGGGATACCTCCAGCTCTGGTGCAGCTAGCGATGTGTCCATCCCCAGCCTCCCCTCTGGGTCCCCCAAAGTTTCACACAGTACCTCAGTTGGTTCAGGGCCCTCTACTGGCCCTTCCAGGTTGCAGGTGTTGTTTTCTGGGGCGTACTGACAAAGCATCCGGCCCACATCATCCCCCAGCAAAACAACAGGGCTATCCGCAGAAATCCCCACCTCCTGCAAACCTTTTCCCACACCCCAATCCAGAGGCACACATGCCACAGGGCACTCCCCTCAAACTTCTTCATTATCCACAGTCTCTCCTGGGATAATATCCTCTGCCACTTCAGGTCGGACCAAGCGATATCCAGCCCCAGTGTCATGAAGTCTCATGGTCACACAGTCTCCCTCTGTGACACTCTGAAGATTACCTGCCGAACCACCCACAAACAAAGCTGCTGCAGGTTTTCCTGCGGTACTCCCACCCCAGACTGCATGTTGAGGTTTCTCCTTGGTGGGGCAGGCAACACTCAGGTGCCCAAACTCGTGGTACCAAATGCATGGGCGGGTATCCCCCTTGCCCAATGCAACTTCTGCCCCCTTGATGGGGGATGTTCAAGGGGAAGGTACTTCTGTAGAATCAGTTGTCCATTGCTGGCACATTCTCTCCCTCCAGGAAGGTTATGCAGCTTGCACAGTGGAACACTTGGCTACTGGGGCTTTGATGTTAGTGCTGTCTGTAGCCCCTGCTGCTGAATCAGGTTCCATTCCCAGGAGCACTTTTCTGGCCAACGGGCTCACTGTCTGGCAAATATATTGCAAAAATTCTGGGTACAGGAGAGGTGCCTCGGTTATGGTAAACTCAAAATCCTCTAGCACATGTCTCCGCTGTGTATCCCTTATAGCTATTTCGTGCTCTCTTTTTCTCTCAGCAGCCTCTCTCTCTCTTTTTCTCTCAGCAGCCTCTCTCTCTCTTTTTCTCTCAGCAGCCTCTCTTTTTCTCTCAGCAGCCTCTCTCTCTCTTTTTCTCTCAGCAGCTTCTCTCTCTCTCTTTTTCTCTTCTCCTCTTGATACTTGAGGATCAGTTCCATCCTTAGTTTGGGTTCAACATCCCCCAAGTAGAGTGCTGTCTGTAGCTCATACTCCATGACACTTACAGGGTTAACAGCACCAGGTAACAGTCCTTGGGCTACAGGAGGGTCAACCGTGTTGGGCACCAGGTGCTTCCACAGTAACCCTTTCTTTGAATGTTTCAAACTCTGTTGTGAGGCCCTCGGCCTCCAGCAATTCCAGTATCAGATGTTCTTTCCCTTTGCCAAGAATAGTAATTCCTCTTTTCTTGCAAAGAAACTCCAGAGACCATTCAGGCATTCTCCTATATTCTTCCATACCAAGCGTAGCAAAAAACAACAAGAGGGAGGGGAAAAGAACTGCTTCTTTGCAATGTAATGTCTCTGTAATTAGGCACTGAGTTCTGTCTTTGGGAAATTACACAAAAACATGAAATTTATTTTAGTACTATACAAATAGCACTAAAAAACTCTAAATATCCCCACCGCTGCCACCAGTTTGTGACAAATCCAACCTGCTCAACGTCACAATAGAGGGGTGTGGGCATGAAGGAGTTAATGACACACAGCTCTGGTTCCCTTATCCTTGCAACTCTGCAAAAGGACCTTAAAAGAGACACCACATTAACCCCAAATCCGGTCCACTTCTCTAATTAACCATTTCTCTGCTGCCACTACCAAAGCTTTTTAAATTTAAAGGGGAGTTTTGGGGAACCCCTAAAAACTCATACTATTTAACAATTATGTAACATGCTTTAACATGGTCTCAACAGGAGTGTGAATTCGGATATTAGAGCCCAAAAGACAGAATGAGATTTTCTATGTGTTTAATAACAAAAATATCAATACAGGTTATACGGTGCAAAATTATAAAGACATTCAAAATAGCATACAATTGCAAAGCTACAGTTCTTGAGAAACAAAATGGGACATGAAAAGAATTACACACAATATCTACCTTATTACCAAGTTCCTTTAGATATGTGGAGAGCTGCCATTCCAGATGTTAGTCGCCTCAGTCCCCAGGGCAGTTCTGACTACTAAAAAGTCTCTCTCTTGCATACTTGAACCAATTTTTCTTTGTCTTGTCAAAGACAACGCCTGGGTTATAATTTACGAGTCTGGCCAATAAAAAGAAGTCTTAGCTCCCACTATCAGTCTCAAAGAGGAGGAGCGTTCTGCATTCCTACACACAGTTACACTACTAAGGAGGGGTGTTTCAGCTTACAGCTTTTCTGAAAGCAGTTTTCACGCACACAGGAAAAGCAATTCACATTAACCTTTTCCAAGCTGAGAACACAATACCACCTCTGCGGGGTCGCCAATCCAGGTATCAACTACTCCACATGATTGTATCATGACAGTTGTATTCTTCAGATTTAAGCCTGATCACCTTCTTGTATTGTTAAAGGAGGTTTGGCTTTCATGGGTGACTTCGATATGTCTGTCGTTGTCAACCTTAAGTAATCTAGTTACCTTAATAGTTACTTCAATGTTCCTCCCTCTGTGAATGTGTTTTCTATTCCTGGCCGTGCAACAGGGATTATTGCACAGGAAGGGGAGAAGCCAGGGATATCTATTTCCCTGCCCCCGTCTTTAAAAAGACCTTTCCTGTCACTGACTCCATTACGGATTCAGGTGCACGTGCCTAGAGTAGAAGGGGCCTTCTACACTGGCTAAGAGTTCTACTACCCCTTTGGAGGATAGATGTTCTTTTAAGGACAAAGCTGTTGGTTTATTTAAAGATCAATGACAACCTGCAGTTTGTATTGCCCCTGTGTCAAGTGCGGCATCTTATTGGTACAACGTCTTGTCTGATTTAGGTTTGGTAGAAACTCCTTTGGAGGAGTTCCAAGACAGCATTGAGGCTCTCAAGGTAGCCAATTCCTTTATGTCTGAGAATCTTGGTCAGTGGATGTTCCTCTAAGTCCAAGCTTATGGCGCTCCCTACATTGTAAGACCTTGTATGGACCTGGTCTGGCGGATATAACTTCTGATATCTTGGGTGGAAAAGGGATTTTTCCTATTACAAGATAAGTAAGACAGTATTTTCGTGCCTTTTGTAGTTTCAAAAGAGATCTTCCTATTCCAAGCAGGAACAGTCCAAGTCTTCTTGGACAACCTAGCAGTCTTGGATCTAGGGAAAGCAATCGAAGAAATCCACAGCTGAGTTTAACTCAGCAAGTAGGGTTTGTCCCTGATCAGGAAAGCCCTCTGTTGGCTCAGTGTAAAGTCACTGAGATACAACATGGGAGACCAGAGTTCACGACCCCATAGGGGCATGACAGGTGGCTATTAGGGACAGACTTTTATCTGTTTTATCAAACCTGGATACTAGATGTCCCAGATTGGAGCTGTGGACATAGTATCTCAGTGTTACCTATAGAATTATCTGCAGTCCAGATATAGAGAGACTTTCTTGTTATGTATTCAGGATAGTTCTAGTTCCTGTACAGGAACAGGGCCTAAGATTATATTTAAATCTTTCCGTGGTTCTCAAAGAAAAAGGGAACTTTTTGACCTATTTTAGACCTGAAGTGTCTCAACAATTCTCAGGATACTAGCCTTTAAAATGGAAACTACATGGGGTCAACCAGAGTAGCTGTGTGGCTGTCATCTCTCCTAACACCCCTTAGGTTGGGAGATTGAGTCCTTGCTGTGGGCGTCTGGTTTAAAAAAAAAAACATAGACCTGAAGGATGCTTATTTTCATGTCCCTATTCTCAGGGATTATCATAAATTCCTGAGTTCCTCTTTTCTAGACAAAATATTTCAGTTTGTAGTTGTGATGCACTTTTTGGACGACTTATTGGTTCAGGCATCCTCTTTCAACAAGCATACTGAGATCTTTTTACATTCCCTCTGGTGGAATGGGAATCTGGAGGAGAGTTCCCTTGTTCCGCTAAAAGGGTAGACTTTTAGGGACCATATTGGTTTTCCTATTTATTAAAGTTTTTTCTGACAGAGGTCAAAGAATCCAAATTCTTCCCTCTGACCTCTCGCTGCATTTCTCTTTTTGCGTCTCCATTGAGGGCTCTACTGTTTTACATTATCTGCCAATGGAATGGGGTCTTCTCAGATCTGTTATAGAGATAGATCAAGGAGCAGTCTGTGACTCTTTTGAGGCGCAAGGACTATGGACTCGAGAGGAGTCTACTCTCCTCATAAACTTCTGGAGTTGGGAGCAATTTTCAAGGTTCTGATGGATCGACTTCAGTTGTCCTTAGCCCAGTTTCAGTTTATCTGGTTCCAGTCAGACAATATCACCTCAGTGGCTTACATCAACCACCAGAGAGGGACTCAGGGTTCCTTAACCATGAAGGAGGTGGCTCGGATTGTTCAGTGGACATTTGCTGTCTATTTGCCATCCACATTTTAGGAGTGGACAACTGGGAAGCGGAATTCCTGAGCAGACAGACTTTTTATTCCGGTGAGTGGGAACTCCATCCGGAGGTGTTTTCCTCTTAACTCTAAAATTTGGGGTGCAGGAGTTGGATCTTTTGGTGTCTCGGCAGAATGCCAAGCTTTCGAGGTCAAGGGATCCACTGCCACTCTGATAGAATGCTCTTGCGGTCCCTTGGGATTTCAGGCTGGCATACCTGTTTTCTCCGTTTGTGATACAAGCAATGTCTCGTGGAAAGAGAACAATCAAGAGAGAGCGTCGATGATTCTAATAGCCCTGAGTGGCCTAGCAGGATCTGGTATGCAGACATAGTGGAGATGTCATCTCTCCCACCTTGGAGAATTCCTCTGAGGAAGGACCTTCTGATTCAGGGTCCCTTTCTTCATCCAAATCTTGTTTCTCTGAAACTCTCTGCTTGGAGATTGAATGCTTAGTTCTGTCTAAGCGTGGTCATTGGGACCATGATTCAGACTCGCAAGCCTGTTATGGGAAAGATTTACCATAAGATATGGCGTAAATATCTTTATTGGTGTAAATCCAAGGGCTACTCTTGGAGTAGGTTCAGGATTCATAGAATTTTGTCCTTTCTCCAGGAAGGTCTGGAGAAGGATTTTTCAGTCGGTACCCTGATTGGTTTAGTTTTCTACATTATCTATCTTGCTACATAAGCGTCTGGCAGACGTGCAAGATGTGCAATCCTTTTTGTCAGCCCTTGGTCGGAATCAGGCCTGTGTCTAAGTCTGTTGCTCCTCCTTGGAGCCTTAAACTTGTTTTTAAGGTTCTGCCACAGGCTCTGTTTGAGCCATTGAATTCCATAGATATTAAGTTATCTTGGAAGGTTCTGTTTCTTATTGCCATCTTTTCTGTTCGGAGAGTCTCAGAACTCTCAGCTTTGCAGTGTGATCCACCTTATATTATGTTTCATGCCGATAAGGCGGTTCTTCGTACTTCGTTAGGTTTCCTTCCTAAAGTGGTTTCGGATAGAATTATTATTCAAGAAATTGTTGTTCCTTGTCCTAATCCTTCTT
This sequence comes from Bombina bombina, assembly GCF_027579735.1. Taxonomy (NCBI): domain Eukaryota; kingdom Metazoa; phylum Chordata; class Amphibia; order Anura; family Bombinatoridae; genus Bombina; species Bombina bombina. The sequence goes on along the minus strand of NC_069500.1, from coordinate 581,392,175 downwards.
CTCATAAGGAATGTTTTTTTGCTCAACCTGGATGGTGTGTGCTCTTAAATTCTATCTACAGGCGGGATTTTTTTTGCCATTCTTTCTCTGGAAATGTAAAGGTCAGAAAGCTACTGCTACTTCTTTCTATCTAGTTGAGAAGTATTATTCGTTTGGCATAATGAGACTGCTGGACAGCAGCCTCCTGAGAGAATCACAGCTCTTTTCACAAGGGCTTCAAGAATGAGGCCTCTGTAGATCAGATTTGCAAGGCTGTGACTTGGTCTTCTTTGCATACTTTTTCTAAATTTTATAATTTGATACTTTTGCCTCGGCTGAGGCTTCTTTTGGGAGAAAGGTGCTTCAAGCGGTGGTGCCTTCTGTTTAGGTTACCTGTCTTGTCCCTCCCTAATCATCGTGTCCTCTAGCTTGGGTATTGATTCCCAACAGTAATTGATGATTCTGTGTCATAAGAAAGAAAACAAAATGTATGCTTACCTGATAAATTTATTTATTTCTAGACACAGTAGGTCCACGGCCCACCCTTATTTTCAGACAGTGTTTTTTTTTTTTGTTTTTTTTTATGTAAACCCCACGCACCTCTACACCTTGTGTTATTTCCTTTCTCTCCTTTTCCTTCGGTCGAATGACTGGGGATTGTGGGAACGGAAGTGATACTTAACAGCTTTGCTAAGGCGCTCCTTGCCTCCTCCTGCTGGCCAGGAGTGATATTCCCAACAGTAATTGATGATTTCGTGGACTCCCCGTGTCTAGAAAGAAAATCTTTTATCAGGTAAGCATAAATTTAGTTTTTGAAACAGACTTTATTAGAAGCATTTTTGCAAATACATGTATATTACAGAATTGCTTCTATTCAAAATTGAAATGCATCTATGTGGGTTCCAAGTTTAGATGGAATTTCCCATTAACATTTTAAATTACATACACTCGCACTCTAGTGACCCATTTATAACTCGCTAATTGGCCTCAGCAGAGAAGGAACAATATGGTGGCGCCCTTTCCTTTATGGACACCAAGGGCTGTATTTATCAAGCCTTTTCCCATAGTTAGCATTTATCAAGCAGTGGCCATCAGACCGCTGCTTCCTACCCTCTTCTCCTCCTCTTAGGTGGAGAATTTCAATGTCCCTAAAATAGAGGCAAGCTGGGGCAAATATGTATGCCTCTGTCCGCCCTCGCTTGATAAATCGAGCCCTTCACGATACACTGAACCCAAATTTTTTCTTTCGTGATTCGGATAGAGAATGCAATTTTAAGTAACTTTCTAATTTTACTCCTATTAATTTTTCTTTCTTCTCTTGCTATCTTTATTTGAAAAAGAAAGTCCAGTCCCTGGACAGCACTTGTTTATTGGTGGATGAATTTATCCACCAATCGGCAAAAACAACCGAGGTTGTTTATCAAAAATGGGCCGGCATCTAAACTTACATTTTTGCTTTTCAAATAAAAATACCAAGAGAATGAAGAACATTTGATAATGGGAGTAAATTAGAAAGCTGCTTAAAATTGCATGCTCTAACTGAATCGCAAAAGAAAAAATTTGGGTTCAGTGTCCCTTTAAAGTTACTTATATTAGCTGTTTAAAAACTGAAGGAAGAAATAAATAAATATGCATATCATTATCAGGATGATGTTTTGTTTTTGAATACATCATTCTATCATTTATTTAGTATTTACTATCCCTTTTTTTATTTTTCTACTTTTTTTTATATATTTAAATTGTAGTTTAGAATATAATAGCAGTGGTGTTTGCAACATTAGTGCTCAAGATACATGCGCACACTCCTCATCTATTTTCAATGTGAGCATACTGAGGCTAAGGGGTAGATTTATAATGCAGCGTATGCTGCTGTTTCGCGGGAAACCTCTGAGGTAGCGGACTGCAATCATCCCGATCGGATACGATTGGGATAATTGACACCCCCTACTAGCGGCCGATTGGCTGCGAATGTCCAGGGGGCGGCAATGCACAAGCGTTTCACCAGAAATGCTTGTGCAATGATAGATGCTGTTGGCATTTATCGATGTTGTCCGCCCCACATTTGATAAATCTATCCCTAAGTGTCCACAAATGATAAGAAGAAAGAAAGAAATAACATAATTTATGTAAGAACTTACCTGATAAATTCATTTCTTTCATATTATCAAGAGTCCATGAGCTAGTGACGTATGGGATATACATTCCTACCAGGAGGGGCAAAGTTTCCTGAACCTTAAAATGCCTATAAGTACACCCCTCACCACACCCACAATTCAGTTTAACGAATAGCCAAGAAGTGGGGTGATAAGAAAGGAGCGAAAGCATCAAAAATAAGTAATTGGAATAATTGTGCTTTATACAAAAAAATCATAACCACCACAAAAAGGGTGGGCCTTATGGACTCTTGCTAATATGAAAGAAATGAATTTATCAGGTAAGTTCTTACATAAATTATGTTTTCTTTCATGTAATTAGCAAGAGTCCATGAGCTAGTGACGTATGGGATAGCAGATACCCAAGATGTGGAACTTCCACACAAGAGTCACTAGAGAGGGAGGGATAAAATAAAGACAGCCAATTCCGCTGAAAAAATAATCCACAACCCAAATCAAAAAGTTTTAATCTTATAATGAAAAAAACTGAAATTATAAGCAGAAGAATCAAACTGAAACAGCTGCCTGAAGTACTTTTCTACCAAAAACTGCTTCAGAAGAAGAGAAAACATCAAAATGGTAGAATTTAGTAAAAGTATGCAAAGAAGACCAAGTTGCTGCTTTGCAAATCTGATCAACAGAAGCTTTATTCTTAAAAGCCCAGGAAGTAGAAACTGACCTAGTAGAATGAGCCGTAATCCTTTTGAGGCGGGATTTACCCGACTCCACATAAGCATGATGAATCAAAGACTTTAACCAAGACGCCAAAGAAATGACAGAAGCCTTCTGACCTTTCCTAGAACCAGAAAAGATAACAAATAGACTAGAAATCTTTCTAAAATCTTTAGTAGCTTCAACATAATATTTCAAAGCTCTTACTACATCCAAAGAATGTAAAGATCTCTCCAGAGAATTCTTAGGATTAGGACACAATGAAGGGACAACAATTTCTCTACTAATGTTGTTAGAATTCTCAACTTTAGGTAAAAAATTAAATGAAGTCCGCAACACCGCCTTATCCTGATGAAAATCAGAAAAGGAGATTCACAAGAAAGAGCAGATAACTCAGAAACTCTTCTAGTAGAAGAGATGGCCAAAAGGAACAAAACTTTCCAGGAAAGTAATTTAATATCCAGAGAATGCATAGGTTCAAACGGAGGAGCCTGTAAAGCCCTCAGAACCAAATTAAGACTCCAAGGTGGAGAGATTGACTTAATGACAGGCTTGATACGAACCAAAGCCTGTACAAAACAATGAATATCAGGATGATTAGCAATCTTTCTGTGAAAAAGTACCGAAAGAGCAGAGATTTGTCCCTTCAAGGAACTTGCAGGCAAACCTTTTTCCAAACCATCCTGAAGAAACTGTAAAATTCTAGGAATTCTAAAAGAATGCCAAGAGAATTTATGTGAGGAACACCAAGAAATGTAAGTCTTTCAGACTCGGTAATAAATCTTTCTAGACACAGATTTACGAGCCTGTAACATAGTATTAATCACTGAGTCAGAGAAACCTCTATGACTAAGTATTAAGCGTTCAATCTCCATACCTTCAAATTTAATGATTTGAGATCCTGATGGAAAAATGGGCCTTGATAGAAGGTCTGGTCTTAACGGAAGTGTCCAAGGTTGGCAACTGGCCATCCGAACGAGATCCGCATACCAAAACCTGTGTGGCCATGCTGGAGCCACCAGCAGTACAAACGAATGCTCCATTAGGATTTTGGAAATCACTTTTGGAAGAAGAACTAGAGGCGGAAAGATATAAGCAGGTTGATAATTCCAAGGAAGTGACGACGCGTCCACCGCTTCCGCCTGAGGATACCTGGATCTTGGACAGATACCTGGGAAGTTTCTTGTTTAGATGAGAGGCTATTTCTGGAAGTCCCCAGATTTGAACAATCTGAAGAAATACCTCTGGGTGAAGAGACCATTCGCCCGGATGTAACGTCTGATGACTGAGATAATCCGCTTCCCAATTGTCTATACCTGGGATGTAAACCGCAGAAACTAGACAGGAGCTGGATTCCGCCCAAACAAGTATCCGAGATACTTCTTTCATAGCCTGAGGACTGTGAGCCCCCCCTTGATGATTTACATATGCCACGGTTGTGACATTGTCTGTCTGAAAACAAATAAACGATTCTCTCTTCAGAAGAGGCCAGAACTGAAGAGCTCTGAAAATCGCACAGAGTTCCAAAATGTTGATTGGTAATCTCGCCTCCTGAGATTCCCAAACCCCCTGCTGTCAGAGATCCCCATACAGCTCCCCAACCTGAAAGACTCGCATCTGTTGAGATCACAGTCCAGGTTGGACGAACAAAAGAGGCCCCTTGAACTAAACAATGGTGATCCAACCACCTAGTCAGAGAAGATCAAACATTGGGATTTTAGGATATTAATTGTGATATCTTTGTATAATCCCTGCACCATTGATTCAGTATACAAAGCTGGAGAGGTCTCATGTGAAAACGGGATCGCGTCCGATGCAGCAGTCATGAGACCTAAAATTTCCATGCACAAAGCTACCGAAGGGAAAGATTGAGACTGAAGGTTTCGACAAGCTGAAACCAATTTCAGACGTCTTTTCTCTGTCAGAGACAAAGTCATGGACACTGAATCTATTTGGAAACCCAAAAAGGTTACCCCTTGTCTGAGGAATCGAGGAACTCTTTGGTAAATTGATCCTCCAACCATGTCTTTGAAGAAACAACACAAGTTGATTCGTGTGAGATTCTGCAGAATGTAAAGACTGAGCAAGTACCAAGATATTGTCCAAATAAGGAAATACCGCAATACCCTGCTCCCTGATTACAGAGAGAAGGGCACCAAGAACCTTCGAAAAGATCCTTGGAGCTGTTGCTAGGCCAAAAGGAAGAGCAACAAACTGGTAATGCTTGTCTAGAAAAGAGAATCTCAGGAACTGATAGTGGTCCGGATGAATTGGAATATGAAGATATGCATCCTGTAAGTCTATTGTGGACATATAATGCCCTTGCTGAACAAAAGGCAGAATAGTCCTTATAGTCACCATTTGGAATGTTGGTATCCTTACATAACGATTCAATATTTTTTAGATCCAGAACTGGTCTGAAAGAATTCTCTTTCTTTGGAACAATGAACAGATTTGAATAAAACCCCAGGCCCCGTTCCAGAACTGGAACTGGCACAATTACCCCAGCTGACTCCAGGTCTGAAACACATTTCAGAAACGCTTGAGCCTTTACTGGGTTTACTGGAATGCGTGAGAGAAAGATTCTTCTCACAGGCGGTCTTACCTTGAAACCTATTCTGTACCCTTCTGAAACAATGTTCTGAATCCAAAGATTTTGAATCGAATTGATCCAGACATCTTTGAAAAATCGTAACCTGCCCCCTACCAGCTGTGCTGGAATGAGGGCCGCACCTTCATGCGGATTTGGGAGCTGGTTTTGACTTTCTAAAAGGCTTGGATTTATTCCAGACTGAAGGTTTCCAAACGGGAACTGTTCCTTTAGGGGAAGGGTCAGGCTTTTGTTCCTTATTCTGACGAAAGGAACGAAAACGATTAGTAGCCCTATATTTACCCTTAGATTTTATATCCTGAGGCAAAAAGGCTCCCTTCCCCCCAGTAACAGTTGAAATTATTGAGTCTAACTGAGAACCAAATAATTTATTACCTTGGAAAGAAAGAGAAAGCAAAGTTGACTTAGAAGTCATATCTGCATTCCAAGACTTAAGCCATAAAGCTCTTCTGGCTAAAATAGCTAAAGACATATAACTGACATCAATTCTAATGATATAATAAATTGCATCACAAACAAAGTTATTAGCATGTTGAAGAAGTTTAACAATGCTATAAGCATTATGGTCTGACACTTGTTGCGCTAAAGCCTCCGACCAAAAAGTTGAAGGAACAACAACAGGTAATGGGTTATTACTAATGGAAATGCTATCTGCGTTTGATAGCTTATCATGACTACTAACACAAACTACAACCAGAGGAACAGTTACCAAAAGTTTACAACAAATGCACTTAGCTTTGGTAGAACCGACATCAGGTAGCGCTTTTCCAGAAGTAGATTCTGATCCAGGGTCAGGTAGTGACATCTTGCAATATGTAAAAGAAAAAACAACATATAAAGCAAAATTATCAAATTCCTTAAATGGCAGTTTCAGGAATGGGGAAAAATGCAAAATGAAAAACAAGCCTCTAGAAAACCAGACTGAGACTGAAACAATGTGAAAAAAACTGACGCCCACATTTTTGGCGCCAAGTATAACGCCCACATATTTTGGCGCCAAGAATGACGCCCATATTTTTTGGCGCCAAAAAAACGTCCACAATACACATACGTCAAAAAATGACGCAATTACATGAAAACTTCCGGCACAAAAATGACGAAATTTTTGCGCCAAAAATGACGCAATAAATAGAAGCATTTTCTGCACCCGCGAGCCTAACAGCCCGCAATTTTTGAAAAAAAGTCAATTGAAAATTTTAAGGTAAGAAAAATAAAATTTATATGCATTTTCCCCAAAAAATGAAACTGACAGTCTGAATGAAGGAATACTGATTATCCTGAATCATGGCAAATAAGTTTAAACACATATATTTAGAACTTTACATATAAAGTGCCCAACCATAGCTTTGAGTGTCATAAATAGAAATAAGACTTACTTACCCTAAGACACTCATCTACACATAGTAGATAGCCAAACCAGTACTGAAACGAGAATCAGTAGAGGTAATGGTATATAAGAGTATATTGTCGATCTGAAAAGGGAGGTAGGAGAAGAAATCTCTACGACCGATAACAGAGAACCTATGAAATAGATCCCCTAGAGGAAGACCATGGTATTCAAATAGGCAATACTCTCTTCACATCCCTCTAACATTCGCTGCACTCTGAGAGGAAAACCGGGCTTCAACCTGTTGCGAAGCGCATATCAACGTAGAAATCTAGCACAAACTTCACCACCTCCATGGGAGGCAAAGTTTGTAAAACTGAATTGTGGGTGTGGTGATGGGTGTATTTATAGGCATTTTATGGTTTGGGAAACTTTGCCCCTCCTGGTAGGAATGTATATCCCATACGTCACTAGCTCATGGACTCTTGCTAATTACATGAAAGAAATAGTTGTTTTTGTTGCACACTCCATCTAAATCGTACACTTTCTCTTCCATGTTCCTTTAAAGTGAGTTTTAAATTAATTATATATTTTTTGTTTTCTTGCAGATGTCCTGTGGATAAAAAGAGTAGAAGCAGAATGAACATTCCATTCCGTATTGGAAGTTTTAAGGGTGATAATGCTTTAGAGAAAAAATTCCTTGATAAAGCTGCAGAACTTAACATGATGTCTCTTAAAGGGCACAGGTAGGTGTTTGCTTTAACAACACTTTGCTAAGATGCAACTATACAAAAATGTAAAATGATTCTGACCTTATCCTTCCAGTTTATCATGGTTACCACTTCATTCCTGCTTATTAGTATATGTGTATTATCTCATTTGAGGCATTTATTAAAGGACTCTATGCAGTATTGCAGTTTTTATGTTAAGAATTCTCAGCAATACATTGATTTCTTTTTTGATTTTTTTTCAAGATCTGTTGGAGGAATCAGAGCTTCGTTGTACAATGCTGTCACTGTGGAAGAAGTTAAACAGCTTGCAAATTTTATGAAAAGCTTTATGGATTCACACTAAGGGACATTTGTACATTTTGTTATAAATTCTGTACATAAGAGAGAGCACTTAGAGAAAAAAAAAAGATATTTTGCTATTCTTTATGTTGCCTTGTATGTAAAATAGCTTTTCTTTTTTTGTACTTTAAGGGGGGGGGGGGGATTGCACTCTTTAACACTTTGCCATACAGGTAGTTTAAAACTTTGCATTTTTTCAGTCTATCATCATGAGTTCCTATTACACTGCATAAACATCTCATGCACATCATAAAAAAAATCTTTAAATTAAATTTGCACGGTCCTGTATAAAGGTTTTTGCTGTGTTCCATGCATTGGTAAGTGCAAAAGGTATATAACATCCTTCCTTTATTGAGGGGGGGGGGGGGTTGTCTGGTTTTTATATGAATTTATATTTCAAGAGAAAAAAATGCAGTGCAGATCCATTGTCTAAGTCTATACAGCTAGTCTCTGTAAACACCTAAGTTATTTAACATGTTTAAATGATGACATGGAGGTAACTAAAATATTGTACTGCTTCTGATAAAATGCAGAAGAAAAATATAATTACAGTTAAAACTATCAGTGACTACAAATGTAAGAAAAATATAAATGTGTTTTTCTTTCATGTAATTAGCAAGAGTCCATGAGCTAGTGACGTTTGGGATATACATTCCTACCAGGAGGGGCAAAGTTTCCCAAACCTCAAAATGCCTATAAATACACCCCTCACCACACCCACAAATCAGTTTTACAAACTTTGCCTCCTATGGAGGTGGTGAAGTAAGTTTGTGCTAGATTCTACGTTGATATGCGCTCCGCAGCAGGTTGGAGCCCGGTTTTCCTCTCAGCGTGCAGTGAATGTCAGAGGGATGTGAAGAGAGTATTGCCTATTTGAATTCAATGATCTCCTTCTACGGGGTCTATTTCATAGGTTCTCTATTATCGGTCGTAGAGATTCATCTCTTACCTCCCTTTTCAGATCGACGATATACTCTTATATATACCATTACCTCTGCTGATTCTCGTTTCAGTACTGGTTTGGCTTTCTACTTCATGTAGATGAGTGTCCTGGGGTAAGTAAGTCTTATTTTTGTGACACTCTAAGCTATGGTTGGGCACTTTTATATAAAGTTCTAAATATATGTGTTTAAACATTTATTTGCCTTGATTCAGGATGTTCAACGTTCCTTATTTCAGACAGTCAGTTTCGTATTTGGGATAATGCATATGAATAAATCAATTTTTTTCTTACCTTAAAATTTGACTTTTTTCCCTGTGGGCTGTTAGGCTCGCGGGGGCTGAAAATGCTTCATTTTATTGCGTCATTCTTGGCGCAGACTTTTTTGGCGCAAAATTTTTTTTTCTTTGTTTCCGGCGTCATACGTGTCACCGGAAGTTGCGTCATTTTTTGACGGTTTTTTTGCGCCAAAAGTGTCGGCGTTACCGGATGTGGCGTCATAATGTGGGCGTCTTTTTTTGGCGCTAAAAATTATGGGCGTCACTATTGTCTCCACATTATTTAAGTCTCATTGTTTATTGCTTCTGGTTGCTAGAAGCTTGTTCACTGGCATTTTTTCCCATTCCTGAAACTGTCATTTAAGGAATTTGATCAATTTTGCTTTATATGTTGTTTTTTCTATTACATATTGCAAGATGTCCCAGATTGACCCTGAGTCAGAAGATACTTCTGGAAAATCGCTGCCTGGTTCTGGATCTACCAAAGTTAAGTGTATTTGCTGTAAACTTGTGGTATCTGTTCCTCCAGCTGTTGTTTGTAATGTCATGACAAACTTGTTAATGCAGATATTTCCTTTAGTAATGTTACATTACCTGTTGTTCCATCAACATCTAATGCTCAGAGTGTTCCTGTTAACATAAGAGATTTTGTTTCTAAATCCATTAAGAAGGCTATGTCTGTTATTCCTCCTTCTAGTAAACGTAAAAGGTCCTTTAAAACTTCTCATTTTTCACATGAATTTTTAAATGAACATCATCATTCTGATTCTGATAATGATTCCTCTGGTTCAGAGGATTCTGTTTCAGAGGTTGATGCTGATAAATCTTCATATTTGTTCAAAATGGAATTTATTCGTTCTTTACTTAAAGAGGTCTTAATTGCATTAGAAATAGAGGATTCTGGTCCTCTTGATACTAAATCTAAACGTTTAAATAAGGTTTTTAAATCTCCTGTAGTTATTCCAGAAGTTTTTCCTGTCCCTGATGCTATTTCTGAAGTAATCTCCAGGGAATGGAATAATTTGGGCAATTCATTTACTCCTTCTAAACGTTTTAAGCAATTATATCCTGTGCCATCTGACAGATTAGAGTTTTGGGATAAAATCCCTAAAGTTGATCGCGCTATCTCTAATCTTGCTAAACGTACTACTATTCCTACGGCAGATAGTACTTCCTTTAAAGATCCTTTAGATAGGAAAATTGAATCCTTTCTAAGAAAAGCTTACTTATGTTCAGGTAATCTTCTTAGACCTGCTATATCTTTAGCGGATGTTGCTGCAGCTTCAACTTTTTGGTTAGAAGCTTTAGCACAACAAGTAACAGATCATAATTCTCATAGCATTGTTAATCTTCTTCAACATGCTAATAATTTTATTTGTGATGCCATCTTTGATATCATTAGTGTTGATGTCAGGTATATGTCTCTAGCTATTTTAGCTAGAAGAGCTTTATGGCTTAAAACTTGGAATGCTGATATGTCTTCTAAGTCAACTTTGCTTTCCCTTTCTTTCCAGGGTAATAAATTATTTGAATCACAGTTGGATTCTATTATCTCAACTGTTACTGGAGGAAAAGGAACTTTTTTACCACAGGATAAAAAATCTAAAGGTAAATTTAGGTCTAATAATCGTTTTCGTTCCTTTCGTCACAATAAGGAACAAAAGCCTGATCCTTAACCCTCAGGAGCGGTATCAGTTTGGAAACCATCTCCAGTCTGGAATAAATCCAAGCCTTTTAGAAAACCAAAGCCAGCTCCCAAGTCCATATGAAGGTGCGGCCCTCGTTCCAGCCCAGCTGGTAGGGGGCAGATTACGATTTTTCAAAGAAATTTGGATCAATTCAATTCACAATCTTTGGATTCAAAACATTGTTTCAGAAGGGTACAGAATTGGCTTCAAGATAAGGCCACCTGCAAGAAGATTTTTTCTTTCCTGTGTCCCAGTAAATCCAGCGATGGCTCAAGCATTTCTGAAATGTGTTTCAGATCTAGAGTTGGCTGGAGTAATTTTACCAGTTCCAGTTCTTGAACAGGGGCTGGGGTTTTACTCAAATCTCTTCATTGAAGGAGAATTCCTTCAGACCAGTTCTGGATTTAAAAATATTGAATCGTTATGTAAGGATACCAACATTCAAAATGGTAACTATAAGGACTATCCTGCCTTTTGTTCAGCAAGGGCATTATATGTCCACAATAGATTTACAGGATGCATATCTGCATATTCCGATTCATCCAGATCACTATCAGTTTCTGAGATTCTCTTTCCTAGACAAGCATTACCAGTTTGTGGCTCTGCCGTTTGGCCTAGCAACAGCTCCAAGGATTTTTACAAAGGTTCTCGGTGCCCTTCTGTCTGTAATCAGAGAACAGGGTATTGTGGTATTTCCTTATTTGGACGATATCTTGGTACTTGCTCAGTCTTCACTTTTAGCAGAATCTCATACGAATCAACTTGTATCGTTTCTTCGAGAACATGGTTGGAGGATCAATTTACCAAAGAGTTTGTTGATTCCTCAGACAAGGGTAACCTTTTTAGGTTTCCAGATAGATTCAGTGTCCATGACTCTGTCGCTTACAGAAAAAAGACGTCTGAAATTGGTTTCAGCTTGTCGAAACCTTCAGTCTCAATCATTCCCTTCGGTAGCCTTATGCATGGAAATTCTAGGTCTTATGACTGCTGCATCGGACGCGATCCCCTTTGCTCGTTTTCACATGCGACCTCTTCAGCTTTGTATGCTGAACCAGTGGTGCAGGGATTACACAAAGATATCTCAATTGATATCTTTAAAACCGATTGTATGACACTCTCTGATGTGGTGGACAGATCACCATCGTTTAGTTCAGGGGGCTTCTTTTGTTCTTCCGACCTGGACTGTGATTTCAACAGATGCAAGTCTGACAGGTTGGGGAGCTGTTTGGGAATCTCAGGAGGTGAGATTACCAATCAATATTTTGGAACTCCGTGCAATTTTCAGAGCTCTTCAGTCATGGCCTCTTCTAAAGAGAGAACCGTTCATTTGTTTTCAGACAGACAATGTCACAACTGTGGCATATATCAATCATCAAGGAGGGACTCACAGTCCTCTGGCTATGAAAGAAGTATCTCGAATACTGGTATGGGCGGAATCCAGCTCCTGTCTAATTTCTGCGGTTCATATCCCAGGTATAGACAATTGGGAAGCGGATTATCTCAGTCGCCAAACGTTACATCCGGGCGAATGGTCTCTTCACCCAGAGGTTTTTCTTCAGATTGTTCAAATGTGGGGACTTCCAGAAATAGATCTGATGGCTTCTCATCTAAACAAGAAACTTCCCAGGTATCTGTCCAGATCCAGGGATCCTCAGGCGGAAGCAGTGGATGCATTGTCACTTCCTTGGAAGTATCATCCTGCCTATATCTTTCCGCCTCCTAGTTCTTCTTCCGAGAGTAATTTCCAAGATTCTGAAGGAATGCTCGTTTGTTCTGCTGGTGGCTCCAGCATGGCCTCACAGGTTTTGGTATGCGGATCTTGTCCGGATAAGACCAGACCTTCTGTCGCAAGGTCCTTTTTTCCATCAGGATCTCAAATCCTTAAATTTGAAGGTATGGAGATTGAACGCTTGATTCTTAGTCAAAGAGGTTTCTCTGACTCTGTGATTAATACTATGTTACAGGCTCGTAAATCTGTATCTAGGAAGATATATTATCGAGTCTGGAAGACTTACATTTCTTGGTGTCTTTCTCATCATTTTTCCTGGCATTCTTTTAGAATTCCGAGAATTTTACAGTTTCTTCAGGATGGTTTGGATAAAGGTTTGTCTGCAAGTTCCTTGAAAGGACAAATCTCTGCTCTTTCTGTTCTTTTTCACAGAAAGATTGCTAATCTTCCTGATATTCATTGTTTTGTACAAGCTTTGGTTCGTATAAAGCCTGTTAAGTCAATTTCTCCTCCTTGGAGTTTGAATTTGGTTCTGGGGGCTCTTCAAGCTCCTCCTTTTGAACCTATGCATTCACTGGACATTAAACTACTTTCTTGGAAAGTTTTTTGTTTCTTTTGGCCATCTCTTCTGCTAGAAGAGTTTCTGAATTATCTGCTCTTTCTTGTGAGTCTCCTTTTCTGATTTTTCATCAGGATAAGGCGGTGTTGCGAACTTCTTTTAAATTTTTACCTAAGGTTGTGAATTCTAACAACATTAGTAGAGAAATTGTGGTTCCTTCATTGTGTCCTAATCCTAAGAATTCTAAGGATAGATCTTTGCATTCTTTGGATGTAGTTAGAGCTTTGAAATATTATGTTGAAGCTACTAAGAATTTCCGAAAGACTTCTAGTCTATTTGTTATCTTTTCCGTTTCTAGGAAAGGTCAGAAGGCCTCTGCCATTTCTTTGGCATCTTGGTTGAAATCTTTAATTCATCATGCTTATGTTGAGTCGGGTACAACTCCGCCTCAAAGGATTACAGCTCATTCTACTAGGTCAGTTTCTACTTCCTGGGCGTTTAGGAATGAAGCTTCGGTTGATCAGATTTGTAAAGCAGCAACTTGGTCTTATTTGCATACTTTTACTAAATTCTACCATTTTGATGTATTTTCTTCTTCTGAAGCAGTTTTTGGTAGAAAAGTACTTCAGGCAGCTGTTTCAGTTTGATTCTTCTGCTTATAATTTCAGTTTTTTTCATTATAAGATTTAAACTTTGTTTTGGGTGTGGATTATTTTCAGCGGAATTGGCTGTCTTTATTTTATCCCTCCCTCTCTAGTGACTCTTGCTTGGAAGATCCACATCTTGGGTATTCATTATCCCATACGTCACTAGCTCATGGACTCTTGCTAATTACATGAAAGAAAACATAATTTATGTAAGAACTTACCTAATAAATTCATTTCTTTCATATTCGCAAGAGTCCATGAGGCCCACCCTTTTTTTGTGGTGGTTATGATTTTTTTGTATAAAGCACAATTATTCCAATTCCTTATTTTTTATGCTTTCACACTTTTGTCTTATCACCCCACTTCTTGGCTATGCGTTAAACTGATTTGTGGGTGTGGTGAGGGGTGTATTTATAGGCATTTTGAGGTTTGGGAAACTTTGCCCCTCCTGGTAGGAATGTATATCCCATACGTCACTAGCTCATGGACTCTTGCTAATATGAAAGAAATGAATTTATCAGGTAAGTTCTTACATAAATTATGTTTTTTTTGTTACAGCCGGATACTGCCTTCTCCTGTTTCCAGATTGCCTTCCAAATATAGCTTTGATTTGACAATACTAAATTACAGGATAAAGCCCCCAAATAAGTCTAGCTGGGACTGAGGCCTTGCAGATATTTTATCTTTTGGAAGTGTTACACAGATTTATTTTTTAACATTCTCCCCACACTCCATTTATGAAATTATGCATGGAAATGGTTTGTCCTTTCAAACATAAATAAATAATCCAAAATAAACAGTTAAAAAAAGAATAAATAATACATTTTTTTGATAGTCAACATAAATATTTGTAATGTGTGTTTTGAAACGGTGTAATTTTTATTTCCTGAACTAGGTCAACATTTACATTCTGTGATGATTTTTTTTTCTTCTAAATAACATGTCTGTAAATAGATGTTTGATAAGAGAAGAGTGTATTGTTCATGCATATTTGTTTCTCTATGCATCACATTATTAATCCTAAAAAATAAAGCACTTGAGGAATACAGCAATGTTTACTAGTGTTTTACTTTGAAACTGGTTATAGGCAATTGTGTTCCATTAAACAGAATGTGAAACAGAGATTTTAAATAGATGAGCAGTTGTTATTTTTGGCTTTGATGTTGGTTATATAGATGCCATTCTTTAACAAAAAATTCCTACCAGGGTTTCTTAACTTTCTCAAATCCAGTTCTCAAGCACCCCTAACAAGCCATATTTTCTTTCTTTATCTTTCCAGTGGCTCTGTTTTTGTGATTAACTGACCTGTGCTGAGGCAAGGACATCCTCTATATCTGGTCTGTCATAGAACATGCAATTTTTTTAATTTATTTTTTATGACCAACAATGTGAACAGCATACAATAATAATAATAATAAAGAAAAACCAGAGGCATACATGACATACTGAGAGTATACAGGGCATGTACAAATAAACCAAATTTGAAACAAAGGTATATGTCTCTCCCCTTTTTGCTGCACATTGTTGGGGTTTTAGATATTTAAATTAAAATACAAAATGAAAAAATGAAGAAAGAAAATACAATATTAGTTAACATTCATATTAGACAGCCACTTTAACTTGTATATCTCATCAATATGTAGAAAACCCAAATAGAATGACCTATATCTCAAAAGCCTTAGAAATGTAAGACATTTTCTGGTATATTTACTATACTGGGGAGTTTAATCTTGGTTATAAAATCTGACACATATGTCGAAGTAGACAAGAGACTAGTAATTATACTTCAAAAGAGAGATAAATTGAGATAATGGCCCCTACATGGATGTATGATTTGGCTAAACACAGATTAACAAATTGGTGCGAAAAAAGAAGAAAAAAAAAAAAAAAAGAGAAAAGAAAAGAAACCCTTTGATACTACCGTTCCTCCCCATCACAGGATATCGGATGCTCACACTACTGGCAGCATCCCCTCTTGAACCCACAGAGGAAAAAGACTAGACTTCCTGAGAGGTAGAATGAGTTGTACTTGAGTCTCCAAGGGGAAGGTTTTGATTATACTTTTCCACTTATGGAGATAATTTTTAATCATTTTATCGCTACATATAGTGGAGAAAATTTCTTCTAGCATTATCAGATTTATTATTGCCTTATATCGTGCCAGTGTGGGTGGTTTCTTGGCTTTCTAATTGGCTAGTATCAAGTTTCGCCCTTCAACAATACATATGTTAATTATTCTAGAGGCCCTATGTCTGTGTGTTATATCAAAAGATGATGTCTTGAGGCACCAGTGTAATTTCATAATCAAGTGCTATATTTAACCAAAAATTAACCTTAGCCCAGAATTTTTTAATTTTGGGACAGGTCCCAAAACATTGAACCAAATCTGCCTGATTGTTGGTTCACTTATAACAATGGTATTATTGAGATACCAGAGGGATATCTGGTGGGTAGTTACGTAAATACTGTTTACTATTCTAAAGTGGGATTCTCTCCATGTCACCAACGTTGTGGCTTTTTGCGAGTCCAGAGCTTTTATTAAACTCTTCAGCTGAAATTAAAGGAAAATCTTTCACCTGTTAAGTGTGGTCAGTCCACGGGTCATCATTACTTCTGGGATATTAACTCCTCTCCAACAGGAAGTGCAAGAGGATTCACCCAGCAGAGCTGCTATATAGCTCCTCCCCTCTACGTCACCTCCAGTCATTCTCTTGCACCCAACGAATAGATAGGATGTGTGAGAGGACTGTGGTGATTTTACTTAGTTTTATACCTTCAATCAAAAGTTTATTTTATAATAGCACCGGAGTGTGTTATTCCTTCTCTGGTAGAATTTGAAGAAGAATCTACCTGAGTTTTTCTATAATTTTAGCCGGAGTAGTTAAGATCATATTGCTGTTTCTCGGCCATCTGAGGAGAGGTAAACTTCAGATCAGGGGACAGGGGGCAGATTAATCTGCAAAAGGTATGTAGCAGCTTATTATTTTCTGACAATGGAATTGATGAGAAAATTCTGCCATACCGATATAATGTAAACTCAGCCTTAAATGCAGTAGCAGCAACTGGTATCAGGCTGTCATGTATGTATATTTTACACTTCAGTATTCTGGGGAATGGCACTTCACTGGAATTATACTGTATGCATAAGACTTTAGCCTATTTTGCAGGGACTAGCAACAGGCTTTTTAATAACACTTAATTTATTTATGTTAAACGTTTTTTGCTGGCATGTAAAATCGTTTAATTTCTTCTGTTAAGTGTGATCAGTCCACGGGTCATCATTACTTCTGGGATATTACTCCTCCCCAACAGGAAGTGCAAGAGGATTCACCCAGCAGAGCTGCATATAGCTCCTCCCCTCTACGTCACTCCCAGTCATTCTCTTGCACCCAACGACTAGATAGGATGTGTGAGAGGACTATGGTGATTTTATTTAGTTTTATTTCTTCAATCAAAAGTTTGTTATTTTTAATAGCACCGGAGTGTGTTATTCCTTCTCTGGTAGAATTTGAAGAAGAATCTACCAGAGTTTTTTTCTATGATTTTAGCCGGAGTAGTTAAGATCATATTGCTGTTTCTCGGCCATCTGAGGAGAGGTAAACTTCAGATCAGGGGACAGCGGGCAGATTAATCTGCAAAGAGGTATGTAGCAGCTTTTATTTTCTGACAATGGAATTGATGAGAAAATCCTGCCATACCAATATAATATCATGTATGTATATTTTACATTTGAGTATTCTGGGGAATGGTACTTCACTGGAATTACACTGTGTATATAAGACTTTAGCCTATTTGCAAGCAACAGGCTTTTTAATAACTCTTAATTTATGTTTAACTATTTTTCCACTTGGCAGTTGCTTGATCTAATTCTGACAGTTTACTGATCTCTCTCACTGTTGTGTGTGAGGGGGAGGGGCCTTTTTTTGGCGCTTTTGCTACGCATCAAAAATTTCAGTCAGAAGCTCATTGTTTTTTCCTGCATGTTCCGGTTCATCTTACAGAACTCAGGGGTCTTCAAAGCTTGTTTGAGGGAAGTAATCTTCACAACAGAGCTGTGAGATTGTAGTTGACTGTGATAAAAAAAAACGTTTATTCTTTAACTTTTTTATGCCATCAGGGTTAGTTATTCTTTGCTAATGGGAACAAGCCTTTGCTAAAATTGTGTTTTGTTTTTACAAAGTTTGATGCTGTAACCTTTTCAGTTTATTGATTTCAACTGTCATATATCTTTCTGTGCTTCTTAGGCACAGTACGTTTTTCATTGTATTTTACTTGAATAATATTTCCAAGTTGCAAGTTTAGTTGCTAGTGTGTTAAACATGTCTGATTCAGAGGATGAGACCTGTACTATTTGTGCTAACGCCAAAGTGGAGCCCAATAAAAATTTATGTACTAACTGTATTGATGCTACTTTAAATAAAAGTCAATCTGTACAAATTGAACAAATTTCACCAAACAACGAGGGGAGAGTTATGCCGACTAACTCGCCTCACGTGACAGTACCTGCATCTCCCGCTCGGGAGGTGCGCGATATTGTGGCGCCCAGTACATCTGGGCGGCCATTACAAATAACATTACAAGATATGGCTACTGTTATGACTGAGGTTTTGGCTAAATTACCAGAGCTAAGAGGCAAGCGTGATCACTCTGGGGTGAGAACAGAGTGCGCTGATAATGCTAGGGCCATGTCAGATACTGCGTCACAACTTGCAGAACATGAGGACGGAGAGTTTCATTCTGCGGCTGACGGTTCTGATCCAAACAGATTGGATTCAGATATTTCAAATTTTAAATTTAAGCTGGAAAACCTCCGTGTATTACTAGGGGAGGTGTTAGCGGCTCTGAATGATTGTAACACAGTTGCAATACCAGAGTAAATGTGTAGGTTGGATAAATATTTTGCTGTACCAACAAGTACTGACGTTTTTCCTATACCTAAGAGACTAACTGAAATTATTACTAAGGAGTGGGATAGACCCGGTGTGCCGTTCTCACCCCCTCCGATATTTAGAAAGATGTTTCCAATAGACACCACCACACGGAACTTATGGCAAACGGTCCCTAAGGTGGAGGGAGCAGTTTCTACTTTAGCTAAGCGTACCACTATCCCGGTGGAGGATAGCTGTGCCTTTTCAGATCCAATGGATAAAAAGTTAGAGGGTTACCTTAAGAAAATGTTTGTTCAACAAGGTTTTATATTGCAACCCCTTGCATGCATTGCGCCGGTCACGGCTGCAGCGGCATTCTGGATTGAGTCTCTGGAAGACAACCTTAGTTCAGCTACTCTGGACGACATTACGGACAGGCTTAGAATCCTTAAGCTAGCTAATTCATTCATTTCGGAAGCCGTAGTACATTTAACTAAACTTACGGCTAAGAATTCCGGATTCGCCATTCAGGCGCGCAGAGCACTGTGGCTAAAATCCTGGTCAGCTGATGTAACTTCTAAGTCCAAATTACTTAATATACCTTTCAAAGGGCAGACCTTATTTGGGTCCGGTTTGAAAGAAATTATCGCTGACATTACAGGAGGTAAGGGCCACGCCCTGCCTCAAGACAGAGCCAAACCTAAGGCTAGACAGTCTAATTTTCGTTCCTTTCGGAATTTCAAAGCAGGAGCAGCATCAACTTCCACTGCTCCAAAACAAGAAGGATCTGTTACTCGCTACAGACAAAGCTGGAGACCTAACCAGTCTTGGAACAAGGGCAAGCAGGCCAGGAAACCTGCTGCTGCCCCTAAAACAGCATGAATTGAGGGCCCCCGATCCGGGATCGGATCTAGTGGGGGGCAGACTTTCTCTCTTCGCCCAGGCTTGGGCAAGAGATGTCCAGGACCCCTGGGCGCTAGAGATAATATCTCAGGGATACCTTCTGGACTTCAAATACTCTCCTCCAAGAGAGAGATTTCATCTGTCAAGGTTGTCAACAAACCAAACAAAGAAAGAGGCGTTTCTACGCTGCGTACAAGAACTTTTGTTAATGGGAGTAATCCATCCAGTTCCACGGTCGGAACAGGGACAAGGGTTTTACTCAAATCTGTTTGTGGTTCCCAAAAAAGAGGGAACTTTCAGACCAATCCTGGATTTAAAGATCCTAAACAAATTCCTAAGAGTTCCATCGTTCAAAATGGAGACTATTCGGACAATTTTACCCATGATCCAAAAGGGTCAGTACATGACCACAGTGGATTTAAAGGATGCTTACCTTCACATACCGATTCACAAAGATCATTACCGGTATCTAAGGTTTGCCTTCCTAGACAGGCATTACCAGTTTGTAGCTCTTCCATTCGGATTGGCTACGGCTCCAAGAATCTTCACAAAGGTTCTGGGTGCTCTTCTGGCGGTGCTAAGACCGCGGGGAATCTCGGTAGCTCCGTACCTAGACGACATTCTGATACAAGCTTCAAGCTTTCAAACTGCCAAGTCTCATACAGAGTTAGTACTGGCTTTTCTAAGGTCACATGGATGGAAGGTGAACGAAAAGAAAAGTTCACTCGTTCCACTCACAAGAGTTCCCTTCATGGGGACTCTTATAGATTCTGTAGAAATGAAGATTTACCTGACAGAGGACAGGTTAACAAGACTTCAAAGTGCTTGCCGCACCCTTCATTCCATTCAACACCCGTCAGTGGCTCAATGCATGGAGGTAATCGGCTTAATGGTAGCGGCAATGGACATAGTTCCCTTTGCTCGCTTACACCTCAGACCACTGCAACTGTGCATGCTAAGTCAGTGGAATGGGGATTACTCAGATTTGTCCCCTTCTCTGAATCTGGATCAAGAGACCAGAAATTCTCTTCTATGGTGGCTTTCTCGGCCACATCTGTCCAGGGGGATGCCATTCAACAGACCAGACTGGACAATTGTAACAACAGACGCCAGCCTTCTAGGTTGGGGTGCCGTCTGGAATTCTCTGAAAGCTCAGGGACAATGGAGTCAGGAGGAGAGTCTCCTGCCAATAAACATTCTGGAATTGAGAGCAGTTCTCAATGCCCTCCTGGCTTGGCCCCAGTTGACAACTCGGGGGTTCATCAGGTTTCAGTCGGACAACATCACGACGGTAGCTTACATCAACCATCAGGGAGGGACAAGAAGCTCCCTAGCAATGATGGAAGTATCAAAGATAATTCGCTGGGCAGAGTCTCACTCTTGCCACCTGTCAGCAATCCACATTCCGGGAGTGGAGAACTGGGAGGCGGATTTCTTAAGTCGTCAGACTTTTCATCCGGGGGAGTGGGAACTTCATCCGGAGGTCTTTGCCCAAATACTTCGACGTTGGGGCAAACCAGAGATAGATCTCATGGCGTCTCGACAGAACGCCAAGCTTCCTCGTTACGGGTCCAGATCCAGGGATCCAGGAGCAGTCCTGATAGATGCCCTGACAGCACCTTGGGACTTCAGGATGGCTTACGTGTTTCCACCCTTCCCGATGCTTCCTCGATTGATTGCCAGAATCAAACAGGAGAGAGCATCAGTGATTCTAATAGCACCTGCATGGCCACGCAGGACTTGGTATGCAGACCTGGTGGACATGTCATCCTGTCCACCTTGGTCTCTACCTCTGAAACAGGATCTCCTGATACAGGGTCCTTTCAAACATCAAAATCTAACTTCTCTGAAGCTGACTGCTGGGAAATTGAACGCTTGATTTTATCAAGACGTGGGTTTTCTGAGTCAGTTATTGATACCTTAATACAGGCTAGGAAGCCTGTTACCAGAAGGATTTACCATAAGATATGGCGTAAATACCTATATTGGTGTGAATCCAAAGGTTACTCTTGGAGTAAGGTTAGGATTCCTAGGATATTGTCTTTTCTACAAGAAGGTTTAGAAAAGGGTTTATCTGCTAGTTCATTAAAGGGACAGATCTCAGCTCTGTCCATTCTGTTACACAAACGTCTGTCAGAAGTTCCAGACGTTCAGGCTTTTTGTCAGGCTTTGGCCAGGATTAAGCCTGTGTTTAAAACTGTTGCTCCGCCATGGAGCTTAAACCTTGTTCTTAACGTTTTACAGGGTGTTCCGTTTGAACCCCTTCATTCCATTGATATAAAGTTGTTATCTTGGAAAGTTCTATTTTTAATGGCTATTTCTTCGGCTCGAAGAGTCTCTGAGTTATCAGCCTTACATTGTGATTCTCCTTATTTGATTTTTCATTCGGATAAGGTAGTTCTGCGTACTAAACCTGGGTTCTTACCTAAGGTAGTCACTAACAGGAATATCAATCAAGAGATTGTTGTTCCTTCTTTGTGTCCAAATCCTTCTTCGAAGAAGGAACGTCTACTGCACAATCTGGACGTAGTTCGTGCCCTAAAATTTTACTTACAGGCAACTAAGGAATTTCGACAAACGTCTTCTCTGTTTGTCGTTTACTCTGGTCAGAGGAGAGGTCAAAAGGCTTCTGCTACCTCTCTTTCCTTTTGGCTTCGTAGCATAATACGTTTAGCTTATGAGACTGCTGGACAGCAGCCTCCTGAAAGAATTACAGCTCATTCTACTAGAGCTGTGGCTTCCACTTGGGCCTTCAAGAATGAGGCCTCTGTTGAACAGATTTGCAAGGCTGCAACTTGGTCTTCGCTTCATACTTTTTCCAAATTTTACAAATTTGACACTTTTGCTTCCTCGGAGGCTATTTTTGGGAGAAAGGTTCTTCAGGCAGTGGTTCCTTCTGTATAAAGAGCCTGCCTATCCCTCCCGTCATCCGTGTACTTTTGCTTTGGTATTGGTATCCCAGAAGTAATGATGACCCGTGGACTGATCACACTTAACAGAAGAAAACATAATTTATGCTTACCTGATAAATTCCTTTCTTCTGTAGTGTGATCAGTCCACGGCCCGCCCGGTTTTTTTTAAGGCAGGTAAATATTTTTTAAATTATACTCCAGTCACCACTACACCCTTGGCTTCTCCTTTCTCGTTGGTCCTTGGTCGAATGACTGGGAGTGACGTAGAGGGGAGGAGCTATATGCAGCTCTGCTGGGTGAATCCTCTTGCACTTCCTGTTGGGGAGGAGTAATATCCCAGAAGTAATGATGACCCGTGGACTGATCACACTACAGAAGAAAGGAATTTATCAGGTAAGCATAAATTATGTTTTTCTGAGGTACTGGGTGAAAAAATGTTTTGGGCACTATTTTTCCACTTGGCAGTCGTTTTTATTTAATTTATGACAGTTTACTGATCTCTCTCACTGTTGTGTATGAGGGGGAGGGGCCTTTTTTGGCGCTTTTGCTACGCATCAAAAAATTCAGTCAGAAGTTTATTGTCTTCCCTGCATGATCCGGTTCATCTCTACAGAACTCAGGGGTCTTCAAAACTTGTTTTGAGGGAGGTAATCACTCACAGCAGAGCTGTGAGATTGTAGTTGACTGTGATAAAAAACGTTTATTTCTGTATTTTTTTTCTGCTATCAGGGTTAATTATCCTTTGCTAATGGGAGCAATCATTTGCTAAAAGTGTGTTTTTTACAAAGATTTGATGCTATAACTTTTTAGTTTATCAATTTTCAACTGTCATAACTTTTTCTGTGCTTCTTATAGGCACAGTACGTTTTCATATTATAGTAAATTACTTGAAAAGTATTTCCAAGTTGCTAGTTTATTTGCTAGTGTGTTAAACATGTCTGATTCAGAGGAAGATATCTGTGCTATATGTGCTAATGCCAAAGTGGAGCCCAATAGAAATTTATGTACTAACTGTATTGATGCTACTTTAAATAAAAGTCAATCTGTACAAATTGAACATATTTCACCAAACAACGAGGGGAGAGTTATGCCGACTAACTCGCCTCACGTGTCAGTACCTGCGTCTCCCGCTCGGGAGGTGCGTGATATTGTAGCGCCAAGTACATCTGGGCGGCCATTACAAATCACATTACAGGATATGGCTACTGTTATGACTGAAGTTTTGGCTAAATTACCAGAACTAAGAGGTAAGCGTGATCACTCTGGGGTGAGAACAGAGTGCGCTGATAATATTAGGGCCATGTCAGACACTGCGTCACAATTGGCAGAACATGAGGACGGAGAGCTTCATTCTGCGGGTGACGGTTCTGATCCAAACAGACTGGATTCAGATATTTCAAATTTTAAATTTAAGCTGGAGAACCTCCGTGTATTACTAGGGGAGGTGTTAGCGGCTCTGAATGATTGTAACACAGTTGCAATACCAGAGAAATTGTGTAGGTTGGATAAATATTTTGCGGTACCGTCGAGTACTGACGTTTTTCCTATACCTAAGAGACTTACTGAAATTGTTACTAAGGAGTGGGATAGACCCGGTGTGCCGTTCTCACCCCCTCCAATATTTAGAAAGACGCCACCACACGGGACTTATGGCAGACGGTCCCTAAGGTGGAGGGAGCAGTTTCTACTTTAGCTAAGCGTACCACTATCCCGGTGGAGGATAGCTGTGCCTTTTCAGATCCAATGGATAAAAAGTTAGAGGGTTACCTTAAGAAAATGTTTGTTCAACAAGGTTTTATATTGCAACCTCTTGCATGCATTGCGCCTGTCACGGCTGCAGTAGCATTTTGGTTTGAGTCTCTGGAAGAGACACTTGAATCAGCTCCTTTAGATGAGATTACACACAAGCTTAAAGCCCTTAAGTTAGCTAACTCATTTATTTCGGATGCCGTAGTACATTTAACTAAATTTACGGCTAAGAATTCCGGATTCGCCATTCAGGCGCGCAGAGCACTGTGGCTAAAATCCTGGTCAGCTGATGTTACTTCTAAATCTAAACTGCTTAATATTCCTTTCAAAGGGCAGACCTTATTCGGGCCCGGGTTGAAAGAAATTATCGCTGACATTACAGGAGGTAAAGGCCATGCCCTGCCTCAAGACAGAGCCAAACCTAAGGCTAGACAATCTAATTTTCGTTCCTTTCGTAATTTCAAAGCAGGAGCAGCATCAACTCCCTCTGCACCAAAACAGGAAGGAGCTGTTGCTCGCTACAGACAAGGCTGGAGACCTAACCAGTCCTGGAACAAGGGCAAGCAGGCCAGGAAACCTGCTGCTGCCCCTAAGACAGCATGAATCGAGGGCCCCCGATCCGGGAACGGATCTAGTGGGGGGCAGACTTTCTCTCTTCGCCCAGGCTTGGGCAAGAGATGTCCAGGATCCCTGGGCGTTAGAGATCATATCTCAGGGATACCTTCTGGACTTCAAATCCTCTCCCCCAAGAGGGAGATTTCATCTGTCAAGGTTGTCAACAAACCAAATAAAGAAAGAGGCGTTTCTACGCTGCGTACAAGATCTTTTATTAATGGGAGTGATCCATCCGGTTCCGCGGTCGGAACAAGGACAAGGGTTTTACTCAAATCTGTTTGTGGTTCCCAAAAAAGAGGGGACTTTCAGGCCAATCTTGGATTTAAAGATCCTAAACAAATTCCTAAGAGTTCCATCGTTCAAAATGGAAACTATTCGGACAATTTTACCCCTGATCCAAAAGGGTCAGTACATGACCACAGTGGATTTAAAGGATGCTTACCTTCACATACCGATTCACAAAGATCATTACCGGTATCTAAGGTTTGCCTTCCTAGACAGGCATTACCAGTTTGTAGCTCTTCCATTCGGATTGGCTACGGCTCCAAGAATCTTCACAAAGGTTCTGGGTGCTCTTCTGGCGGTGCTAAGACCGCGGGGAATCTCGGTAGCTCCGTACCTAGACGACATTCTGATACAAGCTTCAAGCTTTCAAACTGCCAAGTCTCATACAGAGTTAGTACTGGCTTTTCTAAGGTCACATGGATGGAAGGTGAACGAAAAGAAAAGTTCACTCGTTCCACTCACAAGAGTTCCCTTCATGGGGACTCTTATAGATTCTGTAGAAATGAAGATTTACCTGACAGAGGACAGGTTAACAAGACTTCAAAGTGCTTGCCGCACCCTTCATTCCATTCAACACCCGTCAGTGGCTCAATGCATGGAGGTAATCGGCTTAATGGTAGCGGCAATGGACATAGTTCCCTTTGCTCGCTTACACCTCAGACCACTGCAACTGTGCATGCTAAGTCAGTGGAATGGGGATTACTCAGATTTGTCCCCTTCTCTGAATCTGGATCAAGAGACCAGAAATTCTCTTCTATGGTGGCTTTCTCGGCCACATCTGTCCAGGGGGATGCCATTCAGCAGACCAGACTGGACAATTGTAACAACAGACGCCAGCCTTCTAGGTTGGGGTGCCGTCTGGAATTCTCTGAAAGCTCAGGGACAATGGAGTCAGGAGGAGAGTCTCCTGCCAATAAACATTCTGGAATTGAGAGCAGTTCTCAATGCCCTCCTGGCTTGGCCCCAGTTGACAACTCGGGGGTTCATCAGGTTTCAGTCGGACAACATCACGACGGTAGCTTACATCAACCATCAGGGAGGGACAAGAAGCTCCCTAGCAATGATGGAAGTATCAAAGATAATTCGCTGGGCAGAGTCTCACTCTTGCCACCTGTCAGCAATCCACATTCCGGGAGTGGAGAACTGGGAGGCGGATTTCTTAAGTCGTCAGACTTTTCATCCGGGGGAGTGGGAACTTCATCCGGAGGTCTTTGCCCAAATACTTCGACGTTGGGGCAAACCAGAGATAGATCTCATGGCGTCTCGACAGAACGCCAAGCTTCCTCGTTACGGGTCCAGATCCAGGGATCCAGGAGCAGTCCTGATAGATGCCCTGACAGCACCTTGGGACTTCAGGATGGCTTACGTGTTTCCACCCTTCCCGATGCTTCCTCGATTGATTGCCAGAATCAAACAGGAGAGAGCATCAGTGATTCTAATAGCACCTGCATGGCCACGCAGGACTTGGTATGCAGACCTGGTGGACATGTCATCCTGTCCACCTTGGTCTCTACCTCTGAAACAGGATCTCCTGATACAGGGTCCTTTCAAACATCAAAATCTAACTTCTCTGAAGCTGACTGCTGGGAAATTGAACGCTTGATTTTATCAAGACGTGGGTTTTCTGAGTCAGTTATTGATACCTTAATACAGGCTAGGAAGCCTGTTACCAGAAGGATTTACCATAAGATATGGCGTAAATACCTATATTGGTGTGAATCCAAAGGTTACTCTTGGAGTAAGGTTAGGATTCCTAGGATATTGTCTTTTCTACAAGAAGGTTTAGAAAAGGGTTTATCTGCTAGTTCATTAAAGGGACAGATCTCAGCTCTGTCCATTCTGTTACACAAACGTCTGTCAGAAGTTCCAGACGTTCAGGCTTTTTGTCAGGCTTTGGCCAGGATTAAGCCTGTGTTTAAAACTGTTGCTCCGCCATGGAGCTTAAACCTTGTTCTTAACGTTTTACAGGGTGTTCCGTTTGAACCCCTTCATTCCATTGATATAAAGTTGTTATCTTGGAAAGTTCTATTTTTAATGGCTATTTCTTCGGCTCGAAGAGTCTCTGAGTTATCAGCCTTACATTGTGATTCTCCTTATTTGATTTTTCATTCGGATAAGGTAGTTCTGCGTACTAAACCTGGGTTCTTACCTAAGGTAGTCACTAACAGGAATATCAATCAAGAGATTGTTGTTCCTTCTTTGTGTCCAAATCCTTCTTCGAAGAAGGAACGTCTACTGCACAATCTGGACGTAGTTCGTGCCCTAAAATTTTACTTACAGGCAACTAAGGAATTTCGACAAACGTCTTCTCTGTTTGTCGTTTACTCTGGTCAGAGGAGAGGTCAAAAGGCTTCTGCTACCTCTCTTTCCTTTTGGCTTCGTAGCATAATACGTTTAGCTTATGAGACTGCTGGACAGCAGCCTCCTGAAAGAATTACAGCTCATTCTACTAGAGCTGTGGCTTCCACTTGGGCCTTCAAGAATGAGGCCTCTGTTGAACAGATTTGCAAGGCTGCAACTTGGTCTTCGCTTCATACTTTTTCCAAATTTTACAAATTTGACACTTTTGCTTCCTCGGAGGCTATTTTTGGGAGAAAGGTTCTTCAGGCAGTGGTTCCTTCTGTATAAAGAGCCTGCCTATCCCTCCCGTCATCCGTGTACTTTTGCTTTGGTATTGGTATCCCAGAAGTAATGATGACCCGTGGACTGATCACACTTAACAGAAGAAAACATAATTTATGCTTACCTGATAAATTCCTTTCTTCTGTAGTGTGATCAGTCCACGGCCCGCCCTGTTTTTTTTAAGGCAGGTAAATATTTTTTAAATTATACTCCAGTCACCACTACACCCTTGGCTTCTCCTTTCTCGTTGGTCCTTGGTCGAATGACTGGGAGTGACGTAGAGGGGAGGAGCTATATGCAGCTCTGCTGGGTGAATCCTCTTGCACTTCCTGTTGGGGAGGAGTAATATCCCAGAAGTAATGATGACCCGTGGACTGATCACACTACAGAAGAAAGGAATTTATCAGGTAAGCATAAATTATGTTTTTCTGAGGTACTGGGTGAAAAAATGTTTTGGGCACTATTTTTCCACTTGGCAGTCGTTTTTATTTAATTTATGACAGTTTACTGATCTCTCTCACTGTTGTGTATGAGGGGGAGGGGCCTTTTTTGGCGCTTTTGCTACGCATCAAAAAATTCAGTCAGAAGTTTATTGTCTTCCCTGCATGATCCGGTTCATCTCTACAGAACTCAGGGGTCTTCAAAACTTGTTTTGAGGGAGGTAATCACTCACAGCAGAGCTGTGAGATTGTAGTTGACTGTGATAAAAAACGTTTATTTCTGTATTTTTTTTCTGCTATCAGGGTTAATTATCCTTTGCTAATGGGAGCAATCATTTGCTAAAAGTGTGTTTTTTACAAAGATTTGATGCTATAACTTTTTAGTTTATCAATTTTCAACTGTCATAACTTTTTCTGTGCTTCTTATAGGCACAGTACGTTTTCATATTATAGTAAATTACTTGAAAAGTATTTCCAAGTTGCTAGTTTATTTGCTAGTGTGTTAAACATGTCTGATTCAGAGGAAGATATCTGTGCTATATGTGCTAATGCCAAAGTGGAGCCCAATAGAAATTTATGTACTAACTGTATTGATGCTACTTTAAATAAAAGTAAATCTGTACAAATTGAACATATTTCACCAAACAACGAGGGGAGAGTTATGCCGACTAACTCGCCTCACGTGTCAGTACCTGCGTCTCCCGCTCGGGAGGTGCGTGATATTGTAGCGCCAAGTACATCTGGGCGGCCATTACAAATCACATTACAGGATATGGCTACTGTTATGACTGAAGTTTTGGCTAAATTACCAGAACTAAGAGGTAAGCGTGATCACTCTGGGGTGAGAACAGAGTGCGCTGATAATATTAGGGCCATGTCAGACACTGCGTCACAATTGGCAGAACATGAGGACGGAGAGCTTCATTCTGCGGGTGACGGTTCTGATCCAAACAGACTGGATTCAGATATTTCAAATTTTAAATTTAAGCTGGAGAACCTCCGTGTATTACTAGGGGAGGTGTTAGCGGCTCTGAATGATTGTAACACAGTTGCAATACCAGAGAAATTGTGTAGGTTGGATAAATATTTTGCGGTACCGTCGAGTACTGACGTTTTTCCTATACCTAAGAGACTTACTGAAATTGTTACTAAGGAGTGGGATAGACCCGGTGTGCCGTTCTCACCCCCTCCAATATTTAGAAAGACGCCACCACACGGGACTTATGGCAGACGGTCCCTAAGGTGGAGGGAGCAGTTTCTACTTTAGCTAAGCGTACCACTATCCCGGTGGAGGATAGCTGTGCCTTTTCAGATCCAATGGATAAAAAGTTAGAGGGTTACCTTAAGAAAATGTTTGTTCAACAAGGTTTTATATTGCAACCTCTTGCATGCATTGCGCCTGTCACGGCTGCAGTAGCATTTTGGTTTGAGTCTCTGGAAGAGACACTTGAATCAGCTCCTTTAGATGAGATTACACACAAGCTTAAAGCCCTTAAGTTAGCTAACTCATTTATTTCGGATGCCGTAGTACATTTAACTAAATTTACGGCTAAGAATTCCGGATTCGCCATTCAGGCGCGCAGAGCACTGTGGCTAAAATCCTGGTCAGCTGATGTTACTTCTAAATCTAAACTGCTTAATATTCCTTTCAAAGGGCAGACCTTATTCGGGCCCGGGTTGAAAGAAATTATCGCTGACATTACAGGAGGTAAAGGCCATGCCCTGCCTCAAGACAGAGCCAAACCTAAGGCTAGACAATCTAATTTTCGTTCCTTTCGTAATTTCAAAGCAGGAGCAGCATCAACTCCCTCTGCACCAAAACAGGAAGGAGCTGTTGCTCGCTACAGACAAGGCTGGAGACCTAACCAGTCCTGGAACAAGGGCAAGCAGGCCAGGAAACCTGCTGCTGCCCCTAAGACAGCATGAATCGAGGGCCCCCGATCCGGGAACGGATCTAGTGGGGGGCAGACTTTCTCTCTTCGCCCAGGCTTGGGCAAGAGATGTCCAGGATCCCTGGGCGTTAGAGATCATATCTCAGGGATACCTTCTGGACTTCAAATCCTCTCCCCCAAGAGGGAGATTTCATCTGTCAAGGTTGTCAACAAACCAAATAAAGAAAGAGGCGTTTCTACGCTGCGTACAAGATCTTTTATTAATGGGAGTGATCCATCCGGTTCCGCGGTCGGAACAAGGACAAGGGTTTTACTCAAATCTGTTTGTGGTTCCCAAAAAAGAGGGGACTTTCAGGCCAATCTTGGATTTAAAGATCCTAAACAAATTCCTAAGAGTTCCATCGTTCAAAATGGAAACTATTCGGACAATTTTACCCCTGATCCAAAAGGGTCAGTACATGACCACAGTGGATTTAAAGGATGCTTACCTTCACATACCGATTCACAAAGATCATTACCGGTATCTAAGGTTTGCCTTTCTAGACAGGCATTACCAGTTTGTAGCTCTTCCGTTCGGATTGGCTACGGCTCCAAGAATCTTCACAAAGGTTCTGGGTACTCTTCTGGCGGTACTAAGACCGCGAGGAATTTCGGTAGCTCCGTACCTAGACGACATTCTGATACAAGCTTCAAGCTTTCAAACTGCCAAGTCTCATACAGAGTTCGTACTGGCATTTCTAAAGTCGCATGGGTGGAAGGTGAACGAAAAGAAGAGTTCTCTCTTTCCACTCACAAGAGTTCCCTTCTTGGGGACTCTTATAGATTCTGTAGAAATGAAGATTTACGTGACAGAAGACAGGTTAACAAAGCTTCAAAATGCATGCCGTGTCCTTCATTCCATTCAACACCCGTCAGTAGCTCAATGCATGGAGGTGATCGGCTTAATGGTAGCGGCAATGGACATAGTACCCTTTGCACGCCTACATCTCAGACCGCTGCAATTGTGCATGCTAAGTCAGTGGAATGGGGATTACTCAGACTTGTCCCCTACTCTGAATCTGGATCAAGAGACCAGAAATTCTCTTCTATGGTGGCTTTCTCGGCCACATCTGTCCAGGGGGATGCCATTCAGCAGGCCGGACTGGACAATTGTAACAACAGACGCCAGCCTACTAGGTTGGGGCGCTGTCTGGAATTCTCTGAAGGCTCAGGGACAATGGAATCAGGAGGAGAGTCTCCTACCAATAAACATTTTGGAATTGAGAGCAGTTCTCAATGCCCTTCTGGCTTGGCCCCAGTTAACAACTCGGGGGTTCATCAGGTTTCAGTCGGACAACATCACGACTGTAGCTTACATCAACCATCAGGGAGGGACAAGAAGCTCCCTAGCAATGATGGAAGTATCAAGGATAATTCGCTGGGCAGAGTCTCACTCTTGCCACCTGTCAGCAATCCACATCCCGGGAGTGGAGAACTGGGAGGCGGATTTCTTAAGTCGTCAGACTTTTCATCCGGGGGAGTGGGAACTTCATCCGGAGGTCTTTGCCCAAATACTTCGACGTTGGGGCAAACCAGAGATAGATCTCATGGCGTCTCGACAGAATGCCAAGCTTCCTTGTTACGGGTCCAGATCCAGGGATCCGGGAGCGGTTCTGATAGATGCTTTGACAGCACCTTGGACCTTCGGGATGGCTTATGTGTTTCCACCCTTCCCGATGCTTCCTCGATTGATTGCCAGAATCAAACAGGAGAGAGCATCAGTGATTCTAATAGCGCCTGCATGGCCACGCAGGACTTGGTATGCAGATCTAGTGGACATGTCATCCTGTCCACCTTGGTCTCTACCTCTGAAACAGGACCTTCTGATCCAGGGTCCCTTCAAACATCAAAATCTAATTTCTCTGAAGCTGACTGCTTGGAAATTGAACGCTTGATTTTATCAAAACGTGGTTTTTCTGAGTCAGTTATTGATACCTTAATACAGGCTAGGAAGCCTGTTACCAGAAAGATTTACCATAAGATATGGCGCAAATACTTATATTGGTGCGAATCCAAGAGTTACTCATGGAGTAAGGTTAGGATTCCGAGGATATTGTCTTTTCTACAAGAAGGTTTAGAAAAGGGTTTATCCGCTAGTTCCTTAAAGGGACAGATTTCAGCTCTGTCCATTCTTTTACACAAACGTCTGTCAGAAGTTCCGGACGTTCAAGCTTTTTGTCAGGCTTTAGCTAGGATCAAGCCTGTGTTTAAAACTGTTGCTCCACCATGGAGTTTGAACTTAGTTCTTAATGTTTTACAGGGTGTTCCGTTTGAACCCCTTCATTCCATTGATATCAAGCTGTTATCTTGGAAAGTTCTATTTTTAATGGCGATTTCCTCGGCTAGAAGAGTCTCTGAGTTATCCGCTTTACATTGTGATTCTCCTTATCTGATTTTTCATTCAGACAAGGTAGTTCTGCGTACTAAACCTGGGTTCCTACCTAAGGTGGTCACTAACAGGAATATCAATCAAGAGATTGTGGTTCCATCTTTGTGTCCTAATCCTTCTTTGAAGAAGGAACGTCTACTACACAATCTAGATGTAGTCCGTGCCCTGAAATTTTATCTACAGGCAACTAAGGATTTTCGACAAACGTCTTCCCTGTTTGTCGTTTATTCTGGTCAGAGGAGAGGTCAAAAAGCTTCGGCTACCTCTCTCTCTTTTTGGCTTCGTAGCATAATTCGGTTAGCCTATGAGACTGCTGGACAGCAGCCTCCTGAAAGAATTACAGCACATTCTACTAGAGCTGTGGCTTCCACTTGGGCCTTTAAGAATGAGGCTTCTGTTGAACAGATTTGCATGGCTGCAACTTGGTCTTCTCTTCATACTTTTTCCAAATTTTACAAATTTGACACTTTTGCTTCTTCGGAGGCTGTTTTTGGGAGAAAGGTTCTTCAGGCAGTGGTTCCTTCCGTATAAAGAGCCTGTCTGTCCCTCCCGTCATCTGTGTACTTTAGCTTTGGTATTGGTATCCCAGAAGTAATGATGACCCGTGGACTGACCACACTTAACAGGAGAAAACAAAATTTATGCTTACCTGATAAATTCCTTTCTCCTGTAGTGTGGTCAGTCCACGGCCCGCCCTGTTTTTTATGGCAGGTAAAAAAATTTTTGAATTATACTCCAGTCACCACTACACCCTTTGGCTTCTCCTTTCTCGTTGGTCCTTGGTCGAATGACTGGAGGTGACGTAGAGGGGAGGAGCTATATAGCAGCTCTGCTGGGTGAATCCTCTTGCACTTCCTGTTGGGGAGGAGTTAATATCCCAGAAGTAATGATGACCCGTGGACTGACCACACTACAGGAGAAAGGAATTTATCAGGTAAGCATAAATTTTGTTTTTTCCCATCTTAAACATAGGTCGTGTAAATGTTTTTGGTCCGCATCATTTAACAAGATATATAAAAACCAATAGAATATTTCCCTTGTTTGTAAAGCTTAATTGCGGAATCCAAGTTACCTAATTCCCATTTGACATTATACTTCCTTTTTAATTCCATTTACACGATATTTCCAAGATTCACCCTTTTCTGATCACTGACACCCTCCCTTGTTATTTCCCGACTTGACTACTGCAATAACCTACTCTCTGGCCTTCTCTTTCCCGCCTCTCTCCCCTTCAATCCATCTTAAATGCCTCGGCCAGGCTGATTCACCTTTCCCGTCGCTCTGTATCTGCTGCACCTCTCTGCGAGTCCCTACATTGGCTCCCCATTCACAGCAGAATTAAATTAAAAATTCTCACCCTTACATACAAAGCTCTCACCAACGCTTCTCCCCTCTACCTATCCTCTCTAATACACAAGTATACTCCAGCCCGCCCACTAATATCCAACAATGACCGGCTCCTTGCATCCACGACTATCACCTCCTCTCATGCTAGACTGCAGGACTTCTGTCGTGCAGCACCTACCCTCTGGAACACTCTCCCTCGTGCTGTCAGGCTTTGCTCTAATCTTTCTTCCTTTAAATGTTCCCTGAAAACTTTTCTGTTCAGAGAAGCCTACCACCTAACTAAATAATACATTAATTTCACTTACCTAACATTTCCCTCATCTAACTCTGTATTAACTCAATCTTGCAGTCCTCACCTCCTGTTTCTCAACCTCCTACCCTTCTAGATTGTAGGGCCCTCAATCCCTCCTGTATGTGTTTGTGTAGGGTTACTTCTTTTGTTCCTTAGCTCTGCTCTGGCTGATAAGGGTGCGGCACACGTTTTCTTCAGGGCCCTGGGGTGACCACTGAAATCACACACACATGCAACTGAGTGTTTTCACAAGAGTCCCCTTTATTGAAGAACACACAAAGAATTTATAGTGATGTATACGTCATACATGAGGTCACAGGAAATATATAAAAAACGTAGTTAACTTCACATCTGCATAAGGGGCCCACAGGAAATAAGATTGTTGTTATAGCACATAACAGAATATGCCCGTATAACCATTTGTAGAGAGGATGCTATATTAGAACCATATGTTACAACTTATACAAAAAGAAACTTGTGGAATGCTGCATTATAAACATTTGATACTAGATTTAAGGCTACCCTCAATATGCTTAATATGTGAGATTCAAATTACCCATGTAACATAATATATATAATATATATATATATATACACACATATACATATACATATATATATATATATATATATATATATATATATATATATATATATATATATATATATATATATATATATATATATATATATATACAGGGAGTGCAGAATTATTAGGCAAGTTGTATTTTTGAGGATTAATTTTATTATTGAACAACAACTATGTTCTCAATGAACCCAAAAAACTCATTAATATCAAAGCTGAATAGTTTTGGAAGTAGTTTTTAGTTTGTTTTTAGTTATAGCTATTTTAGGGGGATATCTGTGTGTGCAGGTGACTATTACTGTGCATAATTATTAGGCAACTTAACAAAAAACAAATATATACCCATTTCAATTATTTATTTTTACCAGTGAAACCAATATAACATCTCAACATTCACAAATATACATTTCTGACATTCAAAAACAAAACAAAAACAAATCAGTGACCAATATAGCCACCTTTCTTTGCAAGGACACTCAAAAGCCTGCCATCCATGGATTCTGTCAGTGTTTTGATCTGTTCACCATCAACATTGTGTGCAGCAGCAACCACAGCCTCCCAGACACTGTTCAGAGAGGTGTACTGTTTTCCCTCCTTGTAAATCTCACATTTGATGATGGACCACAGGTTCTCAATGGGGTTCAGATCAGGTGAACAAGGAGGCCATGTCATTAGATTTTCTTCTTTTATACCCTTTCTTGCCAGCCACGCTGTGGAGTACTTGGACGCGTGTGATGGAGCATTGTCCTGCATGAAAATCATGTTTTTCTTGAAGGATGCAGACTTCTTCCTGTACCACTGCTTGAAGAAGGTGTCTTCCAGAAACTGGCAGTAGGACTGGGAGTTGAGCTTGACTCCATTCTCAACCCGAAAAGGCCCCACAAGCTCATCTTTGATGATACCAGCCCAAACCAGTACTCCACCTCCACCTTGCTGGCGTCTGAGTCGGACTGGAGCTCTCTGCCCTTTACCAATCCAGCCACGGGCCCATCCATCTGGCCCATCAAGACTCACTCTCATTTCATCAGTCCATAAAACCTTAGATAAATCAGTCTTGAGATATTTCTTGGCCCAGTCTTGACATTTCAGCTTGTGTGTCTTGTTCAGTGGTAGTCGTCTTTCAGCCTTTCTTACCTTAGCCATGTCTCTTGAGTATTGCACACCTTGTGCTTTTGGGCACTCCAGTGATGTTGCAGCTCTGAAATATGGCCAAACTGGTGGCAAGTGGCATCTTGGCACCTGCACGCTTGACTTTTCTCAGTTCATTGGCAGTTATTTTGCGCCTTGGTTTTTCCACACGCTTCTTGTGACCCTGTTGACTATTTTGAATGAAACGCTTGATTGTTCGATGATCACGCTTCAGAAGCTTTGCAATTTTAAGAGTGCTGCATCCCTCTGCAAGATATCTCACTATTTTTGACTTTTCTGAGCCTGTCAAGTCCTTCTTTTGACCCATTTTGCCAAAGGAAAGGAAGTTGCCTAATAATTATGCACACCTGATATAGGGTGTTGATGTCATTAGACCACACCCCTTCTCATTACAGAGATGCACATCACCTAATATGCCTAAATGGTAGTAGGCTTTCGAGCCTATACAGCTTGGAGTAAAACAACATGCATAAAGAGGATGATGTGGTCAAAATACTAATTTCTTTCATGTAATTAGCAAGAGTCCATGAGCTAGTGACGTATGGGATATACATTCTTACCAGGAGGGGCAAAGTTTCCCAAACCTCAAAATGCCTATAAATACACCCCTCACCACACCCACAATTCAGTTTTACAAACTTTGCCTCCGATGGAGGTGGTGAAGTAAGTTTGTGCTAGATTCTACGTTGATATGCGCTCCGCAGCAAGTTGGAGCCCGGTTTTCCTCTCAGCGTGCAGTGAATGTCAGAGGGATGTGAGGAGAGTATTGCCTATTTGAATGCAGTGATCTCCTTCTACGGGGTCTATTTCATAGGTTCTCTGTTATCGGTCGTAGAGATTCATCTCTTACCTCCCTTTTCAGATCGACGATATACTCTTATATATACCATTACCTCTGCTGATTCTCATTTCAGTACTGGTTTGGCTTTCTACAAACATGTAGATGAGTGTCCTGGGGTAAGTAAATCTTATTTTCTGTGACACTCTAAGCTATGGTTGGGCACTTTGTTTATAAAGTTCTAAATATATGTATTCAAACATTTATTTGCCTTGACTCAGAATGTTCAACTTTCCTTATTTTTCAGACAGTCAGTTTCATATTTGGGATAATGCATTTGATTTATTCATTTTTTCTTACCTTCAAAAATTTGACTCTTTTTCCCTGTGGGCTGTTAGGCTCGCGGGGGCTGAAAATGCTTCATTTTATTGCGTCATTCTTGGCGCTGACTTTTTTGGCGCAAAAATTCTTTTTCCGTTTCCGGCGTCATACGTGTCGCCGGAAGTTGCGTCATTTTTTGACATTATTTTGCGCCAAAAATGTCGGCGTTCCGGATGTGGCGTCATTTTTGGCGCCAAAAGCATTTAGGCGCCAAATAATGTGGGCGTCTTATTTGGCGCTAAAAAATATGGGCGTCGTTTTTTGTTTTCCACATTATTTAAGTCTCATTTTTCATTGCTTCTGGTTGCTAGAAGCTTGTTCTTTGGCATTTTTTCCCATTCCTGAAACTGTCATTTAAGGAATTTGATCAATTTTGCTTTATATGTTGTTTTTTTCTCTTGCATATTGCAAGATGTCTCACGTTGCATCTGAGTCAGAAGATACTACAGGAAAATCGCTGTCTAGTGCTGGATCTACCAAAGCTAAGTGTATCTGCTGTAAACTTTTGGTAGCTATTTCTCCGGCTGTTGTTTGTATTAATTGTCATGACAAACTTGTTAATGCAGATAATATTTCCTTTAGTAAAGTACCATTGTCTGTTGCAGTTCCTTCAACATCTAAGGTGCAGAATGTTCCTGATAATATAAGAGATTTTGTTTCTGAATCCATCAAGAAGGCTATGTCTGTTATTTCTCCTTCTAGTAAACGTAAAAAATCTTTTAAAACTTCTCTCCCTACAGATGAATTTTTAAATGAACATCATCATTCTGATTCTGATGATTCTTCTGGTTCAGAGGATTCTGTTTCAGAGATTGATGCTGATAAATCTTCATATTTATTTAAAATGGAATTTATTCGTTCTTTACTTAAATAAGTACTAATTGCTTTAGAAATAGAGGATTCTGGTCCTCTTGATACTAATTCTAAACGTTTAGATAAGGTATTTAAATCTCCTGTGGTTATTCCAGAAGTTTTTCCTGTTCCTAATGCTATTTCTGCAGTAATTTCCATAGAATGGGATAAATTGGGTAATTCATTTACTCCATCTAAACGTTTTAAGCAATTATATCCTGTACCGTCTGACAGGTTAGAATTTTGGGACAAAATCCCTAAAGTTGATGGGGCTATTTCTACCCTTGCTAAACGTACTACCATTCCTACGTCAGATGGTACTTCGTTTAAAGATCCTTTAGATAGGAAAATTGAATCCTTTCTAAGAAAAGCTTATCTGTGTTCAGGTAATCTTCTTAGACCTGCTATATCATTGGCTGATGTTGCTGCAGCTTCAACTTTTTGGTTGGAAACTTTAGCGCAACAAGTAACAAATCATGATTCTCATGATATTATTATTCTTCTTCAGCATGCTAATAATTTTATCTGTGATGCCATTTTTGATATTATCAGAGTTGATGTCAGGTTTATGTCTCTAGCTATTTTAGCTAGAAGAGCTTTATGGCTTAAGACTTGGGGGCCCATTTATCAAAGGGCTTGCGGACCTGATCCGACACTGCGGATCAGGTCCGCAAGACCTCGCTAAATGCGGAGAGCAATACGCTCTCCACATTTAACATTGCACCAGCAGCTCACAAGAGCTGCTGGTGCAACGCCGCCCCCTGCTGACTCGCGGCCAATCGGCCGCCAGCAGGGAGCTGTCAATCAACCCGATCGTATTCGATCGGGTTGATTTCCGGCGGTTCCTGTCCGCCTGCTCAGAGCAGGCGGACAGGGTTATGAAGCAGCGGTCTTTAGACCGCTGCTTCATAACTTGTGTTTCTGGCGAGTCTGAAGACTCGCCAGAAACACGGCCCTTCAAGTTCCATACGGAGCTTGATAAATGGGCCTGATGGAATGCTGATATGGCTTCTAAATCAACTCTACTTTCCATTTCTTTCCAGGGTAACAAATTATTTGGTTCTCAGTTGGATTCTATTATCTCAACTGTTACTGGTGGGAAAGGAACTTTTTTACCACAGGATAAAAAATCTAAAGGTAAAAACAGGGCTAATAATCGTTTTCGTTTCTTTCGTTTCAACAAAGAACAAAAGCCTGATCCTTCATCCTCAGGAGCAGTTTCAGTTTGGAAACCATCTCCAGTCTGGAATAAATCCAAGCCTGCTAGAAAGGCAAAGCCTGCTTCTAAGTCCACATGAAGGTGCGGCCCTCATTCCAGCTCAGCTGGTAGGGGGCAGGTTACGTTTTTTCAAAGAAATTTGGATCAATTCTGTTCACAATCTTTGGATTCAGAACATTGTTTCAGAAGGGTACAGAATTGGTTTCAAGATGAGACCTCCTGCAAAGAGATTTTTTCTTTCCCGTGTCCCAGTAAATCCAGTGAAAGCTCAAGCATTTCTGAATTGTGTTTCAGATCTAGAGTTGGCTGAAGTAATTATGCCAGTTCCAGTTCCGGAACAGGGGATGGGGTTTTATTCAAATCTCTTCATTGTACCAAAGAAGGAGAATTCCTTCAGACCAGTTCTGGATCTAAAAATATTGAATCGTTATGTAAGGATACCAACGTTCAAGATGGTAACTGTAAGGACTATCTTGCCTTTTGTTCAGCAAGGGAATTATATGTCCACAATAGATTTACAGGATGCATATCTGCATATTCCGATTCATCCAGATCATTATCAGTTCCTGAGATTCTCTTTTCTGGACAAGCATTACCAGTTTGTGGCTCTACCGTTCGGCCTAGCTACAGCTCCAAGAATTTTTACAAAGGTTCTCGGTGCCCTTCTGTCTGTAATCAGAGAACAGGGTATTGTGGTATTTCCTTATTTGGACGATATCTTGGTACTTGCTCAGTCTTTACATTTAGCAGAATCTCATACGAATCGACTTGTGTTGTTTCTTCAAGATCATGGTTGGAGGATCAATTTACCAAAAAGTTCATTGATTCCTCAGACAAGGGTAACCTTTCTGGGTTTCCGGATAGATTCAGTGTCCATGACTCTGTCTTTAACAGACAAGAGACGTCTAAAATTGATTTCAGCTTGTCGAAACCTTCAGTCACAATCATTCCCTTCGGTAGCCTTATGCATGGAAATTCTAGGTCTTATGACTGCTGCGTCGGACGCGATCCCCTTTGCTCGTTTTCACATGCGACCTCTTCAGCTCTGTATGCTGAATCAATGGTGCAAGGATTACACAAAGATATCTCAATTAATATCTTTAAAACCGATTGTTCGACACTCTCTAACGTGGTGGACAGATCACCATCGTTTAATTCAGGGGGCTTCTTTTGTGCTTCCGACCTGGACTGTAATTTCAACAGATGCAAGTCTCACAGGTTGGGGAGCTGTGTGGGGATCTCTGACGGCACAAGGAGTTTGGGAATCTCAGGAGGTGAGATTACCGATCAATATTTTGGAACTTTCAGAGCTCTTCAGTTTTGGCCTCTTCTGAAGAGAGAATCGTTCATTTGTTTTCAGACAGACAATGTCACAACTGTGGCATACATCAATCATCAAGGAGGGACTCACAGTCCTCTGGCTATGAAAGAAGTATCTCGAATTTTGGTTTGGGCGGAATCCAGCTCCTGTCTAATCTCTGCGGTTCATATCCCAGGTGTAGACAATTGGGAAGCGGATTATCTCAGTCGCCAAACGTTGCATCCGGGCGAATGGTCTCTTCACCCAGAGGTATTTCTTCAGATTGTTCAAAGGTGGGAACTTCCAGAAATAGATCTGATGGCGTCTCATCTAAACAAGAAACTTCCCAGATATCTGTCCAGATCCCGGGATCCTCAGGCGGAGGCAGTGGATGCATTATCACTTCCTTGGAAGTATCATCCTGCCTATATCTTTCCGCCTCTAGTTCTTCTTCCAAGAGTAATCTCCAAGATTCTGAAGGAATGCTCGTTTGTTCTGCTGATAGCTCCGGCATGGCCTCACAGGTTTTGGTATGCGGATCTTGTCCGGATGGCCTCTTGCCAACCGTGGACTCTTCCGTTAAGACCAGACCTTCTGTCACAAGGTCCTTTTTTCCATCAGGATCTGAAATCCTTAAATTTAAAGGTATGGAGATTGAACGCTTGATTCTTGGTCAAAGAGGTTTTTCTGACTCTGTGATTAATACTATGTTACAGGCTCGTAAATCTGTATCTAGAGAGATATATTATAGAGTCTGGAAGACTTATATTTCTTGGTGTCTTTCTCATCATTTTTCTTGGCATTCTTTTAGAATACCGAGAATTTTACAGTTTCTTCAGGATGGTTTAGATAAGGGTTTGTCTGCAAGTTCCTTGAAAGGACAAATCTCTGCTCTTTCTGTTCTTTTCCACAGAAAGATTGCTATTCTTCCTGATATTCATTGTTTTGTACAAGCTTTGGTTCGTATAAAACCTGTCATTAAGTCTATTTCTCCTCCTTGGAGTTTGAATTTGGTTCTGGGAGCTCTTCAAGCTCCTCCCTTTGAACCTATGCATTCATTGGACATTAAATTACTTTCTTGGAAAGTTTTGTTCCTTTTGGCCATCTCTTCTGCCAGAAGAGTTTCTGAATTATCTGCTCTTTATTGTGAGTCTCCTTTTCTGATTTTTCATCAGGATAAGGCGGTGTTGCGAACTTCTTTTGAATTTTTACCTAAAGTTGTGAATTCCAACAACATTAGTAGAGAAATTGTGGTTCCTTCATTATGTCCTAATCCTAAGAATTCTAAGAAGAAATCATTGCATTCTTTGGATGTTGTTAGAGCTTTGAAATATTATGTTGAAGCTACTAAATCTTTCCGAAAGACTTCTAGTCTATTTGTTATCTTTTCCGGTTCTAGAAAAGGCCAGAAAGCTTCTGCTATTTCTTTGGCATCTTGGTTGAAATCTTTAATTCATCTTGCCTATGTTGAGTCGGGTAAAACTCCGCCTCAGAGGATTACAGCTCATTCTACCAGGTCAGTTTCTACTTCCTGGGCGTTTAGGAATGAAGCTTCGGTTGATCAGATTTGCAAAGCAGCAACTTGGTCCTCTTTGCATACTTTTACTAAATTCTACCATTTTGATGTATTTTCTTCTTCTAAAGCAGTTTTTGGTAGAAAAGTACTTCAGGCAGCGGTTTCAGTCTGAATCTTCTGCTTATGTTTTTCATTAAACTTTATTTTGAGTGTGGATTATTTTCAGCAGGAATTGGCTGTCTTTATTTTATCCCTCCCTCTCTAGTGACTCTTGTGTGGAAAGATCCACATCTTGGGTAATCATTATCCCATACGTCACTAGCTCATGGACTCTTGCTAATTACATGAAAGAAAACATAATTTATGTAAGAACTTACCTGATAAATTCATTTCTTTCATATTAGCAAGAGTCCATGAGGCCCGCCCTTTTTTTGTGGTGGTTATGATTTTTGTATAAAGCACAATTATTCCAATTCCTTATTTTATATGCTTTTGCACTTTTTTATCACCCCACTTCTTGGCTATTCGTTAAACTGAATTGTGGGTGTGGTGAGGGGTGTATTTATAGGCATTTTGAGGTTTGGGAAACTTTGCCCCTCCTGGTAGGAATGTATATCCCATACGTCACTAGCTCATGGACTCTTGCTAATATGAAAGAAATGAATTTATCAGGTAAGTTCTTACATAAATTATGTTTTGCCTAATAATTCTGCACTCCCTGTATATATATATATATATATATATATATATATATATATATATATATATATATATATATATATTTATATATATATATATATATATATATACATACATACATATACATACACACATACATACATACACACATATATACCCATCATTCCCCTCTTTGATCACATTGTGATCACATAACCTGTAATGTTCCTACAATATAAACTATCTGGGTCTACCTCTAATTAAATTTTGCAGTTGAACTTTTTCTGCATCTTGTATCATACCTGATATTTTCTTTCGTAAAGTACAAGACATGTAACAGTTAAATAATGTTAATAATAGTAAACAAATAGGTGGAAAGTGTTCAGCATCTTCAGGTGAGTAATAACATGCCGTTATTAATACTATTGGGATATACACAAAGATCAATATCCCCATTAGGAAAAGGAAGATCTTGCAGGAATGTCTTGGATCCATGATTGAGATCGTCATCCTGGTCTTTGTGAGGAGTGATCGATACCTTATCACCCACTTCTCCTTTGTGAGGGGTGACCGATAGCTTGTCACCCGCTTCTCCTCTCTTTGGACAGAGTTTCACTCGTGAAGCGTGTATCCAGATGTCCTTGTTGTCAGTCAGTACGGCAGTCCTGGTTACAGCGATCACAGTGACTGGCTTGCTGAACGGGAAACCTCCTTTCTTTGCTTTATTCAGCTGGCGAATGCAGACCAGATCTCCAGGCTTGAAAGGATGGGTTGGTTCCTGTGAGGGAAGAGGTAAACGGGAAGACACATCACCATAGATGCCATTCAATTTATCAATCAATTGTTTTACATATTGTTCCTTAAAGGGCCATAATACCAACACTTGAAAGTGATGCAGCATAGCTGTAAAAAGCTGATTAGAAAATATCACCTGAACATCTCTATGTAAAAAAGAAAGATATTTTACCTCAAAAGTTCCTCAGTAGCCACCTCCCATTGTAAAGGATTTCTAAGCAGCATTTTAGTGTGTTTGTCCTGGGACATCTGAAGGGACTAGCATCGTGCACTCTCATATTATTTCACCAATCAGGTAAAGCAAGCTTACTATGAAATCTCATGAGAGTTAAGTCAAATCTCATGAGATCACAGTAAGAGTTCATGACCTCAGCACTGCTGATGCTGATTGGCTGCTGTTCATTTCTTCATTTTTTTTAATTTGTTTACCTGCAGCTGGGAGCAGCTGAGTATAACTTTTTACACAGAACTTACTCTGCTGAGCTGAGGAAATTGTGAGGTAAAATATCTTCCTTTTTTACATAGAGATGCTCAGGTGATATTTTCCTGTCAGCTTTTTACAGTTATACTGCATCAGTTTCAAGTGATTTAGCATATGAGTATTATGTCCCTTTAATACAATCTAAATCACCATTTTTAATGATAAGTGGGCCTTTTACCCATGGAGTCAGGAATGGTCTACCCATTAGGACCTCAAATGGAGACAACCTGGTTGTCCTATTTGGGGTCATTCTGATTTCTGCTAAAATCGCAGGTAAATAGTTTTGCCATTTAACCAATGTACCTGCTGTTGCCTTTAAAAGTTTTTCCTTGATATTGCGATTCATTCTTTCTA
Organism: Bombina bombina; assembly: GCF_027579735.1. Lineage (NCBI taxonomy): Eukaryota > Metazoa > Chordata > Amphibia > Anura > Bombinatoridae > Bombina > Bombina bombina. Next base: position 581,348,080 of record NC_069500.1, on the reverse strand, counting down.
CAATCCCTGAGCTTTGAGGATGGTAGGGAATGTGAAAGTTCCAATTAATCTGTAACCATTCTACTAACTCATGTGTGATTTTACTAATGAACGCTGGACCATTATCAGAATTAATCTGAAGCGGACAACCAAATCTGGGAATTATTTCAGTGGCTAAAATTTTAGCGACTGTTTTTGCATCTTCCCTCTGGGTAACAAAAGCTTCTGACCACTTAGAAAATTGGTCAACTTTTACAAGCAGATATAATTGTTTAGTGCCAGTTTTTGGAATATGTGTAAAATCAATTTGTAGATGTGTGAATGGGGCTGTAGGTGGGGGTAAGTGGTCATGCTGGGCTTTATTGGGAATGGTTGCATTGGTCTGTAAGCAATATACACATCTATTAATATATGCCTTGCAATGATCACCTATACCTCTAATGTAGAAAGATTGCTTCAACAAGTTAGTTGTTGGTTTTATACCTAGGTGTCCAACACCATGGGCTTGTGCTATAAAGAGTGGTGCACTGCTTTCCGGTATGCCCACCTTCCCATCTTTAGAAAACAAACCATTCTCATCTAAAGTTAACCCATTAGTAGTCCAGAAAGATATGTCACTAGGAGTGGCATGTCCCTGGAGTTCAAGAAGCATATGGTCTGTAGGACATGAAGGTGGGGCTAAAACAGCATACATACGGATGGTGGATCCGGGTGTATGAGAAACATAAGCAGCCTCTTTAGCAATTTTATCTGCAAGTGCATTACCCAAGGAAATAGGGTAAGACTTGTATGTATGTGCACGGCAATGTATGATCGCTATGTCCTTTGGGAGTTGTATGGCCTCTAAAAGGTCATTAATCAGGTCTGTATGAGAGATGGTCTTGCCATCTGCTGAAACAAAACCACGTTGTTTCCATATCATACCAAAATCATGCACAACCCCAAAAGCATAGCGAGAGTCAGTGTAAATGTTAACAGATTTATTTTCAAACAATTTACATGCTTTTGTAAGTGCTATTAATTCTGCAGCTTGTGCAGAAGGATAAGGAATGGAGCCTGCATCTAGAACAATGTCTGGTAGTTGCACAACGGCATAGCCTGTCTTATAAATACCATCACTAGGTCGGGAACAAGAACCATCAACAAACACATTATCAGCATGGTCAAAAGGTTTATCCATCAAGTCAGGTCTTGGTGTGGTAATGTGGTGTATTACCTCTATACAATCATGGTCTGTTGGAAAGTCTGGTGATCCTGTAAGTAAGGCACTAAGTATTTGAGTTGGCCCTGAGGATACACTACTATATTTAATAGTCAGATTTGTATTATTCAATAATATACATTCATAACCAGAAAGTCTTTGAGAAGTCATGTGTTGGGTAGTGACATTTTTTACAAGATGTAAAACTTGGTGACTAGTGTGTAGTACTATTGGATGGCCTAAGGTGATTGTTTCAACCATCTCTACAGCCATGGCGCAAGCCGCCAATGCTCGGAGACACGCCGGCATCCCTTGTACCGGTATTGGAACTACTTTGGAAAAGAAAGCTACGGGACGCATATTGCCTCCACCATGCTCTTGGGCACAGACAGCAGCCAAGGTTTTACAATTGTCCCTCGCATGCAAGTGAAATGGTTTACAATAATCAGGTAGTCCTAAAGCAGGGGCACTAATAATGCTAGTCTTCAGAGCTACGTAGGATTTAGTCATGTCTGTGGTCCATTGTATATGTTCAGGGCTATCCCCTTTTGTGGCTTGCCTTAGAATGGAATCATGATGGGAGTACTCAGGAATCCATTGTCTGCAATAATTAATCATACCTAGAAAGGTGAGCATGTCCTTTCTAGTAACTGGCTTTGGGATCTGTTGAATCGCTTGGATTCGTTTGGGACTAATGGACCGGTGGCCTTGGGAAAGCACAAAACCAAGGTAATCCACTTTTGTCACTCCTACTTGTAGCTTATATTTTGCTATTTTATGACCTTCAGCAGCAAGGTGTTTTAACAGACTTATTGTATCTACTGTATTTGCCTCCTGGTTAGGACTACACAACAGTAGGTCATCGACGTACTGAAGGAGGACGGAACCTTGGCTTGGAGTCCATGACCGCAAGGTACGCTGGAGCACCAGCGAGTAGACCGCAGGTGATGCCACATAGCCTTAAAGGGAGGCATGTCCAGGTAAGCTGACGCCCATCATAATAAAAAGCCATAAGTAGCTGTGTCTCAGGGTCCAATCGGACTGAAAAAAATGCGTTAGCTAAATCAATGACTGTAAATATACAGGCGTCATGTGGAATGGCTGTGAGTAAGGTTGTAACATCTGGGACTATTGGGGCAATTGGGATTACTATTTCATTAATTGCCCTTAGGTCTTGTACTAACCTATATTCATTGTCTTTCTTTGGGATCGGATTTATGGGGGTATTATAGGGAGAAACTACTGGACGGAGGATTCCTTGTTTAAGGAATTCCTCTATCATGGGTCTTATCCCTTCTTTCTTTTCTCTAGACAATGGATATTGTTTAATAAACACTGGAGTAGTATTAGGTTTTAATCTGGCTTTATATGGGGTACACTGAACTAAACCAACATCAAGTTTTGAAGATGCCCATACAGAGGATGGGACATCTGTCAATATGTCATTAAAAAAACACAGGTTAGTGGACCCTAGACTCACGTCTAACCCACCCTGTCTAGTGACAGCTACTTTCAAACCAAGGGGACCCATAAGATCACGACCCAAAAGGTTAAGGGGACACCCAGTTATAATACGAAATGGGTGCAAAAGTTGTTGGCCAGTACAGGGTACCCTAACTTCAAGTGGCGGTGTGATGCGAGTCTGAGTCAGCACTCCATTAATCCCTAAAGAAGGTTCAGATTTTTCAGTAATGCCATCATACATATCTGAGCATAAGGCAGAGCATGTAGCTCCTGTGTCTACTAGAAATGGTAGGGGTTCTCCCTCTACTTCTAGGACTAAGTATGGTTGCTCATGATAACTTGTTGACACCACTGGAAAAATTGGAGTGCTACCTTCTAGGCACCCCTATGGCAATTGTATGTTATGTTTGGGTGCCTCCATGGGTGCAGGGGCTATGTAAGGCTGTCTGTTATACTGTCGGGGATTGTAAGGGAGGCCAGAATTATTAGGGGGTTTTGGGCATTCATTTTTCCAATGTCCCTGTTCCCCACAGTTAAAACAATGTGTTCTGTTTGAAGTATAATTCCCTCTAGCTCTTCCTCTAGCTCTCCCTCTACCTCTCACATACATTCTATTACTCCCTGTATTATCCCTTTCCCTGGCCTGGAATGGATCACAATGTTGTAAACTCTGCTTTTGATAAAAAGCAGCGTTTTTTCCTTCTAATTTCCTGATGTCAAAACAACCTGCCCCTTCTTTTTCATGAATTCTTTTCAAGAATTCTGCTGGAGTCAACTCCGGCCAATCAGAGACAAGTTGTTTCACCAACAAAGAAAGCTGAGGTTGCATTTTACTAATGCAAGTCTGGACCTTCAGAGAGCCCATTGCATCTCCTGATTCCATTCCAGCCTCTTCCTTCCAGCATTTATAAAAACGCTTAACAAATTCTACTACGGTTTCCTTTTTATTCTGTTTGCACGCTAGTGCAATTGACATACTTTGTTTATCCTTCCATATTCTATGCATTTCTATACTTAATTCTGTCCACATTTCATCAAGTCCCTCACGTGTGTTTAGGGCATAGTTAATTGTTGGATCACGACTCAATTTACTAACACTCTTTACATTACCCCACTCCCAACCTGATTCAGGGTCATAGTCTAGAAGTGCATCAATGATAATTCTAATATCTGTCTGTGTCATGTTTTGTCCTTGTAACATTCTTTTTAAATACATAATACAAGCTGATGGATGTTGACGGGGGTTTGGGGCTCCCTTGGTAATTTCCCTTAATTCACCCGGGGACAAAGTTTTAATAATTAATTGGTCTCCCACAGTAAGAAATGGCATACTAGCTTCTGGTACAGCTGCCTCCTCCTCCTCTACTTCTTCATTCCCTCTTTTATATTGTGGGGTTATTGTAGGGGGTAGGAAGGTGTTACTGGTTCAACCTTAATCGGGGGTTTGGGCATAATTGGGGGTTTAGTGACCTGGTATCGGGGAGTTACAGAAGGTCCTGGCAAGGTCCATTCCTGGGGTACCTGAGCAGAGGCAATAGCAATAGTCTCTAGATCTATGTCACTAGGGGATGGAAGGCTAGGATATAGTCTGTTATATGATGGCAAAGGTAGGTGAGGGGCATTATATGGGGCAGGGGGGGTGAATATGCTTTCTGTCTTTGTTTCTCACTTTTACCCTTCTTTTTATTCCCATCTATATCAATATATCGCCAGTATGGAGCAACAGTCAGCCAATTTTCCCCACCCTTTTTCATATAATCCATATTCCATCTTGGATCACCTTTATACCATGGAAATGCCTCTTCATCACCTAGACACAACCCTTTTACCATATTCATATGAAATTTATCATTATCCCCCTCTCTGGGGAATGGATCAGAGCTTCTCATAGCTTCTGTCCAATCTGCCATATTCTGGACCCAAGGAATAATATACATAAACCCATCGGGCGACACCCTTCCCACATAATCTTTACATTTTTCTCCTTGCATAGGTGATGGAAATTGTTTAGACTGGGATTTGCCCATTCTCAACTCCTAACTTATCTTTTAAAACTTTTACAACAAAATATAATATAATACAAAAAAATAAAAAAATACAATACCTTTACCTTTAAGAGCAATTAATTATTGAATCTTTTTGCAAAAACCACATTAATTAGAATGGTTGTACTCCGTTACCAGTTATTGTGCTTAATGCTTAAGTTTACAACAAGAGAAAAAAAAAATATCACTATGCTGATCCTTTCAGTAGTTTCTGGCATTAATTATCTCTAGGTCAAAGGTCACCCTTCACCAGAAAAAATGTAGCGTTTTAACTAACATTCAGAAACAGCAACACATATAAGCAACAGTTTACTTTCTTAATACTTTATACAATAAGCAGCATTTTACTTCCTTAACACTTTATACAAATAACAGTATTTTGCCATACAGCATATTTAAAAGCAAGCAGCAAGAAAATGTGTGGTTTAACCCTTCAGCCAGACTTAATATAAACTGATTTCTACCAAAGAAATCTATTATTCCCTTTTTATTTCATTTTTTTATCAAAGATTTGATTAGCATCTACCAAAGATCCATATATATATTTAACCTGATTTCTACCAAAGAAATCTACTATTCCTCTTTTAGAATCTACCAAAGATTCACATATATATTCCCCAACTATTCCTATGTAAAATTAAACTTAAGGGGTCTCGTGGTAAGAGAAAAAAGCTCAGAATAAAAAGGACTCGTTCAACTTACCTTCCGAGAGTTCCCTGTTTCATCCCACTTCTGACGCCAGTTTGTAGGGTTACTTCTTTTGTTCCTTAGCTCTGCTCTGGCTGATAAGAGTGCGGCACACGTTTTCTTCAGGGCCCTGGGGTGACCACTGAAATCACACACACATGCAACTGATTGTTTTCACAAGAGTACCCTTTATTGAAGAACACACAAAGAATTTATAGTGATGTATAAGTCATACATGAGGTCACAGGAAATATATAAAAAACGTAGTTAACTTCACATCTGCATAAGGGGCCCACAGGAAATAAGAATGTTGTTATAGCACATAACAGAATATGCCCATATAACCATTTGTAGAGAGGATGCTATATTAGAACCATATGTTACAACTTATACAAAAAGAAACTTGCGGAATGCTGCATTATAAACATTTGATACTAGAATTAAGGCTACCCTCAATATGCTTAATATGTGAGATTCAAATTACCCATATAACATAATATATATAATATATATATACACATATATACACATATACATATATATATGTATATATATACATACATATACATACACACATACATACATACACACATATATACAGGGAGTGCAGAATTATTAGGCAAGTTGTATTTTTGAGGATTAATTTTATTATTGAACAACAACCATGTTCTCAATGAACCCAAAAAACTCATTAATATCAAAGCTGAATAGTTTTGGAAGTAGTTTTTAGTTTGTTTTTAGTTATAGCTATTTTAGGGGGATATCTGTGTGTGCAGGTGACTATTACTGTGCATAATTATTAGGCAACTTAACAAAAAACAAATATATACCCATTTCAATTATTTATTTTTACCAGTGAAACCAATATAACATCTCAACATTCACAAATATACATTTCTGACATTCAAAAACAAAACAAAAACAAATCAGTGACCAATATAGCCACCTTTCTTTGCAAGGACACTCAAAAGCCTGCCATCCATGGATTCTGTCAGTGTTTTGATCTGTTCACCATCAACATTGCGTGAGCAGCAACCACAGCCTCCCAGACACTGTTCAGAGAGGTGTACTGTTTTCCCTCCTTGTAAATCTCACATTTGATGATGGACCACAGGTTCTCAATGGGGTTCAGATCAGGTGAACAAGGAGGCCATGTCATTAGATTTTCTTCTTTTATACCCTTTCTTGCCAGCCACGCTGTGGAGTACTTGGACGCGTGTGATGGAGCATTGTCCTGCATGAAAATCATGTTTTTCTTGAAGGATGCAGACTTCTTCCTGTACCACTGCTTGAAGAAGGTGTCTTCCAGAAACTTGCAGTAGGACTGGGAGTTGAGCTTGACTCCATCCTCATCCCGAAAAGGCCCCACAAGCTCATCTTTGATGATACCAGCCCAAACCAGTACTCCACCTCCACCTTGCTGGCGTCTGAGTCGGACTGGAGCTCTCTGCCCTTTACCAATCCAGCCACAGGCCCATCCATCTGGCCCATCAAGACTCACTCTCATTTCATCAGTCCATAAAACCTTAGAAAAATCAGTCTTGAGATATTTCTTGGCCCAGTCTTGACTTTTCAGCTTGTGTGTCTTGTTCAGTGGTGGTCGTCTTTCAGCCTTTCTTGCCTTGGCCATGTCTCTGAGTATTGCAGACCTTGTGCTTTTGGGCACTCCAGTGATGTTGCAGCTCTGAAATATGGCCAAACTGGTGGCAAGTGGCATCTTGGCAGCTGCACGCTTGACTTTTCTCAGTTCATGGGCAGTTATTTTGCGCCTTGGTTTTTCCACACGCTTCTTGCGACCCTGTTGACTATTTTGAATGAAACGCTTGATTGTTCGATGATTACGCTTCAGAAGCTTTGCAATTTTAAGAGTGCTGCATCCCTCTGCAAGATATCTCACTATTTTTGACTTTTCTGAGCCTGTCAAGTCCTTCTTTTGACCCATTTTGCCAAAGGAAAGGAAGTTGCCTAATAATTATGCACACCTGATATAGGGTGTTGATGTCATTAGACCAAACTCCTTCTCATTACAGAGATGCACATCACCTAATATGCTTAATTTGTAGTAGGCTTTCGAGCCTATACAGCTTGGAGTAAGACAACATGCATAAAGAGGATGATGTGGTCAAAATACTAATTTGCCTAATAATTCTGCACTCCCTGTACCCATCAGTTTGTAAATGTTGTCCTGTCTCTTACAAGTCTTGTACTGTTTTATTTATATTAATTGTATCCATGGACAGCGCTACGGAATATGTTGGCGCTTCATAAATAAAGTATAATAATAAATCATCATAATAATGTTGCAGGTGTGCAAAAAAGTCACGTTTGTGTATTGAGAACTCATTAGTGAGCGGTAGAAAAGATTTAATATCTGCTGAAGCCCCATCTGAGCTGAATTAAATATTTCAGACCTAAGTGGTTCCTGGCAAAAAAATCTGTGTTGTCCCTAATGGGTAAGAATATAGATAGCTGATGGCTAACCTATATTTCCTTACAGTAGTATTACCATGTCAAGATAGGATATTCACCTGGCACGCAATGTCCCTTCTAGGACAATGTATTAATGCCCCAAGGAAATAAGGTGTCACCATTGTGGATTCTAATTCTAGCGTAGTTACGTATTCTTTTTCAGTTAACCAATCTGCTACAAATTTTACTAGTGCTGACAAGTTGTAATATCTAAGGTTGGCGAATGCCAGACCACCTGCAGTATAATGTAGAGTTAATTTTTGTGAGTAGAGATGTTTCCTTTTTTTTTTTTTTTTTTCCATATAAATTTGGACGATACACGATAAAAGTACCTCAGACCCTTAGCGTGGTTTAGAAGGGGAAGATTCTGCAACAGATAAAGGATTTGAGGAGAAAAGATGGTTTTGATTATAGCTATCCTAGACGATAGAAACCTGAAGAATTGGATGTCCCTTCCCATTTCACTATCATATTTGGAAAAGATGGGGGCAATGTTTTAGATCAGGGTTCGCCAACCTTTTGGACCTCAGGGACTACTAAACTCACAATTTTGAATCCCGTGGACCACTAAAATGATTTTTTTTAAAAAGGTACAAACCTCTATAATGTGTGTGTGTGTGTGTGTGTGTGTATATATATATATATATATATATATATAGATACAGTATATATATGGTGTGTGTATATATATATATATATATATATATATACACACATATTGTACATAACTAGTATAAGCATAGCTAAGTTTACATTATGTATATATTTACACATTTTTAAGAATCATTTATTGGAATTAACTAACTGAATGACAGAACTGAGAGAATACTTCCGAATGACAGATAAAGGGTGAGTGTCAACTTTTGAGCTGTAAACAGAGGCAGAAAGTGGGGGAAAAAAAAGAATTATGTTTAAAAGGACCACAAGACTTCCAAGTTACCTCCCCAGTTAGGAATTGTTCAAAACTACTTATGATCATGGACAGACATTGAAGTCATAAATCAAGTTTATATCAGAAAGCTCGCAGCATGAATGTGAGCTAACCCCGACTGATGTTACTGGCAATTACTATAACACTGGTAGGATATGACTGATCTGTTGGATGGCAATTAATGGAATTCAGGTGGAATAGATTTGTGTGCTGGAAAATTATTAGAATGAAAAAGAATTAATATTTAATAAAAAGAAAATGGAGGGGAGGAAGACAAACAGTGATGTAAGTCCATCTGAAGGTATTAGGAAAACTACTACAAAGAGACAGGTAAAGGGAAGAAAATAAATGAAACTTTTCTCTTTTTCTATACTATAATTCCACTATTTCAAGCCAAGACTTTATCAACCTCTCTAAACAGCGCGCCGGGCAGGAGAAGTTAAATATACAATCTAGCTAAGCAAGCCATGGTCTTTATCAACCTCTCTAAACAGCGCGCCGGGCAGGAGAAGTTAAATATACAATCTAGCTACACAAGTTGCGCAGTACTACGCAAGGTGCGTAGGGAGATTATAATTTAACTCCTATGGTTTTCACTGATGTCCAGCCAGGGACTGTAGGCAGTTGGGGCGCTATGAGGATGACACCATCAGAGAAAATTCATTCCTGCTTGATAGTTTCATGGACCACCAACATCTTCTCGTGGACCACTGGTTGGTGACCGCTGTTTTAGATCATACCATCTTGACGGATTTCTACTTATTCTAATCCCTAAGTAATTTAATGTTTCAACAATTTTAAAAGGACAAGAAGTGATTGGTGTTTTAGAGGGGATAATCACATAAAATTTCAGATTTTATTGGGTTAATTTTGTATCCGGAGAATGACCCCAAGAATTCTGCCAAAGTGAGAAATTGTTTGATCAAACTTCCTGTATTACTTAAGAATACTAGCAGGTCATCTGCGAATAACATTAGTACCGATTTTAACTTGACCCACAAGGATGCCTGACAACTCCTTACGCAATAAGATTGTGAAAGGTTCTAAGGCTAAGTTGAACAGCAGGGGTGAAAGGGGACAACCTTGCCGGGTCCCCTTTTCTAAGATATTATCTGTTAATTCATAGTAATCAAGAGATTAGATGACGGTTTGTTATACAGAGTTATTATTAAGTTAAGAAAATGTCCCTGGTAACCGAATGCTTCTAGCAAAGTAAAAATGTGTTTCCAGTTTATAAGGTCAAATGCCTTTTCGGCGTCCACAGACAAAATGGCTAGATCAGGTCTATTTAAGGATTTATTCTCATTTCTCCTGTTCCAGAAATAATCTAGGATAGTCAGAACCTTGCTTATTGTTTTGGCAATATTTCTACCATTCATGAAACCTGATTGGTCCTTATGTATTAATGGAGCCAGATGTTTTTTGAGTCTATCTGCAATAATGGACATCAGAAACTTATAGTCATTGTTAAGGAGCGATATAGATCTATAATTAATGTGATTGTGGAATTAATAAAATAGTGTGAGTTCATATCATTTTTAATGAAATATAGATTATAAAGATCCACTAGATTTACTAAAATTTGATCTTTTAAGATTTTATAAATTTCAGCAGGGAGATGACCTGGGGCTTTAAGTTTTGCTTTTCTTTATCTGTTTCAGGACTTCCTCTAGTGTAATTGGCCTATTTAAATCCGCTAGACTTTGTTGTGTGATTTTAGGGGTTATAATTTTATGCCAAAAATTATTTTTATTGTGTTTATTCGTTACATCTTTAGAGTATATGTTTTTAAAATGGTCAAAGAATAAATCCCTAATTTATTTGGTGTCTGTAATTATCCTTTCATTATGTTTCAAGGATTTAACAGCATTATTGTTAGATCTATTCTTGATTAAAGATGATATTTAGCGGATTTCTAGTAACTGCTAGAGAACCTGGCCTTTTGCCTCAGGTCGTCCTGGATAGTTTTGTTTTTTAAGAATAGGTCTCTTTCCTGTCTTTTCTTATTGTAATCATCCCGGATCCTTTTATTTGGAGTTGCTAGATAGGCTATATAACTATTATGAACTTGATTCGCGAGCTGGATCTCTCTAGCTTTCAATTTCTTTTTCCACTTGCACATGTACGCCAAGACTCCCCCCCCCCCTTTATATAGGCTTTGAAAACTTCTAGAAATATCTCAGGTTTTGATTTATAATTGCTATTCTTAAAAGAATAAAAATTCCATTTATCAATTAGCCAGTTTCAGAAGTGTACATTATTTATCAGATGTCTAGAAAAAAAGAATCTTGGACCAGCGTAAACATCCAGGGATAATTGAAGAGAAATGACCGCATGATCAGAAATGGCAAAATCTTTTATATCTGTCATTATATTTTTCCTTAATAAAATATCTGATACCAAGAATAAGTCTCTGTGAGAAGGTACCATAGGTTTTGGACTCGCAGGAGTAGACACGTCGGTCAGGCTTTTGTAGGCGCCAGATGTCATGAAGGTTTAGATCTGACATTAACTGAATCTTAGAAGATCTATTTTCTCTTACATTGGTGTGTCCGGTCCACGGCTTCATCCTTACTTGTGGGATATTCTCAATCCCTACAGGAAGTGGCAAAGAGAGCACACAGCAGAGCTGTCAATATAGCTCCCCTCAGGCTCCGCCCCCCAGTCATTCTCTTTGCCGCTCTAACAAGTAGCATCTCCACGGGAGGGTAAAGAGTTTGTGGTGTTAGATTTGTAGTTTTTATTTCTTCTACCAAAAGTTTGTAATTTTAAAATAGTGCCGGCTTGTACTATTTACTCTGAAGCAGAAAGAGATGAAGATTTCTGCTGAGAGGAATATGATTTTAGCACCAGTAACTAAAATCCATTGCTGTTCCCACGCAGGACTGTTGAATACAGGAGAACTTCAGTTGGGGGGAACAGTTTGCAGGCTTAACTGCTTCAGGTATGATCAGTCATTTTTCTAACAAGACCCAGTAATGCTAGAAGACTGTCAGAAATCCCCACAGGGGTAGGTAAGCCATTTTTCTTAGACTCTGTATAAAATGATGGCTTAAATTAAGGGTTTAATTTCTGGTTGACACTATTTTGGCCTTAATCGATTGCTTATTAGCATGATTTAAGCATGGATATGGTGTTTTTTGAGACTTATAAAACGCTTATGGGGTTTTTTATTCGCCTGGCACTTGATTAGACTCCTAATCTACCTCAAAGGCCCCAGCACTCTGTAATGAAGAGGGAGGGGGCCTCATTTTCGCGCCTCAATTGTGCAGTTGTTTTTGGCTAGACAGTTCATGCAGCTTCATGTGTGGAGTTCAGAGACCTCAGAGGGGACTTCAGAGAGGCTTATTTCTCCTTCAAATAATCCCTAAGGAAGGTAAAAGCCACAGTAGAGGCTGTGGCATCGTGCTGTAGTGTGTTTAACCGGTTAACTGCTGTTTTTAGCTCCGGTTTGGGCATTAAGGGGTTAATTGATCTGAAAATGTGTGTGCAATCTTTTCAAAGCATTAGGATAATGTGGTGAAAATCTCATTAAGATCGGATGTTTATTTGATGGTCATTTGATGTTTTGGTAATAAAGTGTGCACTTTTATTATTTAAAGACACAGTAACGTTTTTTTCCAAAAGTATTTTTTCTTGCATTATAGTGCTGTCTAAGTCTGTCAAACATGTCTGAGCCTTCAGATAGCCCTTCTTCTATATGTTTAAAAGCCATGGCGGTACCCCCATTGAATTTATGTTTGAAGTATATAGCAGTTTAAAGACCATACAGTGACACTTAAAAATGTAGCCCAAGATGTATCTTTAGCTGAAGGTAGTGAGGATAGTACTCTATCTTCTCTTTCTGTGTCGACACCAGTTATGCCCGTTCAAGCGATGCCCAGTACCTCTAGCGCATCGATCCCTATTACTTTACAACAGTTAGCAGCAGTAATGGATAATTCTCTCACAGCTTTTTTATCCAAACTGCCAGCATTTCCAAGGAAGCGCGATAGCTCAGTTTTAAATACAGAAAATGAGCAATCAGACGCAGCGGATAATTTATGTGTAGTGCCCTCACAACAATCTGACTTGGCGGTGAGGGAGGGCCTGTCTGAGGGAGAAATGTCTGACACAGGAAAAGTTTCTCAACAGGCAGAGCCAGATACCATAGCATTTAAATTTAAGCTAGAACACCTCCGCGCCCTGCTTAAGGAGGTCCTGGCTACACTTGATGATTGTGACCCCTTGGTGGTCCCAGAAAAATTGTGTAAAATGGACAAATTCTTAGAGGTCCCGGTACACACTGACGCGTTTCCGATATCTAAGAGGGTGGCGGATATCGTGACTAGGGAGTGGGAGAGGCCAGGTGTACCTTTTGTCCCCCCCCCCTATATTTAAGAAAATGTTCCCCATTGTTGACCCCAGAAGGGACGCGTGGCAGACGGTCCCTAAGGTAGAGGGGGCAGTTTCAACACTAGCTAAGCGCACGACTATACCAATAGAAGACAGTTGCGCTTTCAAAGATCCTATGGATAAAAAATTAGAAGGTTTGCATAAGAAAATATTTGTTCAACAAGGTTTTCTTCTTCAACCAATTTCTTGCATTATTCCTGTAACCACTGCAGCGGCTTTTTGGTTTGAGGAACTAGAAAACTCGCTACAGAAGGAGACTTCTTATGATGAGGTCATGGACAGAATTCACGCCCTGAAGTTGGCTAATTCTTTCATTACAGATGCCGCTTTTCAGTTAGCTAAATTAGCGGCGAAAAATTCTGGTTTTGCAATCGTGGTGCACAGAGCGCTTTGGCTAAAATCTTGGTCGGCGGATGTGTCGTCCAAAACAAAATTGCTTAATATTCCTTTCAAGGGTAAGACCCTATTCGGGCCAGAGTTGAAAGAGATTATTTCAGATATCACTGGGGGAAAGGGCCATGCCCTTCCACAAGATAGACCTTTCAAAGCTAAAAACAAGTCTAATTTTCGTTCCTTTCCCAATTTCAAGAACGGACCTGCTTCTACCTCTACAGCCACTAAGCAAAAGGGTAACGCTTCCCAGTCCAAACCAGCATGGAAACCCCTGCAAGGCTGGAACAAGGGTAAACAGGCCAAGAAGCCTGCTGCTGCTACCAAGACAGCATGAAAGGGTAGCCCCCGATCCGGGACCGGATCTAGTAGGGGGCAGACTCTCTCTCTTTGCTCAGGCCTGGGCAAGAGATGTTCCGGATCCCTGGGCGTTAGAAATTGTCACTCAGGGGTACCTTCTGGAATTCAAGAACCTTCCTCCAAGGGGAAGGTTCCACATTTCTCGCTTGTCTTTAGACCAGACAAAGAGACAGGCATTCTTACGTTGCGTAGAAGACCTTCTAAAAATGAGAGTGATACACCCAGTTCCAACAGCAGAACAAGGACTGGGTTTTTACTCAAACCTGTTTGTAGTTCCCAAAAAGGAAGGAACTTTCAGGCCAATCCTGGACTTAAAAATCCTAAACAAATTCCTCAGAGTTCCATCATTCAAAATGGAAACCATTCGGACAATCTTACCAATGATCCAGGAGGGTCAATATATGACTACCGTGGACTTAAAGGATGCGTACCTGCATATTCCTATCCACAAAGATCACCATCAGTTCCTGAGGTTCGCCTTTCTGGACAAACATTACCAGTTCGTGGCTCTTCCCTTCGGGTTGGCCACTGCTCCCAGAATTTTCACAAAGGTGCTAGGGTCCCTTCTAGCGGTACTAAGACCAAGGGGCATTGCAGTAGCACCTTACCTAGACGACATCCTAATACAAGTGTCGTCCTTTCACAGAGCAAAGGCTCATACGGACATTGTTCTGGCCTTTCTAAGGTCTCACGGGTGGAAGGTGAGCATAGAAAAAAGTTCTCTGTCCCCGTTCACAAGGGTTCCCTTCCTGGGAACAATAATAGACTCAGTAGAAATGAAAATCTTTCTGACGGAGGTCAGGAAGTCAAAACTTTCGAATACTTGTCGAGTTCTTCATGCCATTCCTCAGCCTTCTGTGGCTCAGTGCATGGAGGTAATCGGTCTAATGGTTGCGGCAATGGACGTAGTCCCTTTTGCCCAAATTCATCTAAGACCACTGCAACTATGCATGCTCAAACAGTGGAATGGGGATTATGCAGATTTGTTTCCCCAGATACAAATGGACCAGAAAACCAGAGACTCTCTTCTCTGGTGGTTGTCTCAGGAACACCTGTCTCAGGAATGAGTTTCCGCAGACCGGAGTGGATCATTGTCACGACCGACGCCAGTCTCTTAAGCTGGGGTGCGGTCTGGGACTCCCTGAAAGCTCAGGGTCTATGGTCTCGGGAAGAATCTCTTCTCCCGATAAACATTTTGGAATTGAGATCGATATTCAATGCGCTCCAGGCCTGGCCTCAGCTAGCGGAGGCCAAATTCATCAGATTTCAGTCGGACAACATCACAACTGTGGCGTACATCAATCATCAGGGAGGAACAAAGAGTTCCCTGGCAATGAGGGAGGTATCCAAGATCATCAAATGGGCAGAGGATCACTCCTGCCATCTATCCGCAATTCACATCCCAGGAGTAGACAACTGGGAGGCGGATTATCTGAGTCGTCAGACTTTCCATCCGGGGGAGTGGGAACTCCACCCGGAGGTTTTTGCCCAGCTAACCCAACTATGGGGCATTCCAGAACTGGATCTGATGGCGTCCCACCAGAACTCCAAAGTTCCCCGTTATGGGTCCAGGTCCAGGGATCCCAAGGCGACATTGATAGATGCCTTAGTGGCGCCTTGGTCATTCAATCTAGCTTATGTCTTTCCACCGTTTCCTCTTCTCCCTCGGCTAGTAGCCAGAATCAAGCAGGAGAAGGCTTCGGTAATCCTGATAGCTCCTGCGTGGCCACGCAGGACTTGGTATGCAGACCTGGTGGATATGTCATCGGCTCCACCATGGAAGCTACCTTTGAGGCAGGACCTTCTAATCCAAGGTCCATTCAAGCATCCAAACCTAGTTTCTCTGTACTGACTGCTTGGAGATTGAACGCTTAATTCTAGCTAAGCGTAGGTTCTCTGAATCAGTTATAGATACTCTGATCCAGGCTAGAAAGCCTGTCACCAGGAAAATTTACCATAAGATATGGCGGAAATATCTTTGTTGGTGCGAATCCAAGGGTTACTCGTGGAGTAAGATTAGGATTCCAAGGTTATTATCTTTTCTCCAAGACGGATTGGAGAAAGGGTTGTCAGCTAGTTCCTTAAAGGGACAGATATCTGCTCTGTCTATTCTGTTGCACAAGCGTCTAACAGCTGTGCCAGATGTTCAGGCGTTTGTACAGGCCTTAGTTAGGATCAAGCCTGTCTACAGACCTGTGGCTCCTTCATGGAGTCTAAATTTAGTTCTTTCAGTTCTTCAAGGGGTTCCATTTGAACCTCTACATTCCATAGATATTAAGTTACTATCTTGGAAAGTTTTGTTTTTGGTTGCTATTTCTTCTGCTAGAAGAGTTTCTGAATTGTCTGCTTTGCAGTGTAACTCACCCTATCTGGTGTTCCATACAGATAAGGTGGTTTTGCGTACCAAACCTGGTTTTCTTCCAAAAGTGGTTTCCAATAAGAATATTAACCAGGAAATAGTTCCTTCTCTGTGTCCTAATCCAGTTTCTAACAAGGAACGTCTGTTACACAATCTTGATGTGGTTTGTGCTTTAAAGTTTTATCTAAAAGCAACTAAAGACTTCAGACAAACATCGTCCTTGTTTGTCGTCTATTCTGGCAAGAGGAGAGGTCAAAAAGCGACTGCTACCTCTCCATCGTTCTGGCTGAAAAGCATCATCTGGTTGGCTTACGAGACTGCCGGAAGGCAGCCTCCTAAACGAATTACAGCTCATTCCACTAGAGCTGTGGCTTCCACATGGGCTTTCAAGAACGAGGCTTCTGTTGAACAGATCTGTAAGGCAGCGACTTGGTCTTCACTGCATACATTTGCTAAATTTTACAAATTTGATACTTTTGCTTCTTCGGAGGCTATTTTTGGGAGAAAGGTTTTGCAAGCAGGGGTGCCTTCCATTTAGGTTACCTGACTGTTTCCCTCCCTTCATCCGTGTCCTTAAGCTTTGGTATTGGTTCCCACAAGTAAGGATGAAGCCGTGGACCGGACACACCAATGTAAGAGAAAACAGAATTTATGCTTACCTGATAAAATTCTTTCTCTTACGGTGTGTCCGGTCCACGGCCCACCCTGGCGATTTAGTCAGGTTTAAATTTATTTTTGTAAACTACAGTCACCACTGCACCCTATGGTTCTCCTTTTTCTCCTAACCGTCGGTTGAATGACTGGGGGGGCGGAGCCTGAGGGGAGCTATATGGACAGCTCTGCTGTGTGCTCTCTTTGCCACTTCCTGTAGAGATTGAGAATATCCCACAAGTAAGGATGAAGCCATGGACCGGACACACCGTAAGAGAAAGAAATTTATCAGGTAAGCATAAATTCTGTTGTCCACTATAGTGTGAGCAGGGGAAAATCAATCTAGGAGAGGTGATGCAGTCAAATATACCTTATTAACTTACGGCTAGATTACGAGTTTTGCGTTAAGGTAAAAAAGTCTTGCAGGTATAGGTGTACCACACACTTTTTTGGCCTTACCGCAAATCAACTTAGTCAATTTCTTAAAGGCTTTTTTCAATGGGACTTGCATAGCGCCAGTATTACGAGTTTGTCCTGGGAGGCCAAAAAGTGAGCGGTACACCCTCTACCGCCAAGATTCCTAACACATTTTAAAGTCAGTAGTTACGAGTTTTACGCTACAAAGCTGTAGCATAAAACTCATAACTAAAGTGCTAAAAAGTACACTAACACCCATAAACTACCTATTAACCCCTAAACGAGGCCCTCCCACATCGCCAACACTATAATAAAATGTTTAACCCCTAATCTGCCACTCTGGACATCGTCACCACTATAATTAACATATTAACCCCTAAACCACCGCACTCACGCCTCGCAAATATTTGTTAAATATTATTAACCCCTAATCTGCCGTCCCTAACATCGCCGCCACCTGCCTACATTTATTAACCCCTAATCTGTTGCCCCCAATGTCGCCACCGCTATACTAAAGTTATTAACCCCTAACCCTAACGCCCCCTAACTTAAATATAATTAAAATAAATCTAAATAAAACCTACTAAATTATTCATATTTAAAACTAAATACTTACCTGTAAAATAAACCCTAAACTAGCTACAATATAACTAATAGTTACATTGTAGCTAGCTTAGGGTTTATTTTTATTTTACAGGCAAGTTTGTATTTATTTTAACTAGGTAGAATAGTTGCTAAATAGTTATTAACTATTTAATAACTACCTAGCTAAAATAAATGCAAATTTACCTGTAAAATAAAACCTAACCTAAGTTACACTAACACCTAACACTACACTACAATTAAATAATTTACCTAAATTAAATACAATTAGCTAAATTACAAAAAAACCCACTAAATTACAGAAAATAAAAAACAAATTACAAGATATTTAAACTAATTACACCTAATCTAAGAGCCCTATAAAAAAAAAGCCCCCCCCCCCAAAATAAAGAAAAACCCTAGCCTAAACTAAACTACCAAAAGCCCTTAAAAGGGCCTTTTGCGGGGCATTGCCCCAAAGAAATCAGCTCTTTTACCTGTAAAAAAAAATACAAACAACCCCCCCAACATTAAAACCCACCACCCACACAACCAACCCCCCAAATAAAACCCTAACTAAAAAAACCTAAGTCTTGAAAAGGGCATTTGGATGGGCATTGCCCTTAAAATGGCATTTAGCTCTATTGCAGCCCAAAGCCCTAACCTAAAAAAACCCCCCACCCAATACACCCTTAAAAAATCCTAACACTAACCCCCGAAGATTCACTTACCGGGAGAAGTCTTCATACAAGCGGCAAGATGTCCTCAACGAAGCCGGCAGAAATGGTCCTCCAGACGGGCAGAAGTGGTCCTCCTGACCGCATCTTCTATCTTCATCCTTCCGGCGCGGAGCGGCTCCACCTTCAAGACATCCGGCACGGAGCATCCTCTTCCAACAACGTCTTCTTGCTGAATGAAGGTACCTTTAAATGACGTGATCCAAGATGGCGTCCCTTAGATTCCGATTGGCTGATAGAATTCTATCAGCCAATCAGAATTAAGGTTGAAAAAATCATATTGGCTGATCTAATCAGCCAATAGGATTGAGCTCGCATTCTATTGGAATAGGATTTGTTCAACCTTAATTCTGATTGGTTGATAGAATTCTACGCCTGCAGTAAGGTGTAGATACCACGCCACTAACTTATTTAGATTTTAGTTTTGCCGTTTCTAATAGATTTAGGTGTGTCTCTTGTAAAAAAACCATGTGGGGGTGGAAGGTGTTGAGTAGTGATGTCCCGAACTGTTCGCCCACAAACGGTTCACAGCGAACATAGCTTGTTTGCGTTCGCATTTGTGGGCGAACACATGGCGATGTTCGATCCGCCCCTATGTGTCATCATTGAGGAAACTTTGACCCTGTATGTCACAGCCGTCTGACACATTAGAGCCAATCAACATCAGACACTCCCTCACAGACCCTCCCAGCTACTCGGAATCCGCCATTTTAGACTCATAACGACCTTGCTTTCTTAATGAGAGGACATGTTGTGTTTTTGCTCCTGACATTAATAGGAAAAACATAGCTAGGCTAGTGTATTTAGTGTCCACTACAGTCCAGAAGGACTCCACTCATCTCTGCTGCAAGCACAGCACCCCAAAAAGCCCTTTTTAGGGCTATATTTCGTGCCGTTTTTTTTTCTTCTTATTTTTTTTATTAGCATTTGCCTGGCTTTCAGCCTGTATGTTTAAGGCTCACAGCATATGCTGTGATTACTGCCACCCCTGATATCTCCCTAACAACATTAATTCAAATTTAACTAACCAAAGATTTTAATTATTTTGCTAGTGTAATTTTTTTTCATTTTCTATCAGGCCTGTGTCACACAGCATATACTCTGGTTCATTGCTCTGTGCCAGCCACCAGTGTTAATATCCGTTTATAACATTATTTTAAATGTAAAATTTTTTATTTAAATCATTTTTCTAGTGTAATCTAATTACATTTACTATCAGGCCTGTGTCTGTCAGGCTCACTCAGCATTAATATACCTAATTTTTTTCAGTCTTTTGGTTAATTGGTCTGTGCCAGGCAGCCACCCACCACTCATATCTTCTTCACCTTAATTTAAATATAAAAAAAAAGTTTAAATTTGTTTGATAGTGTAATCTAATATAATTTTCTATCAGGCCTGTGTGTTTTGCTGACATACAGAGCCTACTGTGTTTACTTGCTGCCCTCCCTAGTCTATGAGCCACGACTCATATGTGCTTAACCTTTTTTTAATTCCGCCCCCAAAAAATAATTTAAATCATTTTTCTAGTGTAATCTAATAGTATTTTCTATCAGGCGTGTGTGTATCTGACTTACAGAGCCTACTGTTTTTAATAGCTGCCCTTCCAAGGCTATCAGCCACGACTCATATGTATGTGCTTAATCTTTTTCTTTAAATTCCCAAAAAAAGTCTTTAAATCATTATGCTAGTGTAATCTAATTTTATTTTCTATCAGGCCTGTGTCTAACTGTCTATCTGACTTACACAGCATACTTTTGTTAATTGCTGCCCTACGTAGCAGCCAGCCAGTGCGACCACTCATATGTGCATTGCACTTCTTAACATAATTTTAATATTAAAATCTAAAATGTTAAAATATGTTGCTAGTGTAATCTAACTTAATTTTCTACGAGGCCTGTGTTTTTGTCACTTACACAGCATACTGTGTTAAATTGCTGCCCTACCTACCATCCACGACTCCTATCTACCAGCCTGTGTGCCAGGCCCAACTAGCCAATTAGTGGCACCAATCATAATTCATTTAACAGTATCAAAAAAATTAAAAATTATAATATTTTGTACTTCAAATATTCAGTCTACTAGTACCATTGAATTGCAGTTTCCTCCTGCCTGGCAGCCTGTGTGCCAGGCATAAACTAGCCAATTAGTGCCACCAATCCTAGTTTTTGTAAAAGTATTGTTAATCTTTAAAATTCCAAATTTATCGCTTGTGATTCCTCAGTTTGCTCGTGCCATTGAATTGCACTTTCTTACTGCCTGCCAGCGTGTTTTCCAGGCCCAACTAGCCAATTAGTGGAACCAATCATAATTCTTGTAACAGTATATAAAAAAATAAAAATCATAATTTTTTGGACTGCAAATATTCAGTCTCCTAGTGCCATTGAATTGCACTTACCTCCTGCCTGCCAGCCTTTTGTGCCAGGCCGTCTTGCCATTTACACCAATCATAATTGTTGTCACAGTATAGTTACTAATTAAAATTAAAACATTTTTGATTGTTGATCTTAATCCTCAGTTTGCTCGTGCCATTGAATTGCACTTTTCTACTGCCTTCCAAGCCTGTGTGCCAGGCCTACTTTCAAAATATTTACACCAATCATATGTGTTGTCACAGTATTCTTAATAATTAAAAATTAAAATTTTTGGTAATAGTTGTTCTGAATCCTCAGTTTGCTCGTGCCATTGAATTTCACTTTCCTCCTGCCTTGCAGCCTGCTGTGTGCCAGGCACACCTAGCCAATTATTGCCCGCAATCATATTTCTTTTAACAGTATTGCAAAAATTGTCAATCATCACTGTTTTGACTGTCAGTATTCAGTCTCCTAGTGTCCTTGAATTGCATTTACCTCCTGCCTGCCAGCCTTTTGTGCCAGGCCGTCTTGCCAACTATTTACACCAATCATAATTGTTGTCACAGTATAGTTACTAATTAAAATTAATTTAAAATTTTTTGATTGTTGATCTTAATCCTCAGTTTGCTCGTGCCATTGAATTGCACTTTTCTACTGCCTTCCAAGCCTGTGTGCCAGGCCTACTTTCAAAATATTTACACCAATCATATTTGTTGTCACAGTATTCTTAATAATTAAAAATTTCAATTTTTGGTAATAGTTGTTCTGAATCCTCAGTTTGCTTGTGCCATTGAATTTCACTTTCCTCCTGCCTTGCAGCCTGCTGTGTGCCAGGCCCACCTAGCCAATTATTGCCCGCAATCATATTTCTTTTAACAGTATTGCAAAAATTGTCAATCATCACTGTTTTGACTGTCAGTATTCAGTCTCCTAGTGTCCTTGAATTGCATTTCCCTTCTGCCTGTCAGCCTTTTGTGCCAGGCTGTCTTGCCAACTATTTACACCAATCATAATTGTTGTCACAGTATAGTTACTAATTAAAATTAAAAGTTTTTTGATTGTTGATCTTAATCCTCAGTTTGCTCGTGCCATTGAATTGCACTTTTCTCCTGCCTGCCAGCCTGTGTGCCAGGCCCAACTATCCAATTAGTGCCAGCAATCATATTTCTTTTAACAGTATTGCAAAATTTGGCAATCATCACTGTTTTGACTGTCAATCTGCAGTCTACTAGTGCCCTTGAATTGCATTTTCCTCCTGCCTGCCTGCCTGTGTGCCAGTCCCAACTAGCCAATTAGTGCCACCAATCATATTTATTGTAACAGTATTGGAATTTTTGTTAATCATAACTGTTTTGACTGTGATTCTTTAGTCTCCTAGTGCCATTGAATTGCAGTTTCCTTTCTCCCAGCATGTGTGCCAGACAGGCCCATTTGCCAACTAGTGCCAAACAATCATATTTGTTGTCACAGTACTTTTAATATTTTAAAAAATTAACAATTTGTGATTTTTAAAACATCTGTCTTTTTTGTTGTTGTCAGTCTCACAGCGTATACTGTGCCCACTTTCACAGTGCCACCACTCAATTGGTGTAATAGTATTGTTAGTGTCCATTTTAAAAAAAATGACAGGCAGAGGCAGGCCACCCCGCAGGTTCTGTGGTTGTGGTGCTGTGATTCCTTTAGACCCTACAAATATGCACATTGTTCAGACGCCGGGTGCCAGGGGGGACGTGAAAAGTTCTGAGGAGGACCTAGTTGAATGGCTAACACAGGACACCCAATCTTCTTCAGCTTCCGCTGCTAGTCCCCCTAACCTTGACGCACCATCTATGTCCAGCTGTGCTTTGGGCAGGTCTCAAGTGACCAGTGCCACTCCCCCGCCTGTTGCCACCACCAACACTAGCACCACAGCCGCTTCACTTGATCTGTCACAGGAGTTATTGACACATCATTTGGAAGAAATGAGTGATGCGCAACCATTATTGACAGAGGTTGTAGATAATAGTGATCAGTCTCAGTCAGGCAGCATTACCGACATGGATGCACGGTGTGATGATGATGATGATGTTGTACCCGCTGCTGCTTCCTTTCTTGATGTGTCAGATACAAGTGAAGCGGTTGATGATGATGTGTCGGTGGATGTCACGTGGGTGCCTGCTAGAAGAGAAGAAGAAGAGGGGGAAAGTTCAGATGGGGAGACAGAGAGGAGGAGGAGACGATTTGGAAGCATGGGGAGGTCGTTTCAAGGAGCTAGTGGCACAGTCAGACAGCATGCATCGGCACCCGGGGTCAGCCAGACAGCACGCCGACGCCCATCAACGCATGCTGTTGCCACCACCAGAATGCCGTCATCGCAGAGCTCAGCAGTGTGGCATTTTTTTTGCGTGTCTGCCTCTGACAACAGCGATGCCATTTGCAACCTGTGCCAAAAGAAACTGAGTCGTGGGAAGTCCAACACCCACCTAGGTACAACTGCTTTGCGAAGGCACATGGTCTCCCATCACAAAGGCCGATGGGAAGAACACATGAGTAGAAGCAGCACACAAAGTGAAAGCCGCCCTCCTCCTCCTGCTCCAGCATCTTCAGCCACGTCAACCAGTGCTGTCCTCCTTGCCCCCTCTCAACCATCCTCCACTCAGTCTCTCTTACGTAGCAGTTCCTGGTCATCTGCCCACAGTCAGGTGTCTGTCAAGGACATGTTGAAGTGTAAGAAGCCAATTTCTCAAAGTCACCCCCTTGCCCGGCGTCTGACAGCTGGCTTGTCTGAACTCTTAGACCACCAGCTTTTACCATACAAGCTGGTGGAGTCTGATGCATTTAAAAAAATTGTATCTATTGGGACATCGCAGTGGAAGGTACCTGGCAGAAATTTCTTTTCACAAAAGGCAATCCCAAACCTGTACTCTGTTGTGAGAAAGGAAGTTATGGCATGTCTGGCACACAGCATTGGGGCAAGGGTCCATATGACCACGGATAGCTGGTCTGCAAAGCATGGTCAGGGCAGGTATATCATCTACACTGCGCATTGGGTAAACCTGCTGACACCGCCACAACTTGCAGGCAGGCCTGCTGCTACCTCCTCTACTCCTCACGTTTCCAAACACGTTTCCAAACAATTATCTCTGGGTTTCTAAAATCAATGCCTGATGGGGTTTTGTTTGAGGGTCCTGGAGCCTCTGCTAAAAAGGACTAAGGAGAAAGAAGTGTACTGGGTGTCCATCGAATCATTTTTTTGATTCAAAATCCCGGTTGCAACAAATTATCTCCGGGTTTCTAAAATCAATGCCTTTCCTATAATCTTTTTTTTCAAAAGGATGCCATATGTCCTCTTTCCTGCTGCTGGTTTTGTTGAGGGTCCTGGAGCCTCTGCTAAAAAGGCCTAAGGATAAAGAAGTGTACTGGGTGTATATTCAATGTTTTTTTAGATTGCCCGGTTGCAAAAAATTATCTCTGGGTTTCTAAAATCATTGCCTTTCCTGTAATCTATTTTTCAAAAGGATGCCATATGTCCTCTTTCATGCTGTCCCGCATGTTGTTTCTGTTGAGGCTCCGGGACCCTCTTATAAAAAGGCCTAAGGATAAAGAAGTATACTGGGTGTCCAATCAATGTTTTTTTCTATTTCCCTGTTCATATAAATTATCTCAGGGATTCTAAAATCAATGCCTTAAATGTAATCTATTGTTCAAAAGGATGCCATATGTCCTCTTTCCTTTTTTTTTTTTAATTTTTTTTCAGTATTTTTGTTTATTTTAGAAAATTTAATGCACTTATAGGTTCACTAAGATTATGACTTTGCACACTGCCATTTTCCATGCAGCATTTTGACATGTTGTGTGATATGACTAGAAGAATGGTATGTTTTGAATCTGCTGAGCATAAGAATAATAATAATAATAAAAAAAATAATTTAATTTAACTTGAGTTACTAACTGAAGCATGACTTCAGGAGTCAGGCGTGGTCCTCCTAGGTAGTGGTTGTTAGCAGATTATTTTCACAGAAAATTGCAATTGCCACAGCGTGCATAAAATGTGCGTCACCAGTCTCCAAATCTTACCTTTTTAATGCCAATTGATATTGCCACAGCTGGAACAACAGTAAATAACATGTGCGTCACCACAGTCTCCAAAGCTGTTGTCAGATGTATACAAAAACACTGATAAAGTATTCCTTTCGGGGCGCAAAGAGATGGCTACCGGAACACTCCAGGAACTTCCCAAGAGTCGCTGTCTTGTGTTTCTGGTGATGTTGGAGACATCTGTGTAGTGTACAGGGAGGCCCAAAATCCTCTCCATCTCTGTGCACCACAGGACAGGATGTCCTTGTCATCCATAAGCACAGGAAATTGCTGGCATTTTCCTTGCTTCAAGAAGTTCAGCTTTTGTGGTGATAGTACAGACTTTAATAAACTTTGGTTTCCTACCATACTCAAGACAATCTTGTAGTTCAAGCTTCGGACTTGCTGTGGGAAACAGTGGCCTGTCCATACCAGGAAGATGATTTAGACAGAAGTAACAAGCTCTGCTTGCAGGTGACACATGTTTAGCGTCAATCATCAAAGGGGTTGCGTGCAGAATATGGCAGATGGCCCCTTATTCACATGTTTGTCCAGAGCCACAACATTTGCAAATAGCCAGAAGAAAGGTCGGTTCTCACCAGCCTTAAGTTGCGCTTCATTTACCAAATGCTGATATTCAAAAAATAGACAAACAGTGCCTTAAAAAAGACATTTGCGATATGGATTCACCAGAGCAAGGTCATTGCAAGTACTTCCCACGATAACAAAATTAAAATGCCAAAACTCCGCAATATTCCCCATCACATTATTATTGTCACACTCCCTTGCACTTCTATGCCCAGCTCCCTGCTCTTGTTTTTGTTGAGGGTCCTGGAGCCTCTGCTAAAAAGGCCTATGGATAAAGAAGTGTACTGGGTGTCTATTCAATGTTTTTTTAGATTTCCCGGTTGCAACAAATTATCTATGTGTTTCTAAAATCAATGCCTTTCCTGTAATCTATTTTTCAAAAGGATGCCATATGTCCTCTTTCATGCTGTTGTTTCTGTTGAGGCTCCGGGACCCTTTTATAAAAAGGCCTAAGGATAAAGAAGTGTACTTGGTGTCCAATCAATGTTTTTTTCTATTTCCAGGTTCATATAAATGATCTCTGGGATTCTAAAATCAATGCCTTAACTGTAATCAATTGTTCACAAGGATGCCATATGTCCTCTTTCCTGCTGCTGGTTTTGTTGAGTGTCCTGGAGCCTCTGCTAAAAAGGCCTAAGGATAAAGAAGTGTACTGGGTGTCCAATCAATGTTTTTTTTTTTTTCACAGTTACAAAAAAATTATCTATGGCTTTCTAAAATCTATGCCTTACCTGTCATCTATTGTTCAAAAGGATGCCATATGTCCTCTTTCCTGCTGTTGAGAACGACCTGTACTGTACTGGGTGTCCAATCATGTTTTTGTTTTCAATTTCACGGTTCATAATAAATATCGCCGTGTAACTAAAATCAGTGCCATACCTGTACTCTGTTGTTCAAAAGGATGGCATATGTGGTGTTTCATTCTGTTGTGGTTGTTGAGGGTCGTGGCTGTGGGACAGCGTATAAAACGGCTGAAGGAGAACAACCTGTACAGCCTTGCTCCTCTTTTTAGGCAGGCCAGCTCTTTGCATACATGCCCACAGACTCTGTAATGCATGCCTCTTTTAGGGAGAGGTGCAGCCATAATGCAGGGTCAGAACCTCTGCCTGCAACTGTTATACTCGATTTTGCGAAAGGAAGTAACCTTACCATGGTTCCCTGCACGCACGTATTGTTGTTATATTTTGGTGAGGCTAATCATGATGGCCATGTAGACCCCCACCGAGAGTCCTGGAAGTAACAGGGATGAGATGAAAGTGCTAAGAATAGTACTACTTGAAACAACCGAGTTAGCCATGGGTGTTAATCCAAGACCGCTTATATTTATTTTTGTTTTGGGTGCGGCTAATCATGCAGGCCATATAGAGCTGCCACCATTCGGTGTTGTTAGTTGTATTAAACTAATAAGAACTGTACTATCAAAATACAGCCAATGAAGGGCCTATGAAGACTGAGCAAAGGTTGGATTGTAGTATTTTGTTTGGCTAATCATGATGGCCATGTAGACCACCGGTAACAGGGATGAAAGTGCTAAGAATAGTACTAATTGAAACAACCGAGTTAGCCATTAGTGTTAGTCTAAGACCACTCGGCTTTTTTTTTGGGTTTGGGTGCAGCTAATCATAAAAGCCAGATAGACCTGCCACCATTTGGTGTTGTAACAGGTATTAAACTGCAAAGAACAGTACTACTTAACACAACCTACTTACCATGGGTCCCAGAGCATATGTTTGGTTATTATATTTTGTAAGGGTAATCATGCAGGCCATATAGACCTCCACCGATAGGGTGAGTATGAGTAACAGCTATTAAAATGCTAAGGACATTACTAATTAACACAACATAGTTACCATGGGTCGCAGACCAAGAGCAGATGTCTTATTATTATATTTTGTATGGGTAATCATCCAGGCCGTATAGACCTCACCAAATAGGGGGAGTTACAGAGATTAAAGTGCTAAGAATGGTAGTACTTAAAACACAACCTAGTTAAAATGGGTACCAGACCGCATGTCTTATTATTATATTTTTTCAGGGTAATCAGGCAGGCCATATAGACCACCCCCGATAGGGGGATAACAGGGATTAAAGTGCTAAGAAAAGTACTAATTAACACAAGCTAGTTATCATGGGTCCAACACCGTGTGTCTTAATGTTATACTTTGTCAGGGTAATCATGCAGGCCATATAGACCTCCCTTGATAGGGGGAGTAACAGGGATTACAGTTATAAGAATAGTACTACTTAAACACAACCTAATTACCATGGGTCCAAGACCAGATGTTTTCTTATTATACTTTGTCAGGCTAATCATGCAGGCCATATAGAGCTCCAACAAAAGGGGGGGGGGTAAGAGGGATTCAAGTGATAAGAAAAGTTTTACTTAACACAACAAAATTACCATGGGTCCCAGACCGCGTGTCTTGTTGTTATACTTTGTCAGGGTAATCATAACTGCCATATAGACCTCCACCAATAGGGGGAGTTACAGGGCTGAAAGTGTGAAGAATAGTACTACTTAACACAACCTAGTTGGGTCCAAGACCGCATGTTAAACTATTAGACTTTATCAGGGTAATTATATATCTAACAAATCTATTTCTCTTCTATCGATTCTATCTAACTATCAATCTATGTATATCTATCTATCCTATCTATCGATCTATCTTCTGTCTGGGATGTTTTGAGACAGCCACTTGTGTTTCTGACAAATTTGAAGTAGGAGGACAGAACAATCATCTTCTTCCATCTCCCGGTTCCAAAAATGAAGGCCATATAGACCTCATCCGATAGGGGGAGTAACAGGTTGTAGTAAAATGTTAAGAATAGTACTACTTAACACACCACGGGTCACAGACCGCATGTCTTATTGTTATACTCTGTCAGGGAAATTATATATATTTAAAATCGATTTATTTATATATCAAATCGATCAAACTATCAAACGTATTGATCAAATGTAGATTGCATCTATTGATTGATGTAATTCGTATCTATAAAATGTATATTACATATTTTGGGTGATGTAATTTGTATCTATAAAATGTATATTGCATCTTTGATTCGATAACATTCGTATCTATCAAATGTATATTGCATCTATTGATCGATGTAATTTGTATCTATCGAATGTATATTGCATCTATTGAGCTATGTACAGTGTATCGATCATATGTATATTGCATCGATTGAGCTATGTAATCTCTATGTATCTATCTATCAAATCCATCTATCTCGTGGTTGTGCAAGTGGACTGTTTTCGGTTGATTGCGGTGCGTAACACTTGGAGTTTGCTCTGTCACTGTGATGCGGCCATAACCCTTACACTACCTGATAGATACGACATCATAACTGATGTTTTAAAGCACGTTATTGCAAACAATTTGGGAATGTTAGTTGATTTAGGCCCTTTATGGGTTAAAAGCAGACTCTGCATAAACTATGTAATTTTCCATGGGAGTTTTGCCATGGATCCCCCTCCAGCATGCCACAGTCCAGGTGTTAGTACCCTTGAAACTACTTTTCCATCACTATTGTGGCCAGAAAGAGTCCTTGTAGGTTTTAAAGTTCACCTGCCTATTGAAGTCAATGGCGGTTCGCGGGTTGGCAAACAATACCGGTAGTTTGAGTCCGCCGTTCGCAAACCGAAATTTTTAGGTTCGCGATATCACTAGTGTTGAGATGTTTTAGGCTCATCTTCCCTTTAATAGGTGAAGCTATACCACCAACATTTCATGATAAAAAATTTAGTTGATCAATATTCATATTCTAGTTTGATTAAAAACAAATAGCTCTATAATTTTTTTTCCCAAATATGGGGAGCAAAAAATATCTTTGGAGCATTAACTCTGTGGGGAGGAACGGCGATATAAGAAAAAAAAAATGGGAACAAAAATAAATTAAAAATTGGGCGCCTGATAGGATCATTTGTATTCTATGGATGGTTTTTATAGCTTTTGTGATACTATTCATGTTTAAGATCAACGCAAAGCTCTAGTGCCTCTTTAGGGTTCTTATCTGGCCATTCAAATCAACCAAAATTTTTTTTTTTCCAAAAAGCTTTATTGATGTAAACGAAACAGTACAATAGACGTCTTCAAATAAAGACAAAGTATCATTATTTGCAGATAAAAAGGATGTCTATAAGCGCTAGACTGTAAAGACTATCTACAGCTCCTCAAAGAACAAAAAGGGTCCTTAGCTAACCCTTGATGGAGAAATAATCTAGTAAGTAGATGTTCAAGGAGCACCAAAGCAGGCAGAGATAGATAAATGGTAATATATTTAATAGGCAATGTTTATCAATCTAAACAATATGTTGAAGTAAATCCTAAAATTACAATGCTAAAAATCATGGATCCATGATAAAAAACAATATGATATACAAACGATTAAAACAATATGACATACAGATGATTAAAACAATATGACATACGGATAATTTAAAGTTGGATACAAAACTTAAAACCAAGGTAAGCGGTTCAAACACTGGTATCAATGTGCAAAAGTTAAAATGAACATATGAAGTCAAATTGATATCAAATAGATTTCAAATAAATTTGAAATAAATTTCAAATTTCAAATAAAATAGATTTCAAATAAATTAATATAAAAATAAATTCAAATAAATTAATTAGGTGGATAATTTGTCCATAAAGTTATCAAGTGTGAGAACAGTGAATAAAAATCTAATCAATGAAAAAAGGAGATGATAAGAGTTCCAAAATCAGTTTAAATGTGGGGTCCTGTGGAAAAAATATATATAAAAAATATATATATAAAAAAGATTAAAAATGTAAAAATGAGAAAATGTGCACAAAAAAGAGAAAAAAGTGACACGTGGTCAAAAAATATGAAAATAAAAATGTGAGAAGTGATAAAAAACCAAAATATTCCAAAGTGCTAATATTGTCCAAAGTTTATAAGCAAAAGTCAAATTAATCCTCAAAGCTATTCGGTAATCGGTTCCAAAGTTTATCAGTGCACGTTGTGCGTGATGAAAAAACAATGAATATCCAAGGGTTTCTTCAAATATCCGTATCCTGTATACCTAACACATATGAGTACATGATGATAACAGGCTCCAATGTCTGTGCTCAGGAAGAAGGTTCCCTTATTCATTCCAGTTACATCAGTACCTGATATCTCTCAGTGCTCTGGCCATGTTGAGACAGAACAATAGCTAGAAAAACTTCTTTGCTTGTCCTCAAGGCCAGTGCCACTCAGGGTGCAGTCTCTTTGTGCACACTATGCCTTTTCACAGAGAAAAAATATCCTGTAGCATATCAGTTTGATGAAAAATTTAGAGTGTCCAATTTTAAAAGGAAGTCACTGGTATCTTTGATAAAAGAGGTAGATTATTCCACATAAGGTCTAAACATCCGGTCCAGCAGCAGCTTCCTGTGGACACCTAAAAAAGACCAACAAATTGGTTACACTACCTATCTATTACACACACTATTAAGATTTGGGACAACCTATAGCTGAAAAATAAGATTCATACAACTAGTTCCCTGGCAACTCCTTTGGTTACACCCTCGATTAAGATTGATAATTATATAAGCAACATATGGGCTAATAAGGGTTTATATCGCATTGCGGATGTATGGGTAAACTCAAAATATATCTCCTTCGAACAATATAACACACTGCTGCCAACTCTTCCGAACGCCTGGTTCCACTATCTGCAACTGATCTCCCGTGTTAGGGAATAAGGATTACCGCCTAAATACTCGGATCATACTCCCTTTGAAAAACTTAGTCTCACAGCAACTAGAACTAGAGGAACTATCACAATCCTATATAATTTTTTAAATGTGCTTGGATCAAACACTAACCTGCACTTTATTGAGAGGTGGGAGGAAGAGGGACAAATTTCTAGAGAACCCACAGAGTGGTCCGACATCTTAAAGAAAGGACAGGCATGCTCTATCAGTGCGAACCTGAAAGAAAATTATCTCAAGGTAGCGTATAGATGGTATTTACACCCCAGTAGAGTGAAGTGGGGAGATATAGCACATAAGAATTGCTACAGGGGATGCGAGGAAATAGGATCCTATATACATATGTGGTGGACTTGTCCAAAAGTTGAGAAAATCTGGTCACAAACCAGTTAACTATTGAGTGATATTTTAGATAGTCATATCACTTTAAATAGAGAACAGGCTCCACTGCACTTCCCAATTGAGGATCTCTCTAAAGCAAGGTTAAAATTTGTAGGAATTGTTTGTACCGCGGTTAAAACCACTATAGTTTTAAGTAGTATCTCACTGCGCTCATAATATCCCAATACTGCTTTATGATAATGGGGTACCTAGCTGCCCCTGGAAGTGGTGTATATTTTAGTTGGATATCAGAAAGCGCCTAAGTCGAGGCTGTGGGAGGTGGGTTTAAATAGTTTCGGATATGCCTAACTATCTGGTGTAGATAG
Organism: Bombina bombina; assembly: GCF_027579735.1. NCBI lineage: Eukaryota > Metazoa > Chordata > Amphibia > Anura > Bombinatoridae > Bombina > Bombina bombina. The sequence goes on along the minus strand of NC_069500.1, from coordinate 581,315,988 downwards.
TTTTTGGTAAAAAACAAATGTTGTGTGACGCTAGATGTTTATGCAGTATAGCAGTATACAAATTAACAGATTAACAAATTTATTGTCTACATACAATCGAAATTACAATTAACAATTAAAATTAAACATATAGTCGAAGACATTTAGTTAAAAACATGGATCCATGTAAATGTTATAAATATTGTACAATTATAATAAATGACAATCTTGTTAGTATTAAAAGCAATGGGTTGACATAAAATTTCTTTAAAATTCTTTAAAATATGTGGTTTAGGTGTATTTCACCGATTGGGTGATGGATAATTTTAAATTTTGGATTAGAGACAATCCAAAATTTAAAATTATCCATCACCCAATCGGTGAAATACACCTAAACCACATATTTTAAAGAATTTTAAAAATTTTTTTGTCAACCCATTGTTTTTAATACTAACAAGATTGTCATTTATTATAATTGTACAATATTTATAACATTTACATGGATCCATGTTTTTAACTAAATGTCTTCGACTATATGTTTAATTTTAATTGTTAATTGTAATTTCGATTGTATGTAGACAATAAATTTGTTAATCTGTTAAAACCACTATAGCAAGATATTGGAAAACCTCAGTTCCAAGTTATAATTTAATTTTAAATAAAAGTCTTATACTATTATCAAATGGTGGATGCCTCTTCTACCTTGCTTAATGCTAGAGTGGAGTTTGTGCGGGTATGGGAATATTGGATAGTTTGGCAAGATAAACTAAGGATGCAAAACAGAAAGAGTTTGCATCTGGAGACAGACAGAGGCTTGATGCGAGTGGGGAACACTAATCCTGACCAGGGGTGACTCATGCACTATCTTATTAGATCTTAAAGTGAATGTAAATTTTGATGCTAAAGTGCCCGGTTTTTAAAACTTTGATTAAAAACAGGGGCACTTTAATTCATCAATATTTTCATTTCACTCCTGTTGTGAAAATAAACTTACTTTTTAATCTTCACAGCAGCTCCAGCTTCCTCCACCTGTTTCAAAGCCTCTTCCTGGGTCTAAAATGAGGTATCTGGCTTCCTCCAATCACAGCAGTGAATCAGACACTGAATCCCCCGGGGGGGAATCTGTGATTGGAGGATGGCCTATCAATCATTTCTGACATCAGAAATGGCTTGTGAGACCGGAGGAAGCAGCAGCTGCTGTGAAGATTAAAAGGTAAGTTTTTGTCAAAACACGAGTGAAATGTAAATTTTGATGAATTAAAGTGCCCCTGTTTTTAATCAAAGTTTTAAAAAACGGGCACTTAAACATCAAAATTTACATTCACTTTAACTAATACTGACCGATAACCCTATCTTACTCTGATTCTTATCTTCTCTTCTTTTCTTGCTTTTCTATATCTTTCCTTCTTCCTAAGATATCTTTAGAAAAAAAAACCAAAAAAAAACTTTGTTTTTAAATCAACTGGGATTCCTCCCGAACATGACTGTTTTTTATTGTTATATTGCTGACTGAAAAAGTGCTTAGAGAATAAGAGAGGAACCTATATAATTAAAGGTAATTATAAGTAATTGATACATAATTGTTCTCTCATGGAAAACATGTAACGTTGATCATTGCATGCTGCAAGTTAAGTCATGGTTGATTTCAATAAATAAAAATATTTAAAAAAAAAATTAAAAATAATTATAAAGTTCACCTTATTTGTATTATCTGATGTCAGCTCATTTTCCAGACAGTTGCATATGTGATTTCACCGTAAGTATATCTTGATTACATTGTCATTCAGGTATATTATTAAATTTATTCAATTTTTATCTATGTGTGTATTATTCATAGTTATTTGTTCCATAGTGAATCCTTCAATTCGAAAACAATATCTTGATTTAAATCTCCTCGTAGTTAGAACTACGTTTAGGTATCTCTATGTATTCCTGATTATATGGTAGACCTTTTTTCTTTGGTGTTTTATCTTTCACGGTTCAACTTTACCATTAATTTAATGCAGGTTTGTCAAATTTCATATAGCAGATATTAATATATATCTGTTAGGGTGTCAATCGTTTTTCACTTTCGGTCTATCTAAAGATTAACCCTATAATTACACTAATCGTTAAATGAACTTCTCCTAGTAGTATAATATAAGTGATGTATTCTTGTGATGACAGTGCTGGAGGTTTAAGAGTTGCACAGGATAAGTGATTATTGTGAATATATATTATAGAGTGGCCATATTTCTATATCATCCTTTGTAATCTCTAAACGTGTTGGGTTTGGAGATTTATCATCCTAATGTTATTATCAAAAGGACCTTTATTAGGGTCTTAACTGTACTCAATGTATAAATTAAAAATCGTTTTTTACTTTTTGTCTGTTTAAAAATTAGCCCTAACAATTGTATTATACATTATAGATATATGTACGGTATGATTACACTGTTCATATAAGGAACTTCACATACTAATGTAATATAAGTGATGTATTATTGTGAATACAGTGCTGAGAGTGCAAGAGATGCACAAGATAAAAGGAATATGAGAGGTGCTAAGTGATGATTATAGATATATGTTATCAAGTGACCATATTTTTACATCATCCTTTATAATCTCTAAAGGTGTCAAGGTTATTAGGATTTATCATCCTAATATTATTATAAAAAAGGACATTTATTAGGGTCTTAACTGTGCTCAGTGTATAAATTAAAATTGTGTATAAGATAGTACTTTTCTGTGTAACTGGTAGTGGATATTACATGTATAATATTATCTATATTGACTATATATGCATAACAATATTAACAAGAGGTGATTATTAGGTTACTTTACTTACCTACCTTATCAAAACCCTACTAAGGGGAACCTAGCAAGTGGTCCAATTTATATTGAAACCGTTTGCACCAAGCACCCACATTGCCCGGGGAACTATACAATAAATTATAACTTTCCGAAGTTATACAATCTAATAAAGAGGACCTATTTATTACAGGTTCCTACATAGTACACCAATACTAGCATTTAATTGACCTACGCAATAGTCCAGTATCGATTATTTATAAGTGTCCAACCCTAATACTTCTAGTTCATTTTAAAGCATCCATCTTTTAAGATTATGTAACAAAGTTTAATTTTTAATTATTATTGTAGTAGCACATCCACTTTAAAGGACTTAATTAACATGTGTGAGAATTGAGTGCTATATGTGTATACTTTTTTTGTAACTAACCTTAGTTGTAGTAGTCAAAGGATTACCTAAAACTCCAGTCCCATTTCGAAGAGTACCACCCTCCATGAGAGACTATCTTCAATCTTCTGACACTTCTCTGCCAACCTCCTGAGACGAAAGGCAAAGAATGACTGGGGAATGAGGGAAGTGGGGGAGGTATTTTAGCCTTTTGCTGGGGTGTCTTTGCCTCCTCCTGGTGGCCAGGTTCTGAATTCCCAAAAGTAATGAATGCAGCTGTGGACTCTTCCCATTTAAGAAGAAAAAATATATATATATATATATATATGTAATGTATATATCTATAGCTATATATTATCATCTCTATACTTTACATACATGTACTGTATATATTATATATAATATATATATATATATATATATATATATATATATATATATATATATATATATATATATATATATATATATATATATATATATATATATATCTATATTACCAAAAAAACATCAGATATATCTAGAAATATGTATTTATGAATATATAGAACATACTCTGCTATGTGAAGAACATTGGAAAATATGAAATATTAATATTTTCATGTCGGATTAGCACACATGAGAATATGCAATCAGGTTTGCATGCGAGTAGGGTGTTTTTTCCCACTTTTTTTGCTCTGTTGACTTCTATGTGGGAATAAGTTATCGCACTCGATATTGTTTGGCTTTTTACACGCTTCGAGTTAGCACGTGAACAAAAACAGATTACTTTCAACTTGTAATATGAGTGCTACCCGATGTGTGCAAAAAGCTTACTTCTAGTAGAGTTAGTACTCAAGCGGGAGAGTTAAATACCGCTCCACTTGTAATCTGGCCCTTTATTGGGCATCACTGGACTGCCTCACTCTGCTTCTAAAGAGTTGGAGAGATGAATAAGAAGCTTACTGCTGCTCTTTACTTGAGGTTCTGTCTTACAAAACAGAGTCTGCACCTCAAGAGATATGTAGCTGCATTTGCAGCTTTATAAATGTTGCCCCAATTGCTAACAAACAAGTTCTCAAAATAAAATATCTTGAATAGATATTAAAGGGACACTGAACCCAAATTTTTTCTTTCTTGATTCAGATAGAGCATGCAATTTTAAGCAACTTTCTAATTTACTCCTATTATCATTTTTTCTTCTTCTCTTGCTATCTTTATTTAAAAAAAAAAAAGGCATCTAAGCTAAGGAGCCAGCCAATTGTTGTTTCAGAACCCTGGAGAGCACATGTTTATTGGTGCTGTCCAATCAGCAAGGACAACCCAGGTTGTTCACCAAAAATGGGCCGGCATCTAAACTTACATTCTTGCTTTTCAAATGAAGATACCAAGAGAATGAAGAAAATTTGATAGTAGGAGTAACTTAGAAAGTTGCTTAAAATGGCATGCTCTATCTAAATCACAAAAGAAAAAAATTGCTTACAGTGTCCCTTTAATGCTAATGAAAGCACCCTACAGATGAGTGCATATAGAATTAGCATGAAAATGAACAGGTAAAGTAATAATAGAAAATGGTACAGAGTGTGCTGTAAATAAGTACTTAAGTGAGATAAAGCTGTACCATAAATGAGAGGACAAAGTATAAAGAATTGTGCTGTACAAAGAAATATGCTACATATGATTGCACATACAAAGAATTGGTTTTAGTTAAAGGAAATAATTAACCGTGAACCAAGGCTAATAGCTGTACTATGTGAATTTCCTACAAAAAATGCTTAAATGGGAATTTCTTTCTCATGTTAAAGTTTACTAAAAGCAAAGGTATTTTTGTTAATTATATGAGTCAAATATTAATACCAGAACCCTTGAACAAAATATTTTTTTTCCTTCTTATTTTTGATTACAATCGGGAAAATGGCTTTGTTAGAAGAAAATATGTTATGCTGTAGAACTAATTGTTATTTTGGATGAGTGATGTGGGTATAATGTTAGGCTATTTGAACCAAAGAACTGTTGACAAAGACTCACCAGATCTGGAATTCGGATCAGTACCACTTTTTAAAATCCAGTCCATTTTCCATTATCATTACAGTTAAGAATTAACAAAATAAGTATTTGCTTGAGCACTAACATCTGCATATACACACACACTTCATTATTTTCTTCACTCACTGCCTAATAAGGAATCTGTTTCTCCCTGCACTCTACCGAGAATGATCAACAGCTGGAAAAAAAAATGTCTTGCAGGTTTGACAGGCCAGTGTCACTCAGTGTGCAGTGAAGTGGAGCAAAAACATAATTTATGTAAGAACTTACCTGATAAATTCATTTCTTTCATATTAGCAAGAGTCCATGAGCTAGTGACGTAGGGGATATACATTCCTACCAGGAGGGGCAAAGTTTCCCAAACCTCAAAATGCCTATAAATACACCCCTCACCACACCCACAAATCAGTTTAACGAATAGCCAAGAAGTGGGGTGATAAGAAAAAAGTGCGAAAGCATAAAAAACAAGGAATTGGAATAATTGTGCTTTATACAAAAAAATCATAACCACCACAAAAAAGGGTGGGCCTCATGGACTCTTGCTAATATGAAAGAAATGAATTTATCAGGTAAGTTCTTACATAAATTATGTTTTCTTTCATGTAATTAGCAAGAGTCCATGAGCTAGTGACGTATGGGATAATGACTACCCAAGATGTGGATCTTCCACGCAAGAGTCACTAGAGAGGGAGGGATAAAATAAAGACAGCCAATTCCGCTGAAAAATAATCCACACCCAAAATAAAGTTTAAATCTTATAATGAAGAAAACGGAAATTATAAGTAGAAGAATCAAACTGAAACAGCTGCCTGAAGTATTTTTCTACCAAAAACTGCTTCAGAAGAAGAATACACATCAAAATGGTAGAATTTAGTAAAAGTATGCAAAGAAGACCAAGTTGCTGCTTTGCAAATCTGATCAATCGAAGCTTCATTCCTAAACGCCCAGGAGGTAGAAACTGACCTAGTAGAATGAGCTGTAATCCTTTGAGGCGGAGATTTACCCGACTCGACATAAGCATGATGAATTAAAGATTTCAACCAAGATGCCAAAGAAATGGCAGAGGCCTTCTGACCTTTCCTAGAACCGGAAAAGATAACAAATAGACTAGAAGTCTTTCGGAAATTCTTAGTAGCTTCAACATAATATTTCAAAGCTCTAACTACATCCAAAGAATGCAATAATCTCTCCTTAGAATTCTTAGGATTAGGACATAATGAAGGAACCACAATTTCTCTACTAATGTTGTTAGAATTCACAACCTTAGATAAAAATTTAAAAGAAGTTCGCAACACCACCTTATCCTGATGGAAAATCAGAAAAGGAGATTCACAAGAAAGAGCAGATAATTCAGAAACTCTTCTAGCAGAAGAGATGGCCAAAAGAAAACAAAACTTTCCAAGAAAGTAATTTAATGTCCAGTGAATGCATAGGTTCAAACGGAAGAGCTTGAAGAGCCCCCAGAACCAAATTCAAACTCCAAGGAGGAGAAATTGACTTAACAGGTTTTATACGAACCAAAGCTTGTACAAAACAATGAATATCAGGAAGAATAGTAATCCTTCTGTGAAAAAGAACAGAAAGAGCAGAGATTTGTCCTTTCAAGGAACTTGCAGACAAACCTTTATCCAAACCATCCTGAAGAAACTGAAAAATTCTCGGAATTCTAAAAGAATGCCAGGAAAAATGATGAGAAAGACACCAAGAAATGTAAGTCTTCCAGACTCGATAATATATCTTCCTAGAGCCTGTAACATAGTATTAATCACAGAGTCAGAGAAACCTCTTTGACTAAGAATCAAGCGTTCAATCTCCATACCTTTAAATTTAAGGATTTGAGATCTTGATGGTAAAAAAGGACCTTGTGACAGAAGGACTGGTCTTAACGGAAGAGTCCACGGTTGGCAAGAAGCCATGCGGACAAGATCCGTATACCAAAACCTGTGAGACCATGCTGGAGCCACCAGCAGAAAAAACGAGCATTCCTTCAGAATCTTGGAGATTACTCTTGGAAGAAGAACTAGAGGCGGAAAGATATAGGCAGGATGATACTTCCAAGGAAGTGACAATGCATCCACTGCTTCCGCCTGAGGATCCCTGGATCTGGACAGATACCTGGGAAGTTTCTTGTTTAGATGAGAAGCCATCAGATCTATTTCTGGAAGTCCCCACATTTGAACAATCTGAAGAAACATCTCTGGGTGAAGAGACCATTTGCCCGGATGTAACGTTTGGCGACTGAGATAATCCGCTTTCCAATTGTCAATACCTGGGATATGAACCGCAGAGATTAGACAGGAGCTGGATTCCGCCCATACCAGTATTCGAGATACTTCTTTCATAGCCAGAGGACTGTGAGTCCCTCCTTGATGATTGACATATGCCACAGTTGTGACATTGTCTGTCTGAAAACAAATGAACGATTCTCTCTTTAGAAGAGGCCATGACTGAAGAGCTTCTGAAAATTGCACGGAGTTCCAAAATATTGATTGGTAATCTCACCTCCTGAGATTTCCCAAACCCCTTGTGCTGTCAGAAACCCCCATACAGCTCCCCAACCTGTCAGACTTGCACCTGTTGAGATCACAGTCCAGGTTGGAAGAAAAAAAGAAGCCCCCTGAACTAAACGATGGTGGTCTGTACCACGTCAGAGGGTGTCGAACAATCAGTTTTAAAGATATTAAATGAGATATCTTTGTATAATCCCGGCACCACTGGTTCAGCATACAGAGCTGAAGAGGTTGCATGTGAAAATGAGCAAAGGGGAACACGTCCAATGCAGCAGTCATAAGAACCTAGAATTTCCATGCATAAGGCTACCGAAGGGAATGATTGAGACTGAAGGTTTCGATAAGCTGAAACCAATTTCAGACGTCTCCTGACCAACAGAGACAGAGTCATGGACACTGAATCTATCCGGAAATCTAAAAAAGGTTACTCTTGTCTGAGGAATCAACAAACTGATTGGTTAATTGATCCTCCAACCATGTTCTTGAAGAAACAGCACTCATAAAAAGCTGGAAAGGATCTTTCCATTGAAAATGAGCAAAGGGAATTGAATCCAATGCTGTTAAAACTTCTATGCATATATAGCAACTGAAGGAAATAATAGAGACTAAAGGTACCGACAGACGGAACCCAATACAAATTGTCCCTTGTCTGATAGAGACAAAGATAGTGACATAAACCATCTGGAAACCTAAAAAAAAAGGTGACCCTTGCGTGAGGAATTAAGAGCTTTTGAAAAAAGATCCTCTAACTATGTCCTGAAGAGCAAGTGAAACATATGAGAATCCGCATCCTCAGGAAATAATCTGAATGAAAACAGAAAAATGAAGAATACGCATTTATTGTATCTAAAGAAAAAAAAATAATGCTATCAATGACCACAAAAAGGCAAAATAGTTTGAATAAAACTCCAAAACCCAGTTCCTAGAAAAGGAACTGGAATAAAAACCCCAGAAGATTCCAGGTCTGAGCAGCGCTTGAACCCCATGGGTACCCAGCCATGCCTCAACAGTATCCAAAATATATAGGACAGAAACACACTGAAAGAAAGTGTTAGCCTTACTGAAATAAAATCAAAGAAATTTGGACAAAATAGAACCAAATAAATTTCAAAGAAGTCTTAACCTGCCCCTTACCAGCCAAGCTGGAATACGGCATGTGCATCGCAACATTAGGGAGCTAATTTCGAACCCCAATTAAAAACATGTTACTTGGGAAAGAACTCAGGATTCGTTCCTTAATAAGAACAACCAAACTAGTATAAGCTTAAAGTTTTAGTCTTAGAACTCAATCTTGAAGCCCATAGTAACAGTTTAAGAATTTAATCCAATTATAATTGATTATCTTAGAACAAAAGAAATATGGATTTTTTTTTTTTTTTTTTTTAAATCACAGAATTCTTCTAGCTAAAATAGCTAAAGACATAGATTAACTCTCATTTGCGAATATATTCAATAAAATGAAGACACAAATGAAATCATTAGCATGATAGTCCAGTTTAAAGGACCAGTCAAAACAGAGGACTTGCAAAATGCAAAACAACAAGACAAATGCAACGGCACCTAGTCTAGTAAATGTTGTCCCTTAACAATGCTAAAATAAATCATGATCTGATACTTGATCTTAAAGTAAACAGAAAAAATGAAGCAATTGCAATATCACAGGACCAAGAAAAGTACCTGAAACTAAATAATTTTCCAAAAATAAGATACAACTATATAAAGGAAAATAAATACGATTTTGCTATAAAAACAATAGCATAATTAGTAGGAGTAGAGATAGCTCCAATAAATTGGAGAACCCTCCAAATTGAATTTAACTGCTGACAAAGAATATAGTTTAAAAATAAAAGACAATTCTCAGCCTATTCCATTCCCTAGTATGGGGAATTGGAAAGAAAACCTCTAAAATCACAGAAGAAAAAATAAAAAGGCAGAAATAGTGTCAGCTAGTCTTAAAGAACTAGTTACCTTAATATCCAAAATAATCAACACCTCTTCAACAAAGAACAAATGTACTTTAATAATAAAAAAAATTATATAAAAAAGTAGATTTGTTAGTGTCAATATCTGATGAAGAGAATTTCTGAAAGAGAAAAAAACATCATCAGAGAAGGATAAATCAGTATGTTGTTGGTCATTTGAAACTTCAATAATTAAAAAAGAAGTGAAAAAGACCTAAAAATCGTATTAGAAGGCACGAAGTCAGACATAGCCTTAATCAGAAAAAATATTTCTTATAAATCTTCTAAACATTTCTTGCACTTAAGAATGGAAATGTATAAAGCATAAATACTAATGGAATATGCATGTAAAAGTATATCATAATAACTTATTACAAACCATAGCTAGAGATAAACATTTATAACATTTAAAATAAATGAACTTAGCTTTGGTAGAACTGAAACTCAGTTAAGCATTTTTCCAGAAGTGGCTTCTGACTCAGGGACAAACGGAGACATCTTGCAATATGTAATAGAAAAAACAACATATAAAACAAAATTGATCAAATTCCTTAAATGACAGTTTCAGGAATGGGAAAAAAATGCCAGTGAACAAGCTTCTAGCAACCAGAAGCAATAAATAATGAGACTTAAATAATGTGGAGACAATAGTGACGCCCATATTTTTTAGCGCCAAAAAAGACGCCCACATTATTTGGCGCCTAAATGCTTTTGGCGCCAAAAATGACACCACATCCGGAACGCCGACACTTTTGGCGCAAAAAACGTCAAAAAAAATGACGCAACTTCCGGCGACACGTATGACGCCGGAAACAGAAAAAAAAATTTTGCGCCAAAAAAGTCCGCGCCAAGAATGACGCAATAAAATGAAGCATTTTCAGCCCCCGCGAGCCTAATAGCCCACAGGGAAAAAGTAAAATTTTAAGGTAAGAAAAAAATTGATTAATTCATATGCATTATCCCAAATATGAAACTGACTGTCTGAAATAAGGAATGTTGAACATCCTGAGTCAAGGCAAATAAATGTTTGAATACATATATTTAGAACTTTATATAAAAGTGCCCAACCATAGCTTAGAGTGTCACAGAAAATAAGAATTACTTACCCCAGGACACTCATCTACAAGTAGTAGAAAGCCAAACCAGTACTGAAACGAGAATCAGCAGAGGTAATGGTATCTAAGAGTATATCGTCGATCTGAAAAGGGAGGTAAGAGATGAATCTCTACGACCGATAACAGAGAACCTATGAAATAGACCCCGTAGAAGGAGATCATTGAATTCAAATAGGCAATACTCTCCTCACATCCCTCTGACATTCACTGCACGCTGAGAGGAAAACCGGGCTCCAACCTGCTGCGGAGCGCATATCAACGTAGAATCTAGCACAAACTTACTTCACCACCTCCATAGGAGGCAAAGTTTGTAAAAACTGATTTGTGGGTGTGGTGAGGGGTGTATTTATAGGCATTTTGAGGTTTGGGAAACTTTGCCCCTCCTGGTAGGAATGTATATCCCCTACGTCACTAGCTCATGGACTCTTGCTAATTACATGAAAGAAATAAATAGCACAGAATGATTATCTTTTGATCAAACTTACACAAATAATAACGCAAATCTGGGATTACAAGTGGGTGGTTAAATATTTTAACCAAAGTTGCGCTTGTATTACAAGTGGTTAGTTTAGCCCTTTTAATACTTGAAGTAAACTATTATTAGTGATAATATAGCACAGAACTACAGGAAGAACGCCACTACTTGTGCACCCTTGGCTTAGAACTTGAGCAATATCTAACATGAATTTTACTGTGTGTCCCTATAGAAGCCTATTATGTGAGGGATTTAGTGCACCTACACTACCCAGCATGCACATGTTAGTGGGCCCTAGACTACTGCTCAAGAGATAAAAAAATTACTTTGGACTTGTACTATGAGAGCCAAATTAGAAGAGCTATTGCTAAATGTGTTTGTGCTACACTTGCAGTTCAGGCCTATGTCTTTTACAGAGGAGGAATATCCTGCAGTACATGGGTCTAATTCTGTCAAAAAGACAGTCCAGCCTCAAAATACCAGGCAATTCTCCTCTGAGTGAGAAAGCAAAAAAACTGCACTGGGCTTTTGAACAAGAAGGGATTTTTTTCCTGCTGTTGTTCATTGTTAGTCGATTGATTCTCTATATATTCTATTTTGAATCTCCAGTGCCATGGCCAAGGCAACCTCTTTGTCTTTTTTTCAAATGAGATCTTTGGCTAATTGGATAACAAGATTTCAGCTCTGCTGGCTCATGTCCATAAGTTTAGGTCTATTAGCGTATTACTGTCAGCATAATAGACACAAGGACTTTAAACAGCAGGGTTATGATAATCCTAATCTACAAAATAGGGAATTCAGAGAAAGTTTGTGTAAAGACCAACATATGCTATGAACAATCTCACATTTTGTCTTAATATGGAATTTACTGGATTCTATAGGGAATGCGTTAGGATGGTTGAAACACAGCTCCTGAATTTGAGCGTATCCATTTAAAATTGCCTGCCGTGCATCACCATTTAAGGGCTAGATTACAAGTGCTGCACTATCGTTAGTGTGGGAGCGATTTTGCAATATCCTGCTGCGCTAACTTGCATTTATATTACAAGTTGAAAGTAAACGCGTATTTGTATACATGTGTATTTATGTGTTTATATGTGTATACATATATATATACTGTATATATATATATATATATATATATACACACACATACATGTATACAAATATATACATATGTATATAAACTTTGGAGCCCTTTCCACTCAAATACCTGAAAAAAAGAAGAAGGATTTTTATTGAATATTAATATGAATGGTGTTTATTGACTGTACTTTTTACTTTATCTTAATGGTAGGAGAATCCACTGATTCATTCATTACTTGTGGGAAATAAGAACCTGGCCACAAGAACGAGGCAAAGCCACCCCAGCCAAAGGCTTAAATACCTCCCCCACTCCCTTCATCCCCCAGTCATTCTTTGCCTTTCGTCACAGGAGGTTGGCAGAGAAGTGTGGGAAGATTTGGAGTAGTCTCTTATGAAGAGATCATCTTCTATCTTCATCCTTCCGGTGATGAGCGGCTCCATCTTAAAGACCTCCGGCGCGGAACATCCTTCTATGCCAACGACTACCCGACGAATGGCTGGTCCTTTAAATGACGTCAGCCAATCGGAATTAAGGTAGGAAAAATCCGATTGGCTGACGTAATCAGCCAATCGGATTGAAGTTCGATCCGATTGGCTGATAGGACAGCCAATAGCATTGACCTCGCATTCTATTGGCTGATCCAATCAGCCAATCGGATTGAACTTCAATCCGATTGGCTGATTACATCAGCCAATCGGATTTTTCCTACCTTAATTCCGATTGACTGATAGAATCCTATCAGCCAATCGGAATTCAAGGGACGCCATCTTGGATGACGTCATTTAAAGGACCAGCCATTCATCGGGTAGTCGTCGGCATAGAAGGATGCTCCGTGCTGGAGGTCTTCAAGATGGAGCCGCTCATTGCCGGAAGGATGAAGATAGAAGATGCCGCTTGGATGAAGATGTCTGCCGGTCCGGATGTCCTCTTCTGCACGGATAGGATGAAGACTTCTGCCTCTTCTGCCCCATCGGATTACCAGTGGTGCACGGCTGGGTAAAGACGGCTCAAGGTAGGGTGATCTTCAATGGGGTAGTGTTAGTTTTTTTAAGGGGGGTCGGGTGGGTTTTAGAGTAGGGGTGTGTGGGTGGTGGGTTGTAATGTTGGGGGGTATTGTATTATTTTTTTTTACAGGTAAAAGAGCTGATTACTTTGGGGCAATGCCCAGCAAAAAGCCCTTTTAAGGGCTATTTGTAATTTAGTATAGGGTAGGGCATTTTATTATTTTGGGGGGGCTTTTTTATTTTATTAGGGGGCTTAGATTAGGTGTAATTAGATTAAACTTCTTATAATATTTTTTTATTTTTTGTAATTTAGTTGTTTGTTTTTTTTGTAATATAGTTTAGTTTATTTTTTTTATAGGTAAGTATTTAGTTTTAAATAGGATTAATTTATTTAATTATGGGAATATTTATTTAGATGAATTTAAATAATATTTAAGTTAGGGGGGTGTTAGGGTTAGACTTAGGTTTAGGGGTTAATTCATTTAATATATTGGCGGCGGTGTAGGGGGGAAGATTAGGGGTTAATCAATGTACTGTAGGTGGCGGCGGTGTAGCGGGGCAGGATAGGGGTTAATAAATGTAATGTAGGTGGCGGAGGGCTCCGGGTGCGGTGGTTTAGGGGTTAAACAATTAATTTATTTGCGGCGGGGTCTGGGATCGGCAGGATAGGGGTTAATAACTTTATGTAGGTGGCGGCGGTATAGGGGGCAGCAGATTAGGGTTTAATAGGTATAATGTAGGTGGCGGCGGGTTCCAGGAGCGGCGGTTTAGGGGTTCATATAATTATTATAGTTGCGGCGGGGTCCGGGAGCGGTGGTTTAGGGGTTATAAAGTAGGTGGCGGTGGTGTAGGGGGGCAGATTAGGAGTGTTTAGACTCGGGGTACTTGTTAGGGTGTTAGGTATAGACATTTCCCATAGGAATCAATGGGATATCAGGCAGCAGCGAGCATGAGCTCTCGCTGCTGTCAGACTCCCATTGATTCCTATGGGATCAGCCGCCTCCTGGGTGGCGGATTGAAAACCAGGTACGCTGGCCCGAAATAGTGGCGAGCGTACCTGCTAGTTCTTTGATAACTAGCAAAAGTAGTCAGATTGTGCCGAACTTGCGTTAGGAACATCTGTAGTGATGTAACCATCGATCTGTGTCGGACTGAGTCCGGCGGATCGTATGTTACGTCACTAGATTCTACTTTTGCCGGTTTGTAGGGCTTGATAACTACAGCGAATCAGCCTTGCCACAAATATGATGCGGAATTCCAGCGTATTTGTGTTTGACGGCTTGATAACTAGAGGCCCATGTATTCAGCATCAGCATTGCACCAGCAGCTCGCAAGAGCTGCTGGTGCAATGCAGCCCCCTGCAGAATCGAGGCTAATGGGCCGCCAGCAGGGAGGTGTCAATCAACCCAATCATACTCGATCGGGTTGTATTGTGGCGATTCCTGTCCGCCTCATCAGAGCAGGCAGACAGGGTTATGGAGCAGCGGTCGTTAGACCGCTGCTCAATAACTTGTGTTTCTGGCGAGTCTTCAGACTCGCCAGAAACACGGCCCTCAAGCTCCATCCGGAGCTTGATAAATGGGCCTCTTAATGTTGACTCTTAAATAACTCCACTAGGATGAGCACAATGTTATCTATATGGCCCACATGAACAAACAGTACATGTTAATACTCAGCATTGCTTCAGAGCTGAGGAATCTCTAAAGCTTGTCTTTTACTATGTAATGTTAGGCCAATAAAAAAGGTATTACTGCATACTGCAATGATCTTTTTATTTTGATATTCAGCTACTGGACTAATACGGCTAATACAATCTACATATATTAGAGGTGTGTATTTGTTTTCAGATGAATACACATTCATCACGAAAATCAAATTTTTGTTTCGTTTTAAAGAAAAGCACCAACGAAAAAAAAGAAAACAAAAAAATACTGAAAAATGTTATATTACAAAAATGCTTCTATTCAAAACTGAAATGCATCCATGGGGATTCCAATTTGGGCTGGAATGTCCCTTTAATAGAAATAATCATAATACTGAACTGAATATAAGTGACATTGTAAAGATATATGATTTTATTAATTGTGAGTGATTCATGCAACATTTTTACCATACCAGCAGCTGAACTTAGAAGCAGCATTACAACACCTGCAAAAAAAGCTGATTGTGAAAAATACTATCAAAAGCATTGTTCCCTTTTATTTAAATAATCAATTTTCTTTTTGCTTGATTGCAAAATGCAGCTCAATTTTTTTGAACCCTGCAGGCTGATAGTGTTTGCCGAGTATATTCTTTGATTACAAGTAGTTAAATGTAGGGTTTTTCTCTAGTGGCATGCACTTCCTTCAAACCTGTTATAAAGTAGTGTCTGCATGGCACTTTCAAAATATGTATTTTTAGTAAAACTAAGTATTTCTGGGTAATCAAATACAAATGATTACTAATTACTATAATTGTATAGCACAGAACTACACTACTCACGGGCCATCGACTTAGCACACCATTGGCTTAGTGACCAAGCAACAGCATATATGAATTTTATCAACAATAATGTATTAAGAAGATCAGTGCGCCAACAAAAAAGGATAACTGAAAATAATTAATAATCAATTAGTGAACAGTGATATTAAATGTGAATTAATAACAAAAAAATGACATTTCATATATAAGCAAAACAAAGTCCCAATGGAAAAACAAAGCGCTCCAAAAGGCAAAGTAAACTTAGCTATAATGATGTAGGAAAGGTCCCAGAACCAACCTGAATGTCAATCAGAAGAAAAGATCTTGTTTGCAAGATGTGGCCAGCAGCTTCTTCAAATCGTTTGTTGGTGTCCCAGAACGAAGGAATCTGTAGAAATTTATGAGGAAAAAGAAGGCGCCACCATGGTGCATGATTAATAGAACAAACACGCCAAATTGCGCAAGTATCGCTATACTTACAAGCTCCCAGACACTTGAGAAGTGTCACAGACGCCTTCTGGACTCTTTGGAGTCATCCAGCAAACTCTCACTCTCGCCGTAGCTGATCCACTCTTACTGGATTTCACTTCAGTAACAGGATATATTTCTCACGAAACACAAATGGGGACTGGCATTGTATCTCTATCCCCTGGTTCTGTGTTGGAAGTAGCCAGATACCATGTATTCAAAATAAATATAGTGATATATGCTTTTTAATGTTATTTTATTGTTAATAACTCCCTTTTATGTTTTTATTATGAGATTTATGCCATACTTGAATATTGTGTTGGTCTTCACATTATTTAGGAGATTATACGCTAATATTGTTATTTATTGGTTTTTAAGTTAGGGTTTTTATATTTGTATTTTCTGTGTATTTTTTATGTGTGTTAATTCAGTAGTTATATGTCAAAGCTTATGTTTTGATATGTGTCCGGATTGAGGTCAATAACATTTATACACCCGGAATATAATTTATTTCTTTATATACTTAAAGGGACACTGTACCCAAAATTTTTCTTTCGTGATTCATATTGAGCATGAAATTTTAAGCAACTTTCTAATTTACTCCTATTATCACATTTTCTTCATTCTCTTGGTATCTTTATTTACCAAGTGAATGAAGAAAATGTGATAATAGGAGTAAATTAGAAAGTTGCTTAAAATTTCATGCTCAATCTGAATCACGAAAGAATGTTTTTGGGTACAGTGTCCCTTTAAATAAGACAAGATACTGAATTTTTCTAGTGGGTGTCATATTGCCTACAAGATAATTTTATTTTATTGAGAGGAGTCTTTTGTTGATTATCATGCAGACTCTAGACCATTTTTCATATGGCACTTGCGCTGTTAGTTTTAGTATCACATCCACAGGAGGCTTTTCTGATCATTACACATCCACTTCTGATCATTGCCCAATAGAGATCTCGAAATCCTGACACACCTCCACACATGCGCTGTAGGGATAAGTAGACGCCGAACATGGTGTTAAAAGGTCGTGGAAACCTCATTGTAATTATGCACCTGATGAAACTGTCACGTATGACCGAGAAACGTGTTACAATAAAGTCACTTTTATTATTTTAAAGACTTTGTTTCCACTTACCTATTTGATATATATCCTATTTGATATCTTTGGATATCCTGTACAGTTTGCTATCAGCTCGTTTTTCTGTGTACAATTGAATACATGGTATCTGGCTACTTCCAACACAGAACCAGGGGATAGAGATACAACGCCAGTCCCCATTTCTGATTGGTGAGAAATATATTCTGTTACTGAAGGGAAATACAGAAAGAGTGGATCAGCTACGGCGAGAGTGAGAGTTAGCTGGACGACTCCTAAGAGTCCAGAAGGCGTCTGTGACACTTCTCAAGTGTCTGGGAGCTTGTAAGTATAGCGATACTTGCGCAATTTGGCGTGTTTGTTCTATTGATCGTGCACCATGATGGCGCCTTCTTTTTCCTCATAGATATATGAATTTTACTCAGGGGTAGGCAAGGTGTCCGTACACGGACACTGGTGTCCATGACTAGCCCTTGCAGTGTCCATCATAACCTTAGTATATCTTTTCTTTCTATAGGAAGAAAAAAAATATGTAGTGTGTATAAAGTAAGTGGTTTGTCAAGAGACTGCTAGCAATATTGGGTGATTGGTTATGGAATAAATAAAGCCTGAGTAAAATACTGGATGTGTATCTGCATCTGTATATTAACACCCAACTCTATACAAATACACAGTAGTGACACTGGCACATGCGTATAACCAGACTAAGGCTGGTTATAAGGTCAATGGTATATGCATCAGTATAATAACACCCAGCACTATATAATAACATAGTAGTGACACTAGCTCATGAGTATAGCCAGAGGAGGGCTGGTTATAGGATCAGTGGTATCTGCATCAGTATAATAACACTAAGCACTATACAAAGACAAAGTAGTGACACTGGCTCATGGGTATAGCCAGAGGAGTGCTGTTATAAGATCAGTGGTATCTGCATCAGTATAATAACACCAAGCACTATACAAAGACACAGTAATGACACTGGCACATGTGTATAGCCAGAGGAGGGCTGGTTATAGGATCAGTGGTATCTGCATCAGTATAATAACACCAAGCACTATACAAAGACAAAGTAGTGACACTGGCTCATGGGTATAGCTAGAGGAGTGCTGGTTAGAGGATCAGTGGTATCTACATCAGTATAATAACACCCAACACTATATAATGACACAGTAGTGACACTGGCACATGGGTATAGCCAGAGGAGGGCTGGTTATAGGATCAGTGGTATCTGCATCAGTATAATAACACCCAGCACTATATAATGACACAGTAGTGACAATGGCTCATTGGTATAGCCAGAGGAGGGATGGTTATAGGATCAGTGGTATCTGCATCAGCATAATAAAACCCAGCACTATATAATGACACAGTAGTGACACTGGCTTATGAGTATAGCCAGAGGAGGGCTGGTTATAGGATCAGTGGTATCTGCATCAGTATAAAAACACCCAGCACTATATAATGACACAGTAGTGACACTGGCTCATGGGTATAGTCAGAGGAGGGCTGGTTATAGGATCAGTGGTATCTGCATCAGTATAAAAACACCCAGCACTATATAATGACACAGTAGTGACACTGGCTTATGAGTATAGCCAGAGGAGGGCTGGTTATAGGATCAGTGGTATCTGCATCAGTATAAAAACACCCAGCACTATATAATGACACAGTAGTGACACTGGCTCATGGGTATAGTCAGAGGAGGGCTGGTTATAGGATCAGTGATATCTGCATCAGTATAATAACACCCAGCACTATATAATGACACAGAAGTGACACTGGCACATGGGTATAGCCAGAGGAGGGCTGGTTATAGGATCAGTGGTATCTGCATCAGTATAATAACACCAAGCAATATAAAATAATGTTTTTAATTTCAAATGTACCTTGGTGTCCTTCACTAAGGTCTGTACAGTGGAAAATGTCTGCCACAGCCTTTGTCTGTGCCTATCCCTGATTTTACTGCACACCCCTAAAGAACTCTTTTATGTGAGGTATTTAGTGCACACTCACTATCTGACATGCTGATGTTAGTGCGGCCTAGACTATCGTTATGAGCATAAAAACAGAAGCACTATCAATTGCACTCAAGCAATGTTAACACACAATAGCACTAATATTTTTATGTTCCATTATAGGGAGTCACTGATTCCTGAAGACATCCTCCCCACTGACAAAGTAGGAAAAAATGATATGAAGTCCTATGATATTGACATTAAACCCTGACTTAACTGTACCTGCTCCTAAACTTCTTTTCTGGTGATGTCTGGTTTTGTTTAACTCAGAAATGTATGCTTAGATTACGAGTTTTGCGTTAACAGGGGTGCGGTGCTAACGAGCAGTTTATGCTCACCGCTCACTTACAGACAGCGCTGGTATTATGGGCTTTTACAAACCCGTCGTTAACCCGCAAAAAAGTGAACGTAGAGCAAAATTTTGCTCCACATCTCACCTCAATACCAGCGCTGCTTATGTTAGCGGTGAGCTGGTAAAACGTGCTTGTGCACGATTTCCCCATTGGAATCAATGGGGGAGAGCCGGCTGAAAAAAAACCTAACACCTGCAAAAAAGCAGCGTTTAGCTCCTAACGCAGCCCCATTGATTCCTATGGGGAAATAAAAGTTATGTGTACACAACTAACACCTTAACATGAACCCTGAGTCTAAACACCCCTAATCTTACACTTATTAACCCCTAATCTGCCGCTCCGGACACTGCCGCCACCTACATTATACTTATGAACCCCTAATCTGCTGCCCCCAACATCGCCGACACCTACATTATATTTATTAACCCCTAATCTGCCGCCCCCAATGTCGCCGCAACCTAACTACATTTATTAACCCCTAATCTGCCGCCCCCAATGTCGCCACCACTATAATAAAGTTATTAACCCCTAAGTCTAACCCTAACCCCCCTAACAAATATAATTTAAATAAATCTAAATAAAATTACTACAATTACCTAAATAATTCCTATTTAAAACTAAATACTTACCTATAAAATAAACCCTAAGCTAGCTACAATATAACTAATAGTTACATTGTAGCTAGCTTAGGGTTTATTTTTATTTTACAGGCAAGTTTGTATTTATTTTAACTAGGTACAATAGTTATTAAATAGTTATTAACTATTTAATAACTACCTAGTTAAAATAAAGACAAATTTACCTGTAAAATAAAACCTAACATAAGTTACAATTACACCTAACACTACACTACAATTAAATTAATTCCCTAAATTAAATACAATTAATTACAATTAAATAAAATTATCTAAAGTAAAAAAAACAACAACAATAAATTACAGAAAATAATAAAGAAATTACAAGATTTTTAAACTAATTACACCTAATCTAATCCCCTAATAAAATAAAAAAGCCCCCCAAAAATTAAAAAAAGCCCTACCCTACATTAAATTAAAAATAGCCCTTAAAAGGGCCTTTTGCGGGACATTGCTCCAAAGTAATCAGCTCTTTTACCTGAAAAAGAAATTACAATTTACCCCCCCAACATTAAAACCCACCACCCACACAACCAACCCTACTCTAAAACCCACCCAATCCCCCCTTAAAAAAAACTAACACTAACCCCCTGAAGATCACCTTACCGGGAGATGTCTTCACCCAAACGGACCGAAGTCCTCAACGAAGCCGGGAGAAGTCTTCATCCAAGCCGGGCGAAGTGGTCCTCCAGACGGGCCGAAGTCTTCATCCAGATGGCATCTTCTATCTTCATTCATCCGGCGCAGAGCGGGTCCATCTTCAAGACATCCGACGCGGAGCATCTTCTTCTTCCGACGGCTACACACAGAATGAAGGTTCCTTTAAATGACGTCATCTAAGATACAATCAACCAATAGGATTGAACTGGCATTCTATTGGCTGATTGGAACAGCCAATAGAATGCCAGATCAATCCAATTGGCTGATTGGATCAGCCAATAGGATTGAACTTCAATCCTATTGGCTGATTGCATCAGCCAATAGTATTTTTTCTACCTTAATTCCGATTGGCTAATAGAATTCTATCAGCCAATCGGAATTGAGGGGACGCCATCTTGGATGACGTCATTTAAAGGAACCTTCATAATGTGTTTAGCCGTCGGAAGAAGAGGATACTCCGCGTCGGATGTCTTGAAGATGGACCCGCTCCGCGCCGGATGGATGAAGATAGAAGATGCCGTCTGGATGAAGACTTCTGCCCGTCTGGAGGACCACTTCACCCGGCTTGGATGAAGACTTCTCCCGGCTTCGTTGAGGACTTCGGCCCGGTTGGGTGAAGACATCTCTCTGTAAGGTGATCTATCTTCAGGGGGTTAGTGTTAGGTTTTTTTAAGGGGGGATTGGGTGAGTTTTAGAGTAGGGTTGGTTGTGTGGGTTTTAATGTTGGGGGGAATTGTAATATTTTTTTCAGGTAAAAGAGATGATTACTTTGGGGCAATGCCCCGCAAAAGGCCCTTTTAAGGCCTATTTGTAATTTAGTGTAGGGTAGGGCATTTTTTTTATTTTGGAGGGGCTTCTTTTATTTTGTTAGGGGGATTAGATTAGGTGTAATTAGTTTAAAAATCTTGTAATTTCTTTATTATTTTCTGTAATTTAGGCCTAGATTTGGAGTTTGGCGGTAGATGGGTTGTTAACGCTACTCGGGCTTTTTTCTGGCCGCACCATAAATTTAACTCTGGTATCGAGAGTCCAAAAAAATGCTGCGTTAGGCTCCAAAAAAGGAGCGTAGAGCATTTTTACCGCAAATGCAACTCTCGATACCAGAGTTGCTTACGGACGCGGCCAGCCTCAAAAACGTGCTCGTGCACGATTCTCCCATAGGAAACAATGGGGCTGTTTGAGCTGAAAAAAAACCTAACACCTGCAAAAAAGCAGCGTTCAGCTCCTAACGCAGCCCCATTGTTTCCTATGGGGAAACACTTCCTACGTCTGCACCTAACACTCTAACATGTACCCCGAGTCTAAACACCCCTACCCTTACACTTATTAACCCCTAATCTGCCGCCCCCGCTATCGCTGACCCCTGCATTATATTATTAACCCCTAATCTTCCGCTCCGTAAACCGCCGCAACTTACATTATCCCTATGTACCCCTAATCTGCTGCCCCTAACACCGCCGACCCCTATATTATATTTATTAACCCCTAATCTGCCCCCTCAACGTCGCCGACACCTGCCTACACTTATTAACCCCTAATCTGCCGAGAGGAGCTGAGCGCTACTATAATAAAGTTATTAACCCCTAATCCGCCTCACTAACCCTATCATAAATAGTATTAACCCCTAATCTGCCCTCCCTAACATCGTCGACACCTAACTTCAATTATTAACCCCTAATCTGACGACCGGAGCTCACTGCTACTATAATAAATGGATTAACCCCTAAAGCTAAGTCTAACCCTAACAATAACACCCCCCTAAGTTAAATATAATTTAAATCTAACGAAATTAATTAACTCTTATTAAATAAATTATTCCTATTTAAAGCTAAATACTTACCTGTAAAATAAATCCTAATATAGCTACAATATAAATTATAATTACATTGTAGCTATTTTAGGATTAATATTTATTTTACAGGCAACTTTGTAATTATTTTAACCAGGTACAATAGCTATTAAATAGTTAAGAACTATTTAATAGTTACCTAGTTAAAATAATAACAAAATTACCTGTAAAATAAATCCTAACCTAAGTTATAATTAAACCTAACACTACCCTATCAATAAATTAATTAAATAAAATACCTACAATTACCTACAATAAAACCTAACACTACACTATCAATAAATAAATTAAATACAATTGCTACAAATAACTACAATTACATAAACTAACTAAAGTACAAAAAATAAAAAAGAACTAAGTTACAAAAAATAAAAAAATATTTACAAACATAAGAAAAATATTACAACAATTTTAAACTAATTACACCTACTCTAAGCCCCCTAATAAAATAACAAAGACCCCCAAAATAAAAAAATGCCCTACCCTATTCTAAATTAATAGAGTTAAAAGCTCTTTTACCTTACCAGCCCTGAACAGGGCCCTTTGCGGGGCATGCCCCAAGAAAATCAGCTCTTTTGCCTGTAAAAAAACCATACAATACCCCCCCCCAACATTACAACCCACCACCCACATACCCCTAATCTAACCCAAACCCCCCTTAAATAAACCTAACACTAAGCCCCTGAAGATCTTCCTACCTTGTCTTCACCATCCAGGTATCACCGATCCGTCCTGGCATCCGGTGCTGAAGAGGTCCAGAAGAGGCTCCAAAGTCTTCCTCCTATCCGGCAAGAAGAGGACATCCGGACCGGCAAACATCTTCATCCAAGCAGCATCTTCGATCTTCTTCCATCCGGTGCGGAGCGGGTCCATGTTGAAGCAGCCGACGCGGATCCATCCTCTTCTTTCTGCGTCTCCCGACGAATGACGGTTCCTTTAAGGGACGTCATCCAAGATGGCGTCCCTCGAATTCCGATTGGCTGATAGGATTCTATCAGCCAATCGGAATTAAGGTAGGAATATTCTGATTGGCTGATGGAATCAGCCAATCAGATTGAGCTTGCATTCTATTGGCTGTTCCGATCAGCCAATAGAATGCGAGCTCAATCTGATTGGCTGATTGGATCAGCCAATCGGATTGAACTTGATTCTGATTGGCTGATTCCATCAGCCAATCAGAATATTCCTACCTTAATTCCGATTGGCTGATAGAATCCTATCAGCCAATCGGAATTCGAGGGACGCCATCTTGGATGACGTCCCTTAAAGGAACCGTCATTCGTCGGGAGACGCAGAAAGAAGAGGATGGATCCGCGTCGGCTGCTTCAACATGGACCCGCTCCGCACCGGATGGAAGAAGATCGAAGATGCCGCTTGGATGAAGATGTTTGCCGGTCCGGATGTCCTCTTCTTGCCGGATAGGAGGAAGACTTTGGAGCCTCTTCTGGACCTCTTCAGCACCGGATGCCAGGACGGATCGGTGATACCTGTTGAGGTGAAGACAAGGTAGGAAGATCTTCAGGGGCTAGGTTTATTTAAGGGGGGTTTGGGTTAGATTAGGGGTATGTGGGTGGTGGGTTGTAATGTTGGGGGGGGTATTGTATGTTTTTTTTACAGGCAAAAGAGCTGATTTTCTTGGGGCATGCCCCGCAAAGGGCCCTGTTCAGGGCTGGTAAGGTAAAAGAGCTTTTAACTCTATTAATTTAGAATAGGGTAGGGCATTTTTTTTATTTTGGGGGTCTTTGTTATTTTATTAGGGGGCTTAGAGTAGGTGTAATTAGTTTAAAATTGTTGTAATATTTTTCTTATGTTTGTAAATATTTTTTTATTTTTTGTAACTTAGTTCTTTTTTATTTTTTGTACTTTAGTTAGTTTATGTAATTGTAGTTATTTGTAGGAATTGTATTTAATTTATTTATTGATAGTGTAGTGTTAGGTTTTATTGTAGGTAATTGTAGGTATTTTATTTAATTAATTTATTGATAGGGTAGTGTTAGGTTTAATTATAACTTAGGTTAGGATTTATTTTACAGGTAATTTTGTTATTATTTTAACTAGGTAACTATTAAATAGTTCTTAACTATTTAATAGCTATTGTACCTGGTTAAAATAATTACAAAGTTGCCTGTAAAATAAATATTAATCCTAAAATAGCTATAATATAATTATAATTTATATTGTAGCTATATTAGGATGTATTTTACAGGTAAGTATTTATCTTTAAATAGGAAGAATTTATTTAATAAGAGTTAATTAATTTCGTTAGATGTAAATTATATTTAAGTTAGGGGGGTGTTAGTGTTAGGGTTAGACTTAGCTTTAGGGGTTAATCCATTTATTATAGTAGCGGTGAGCTCCGGTCGTCAGATTAGGGGTTAATAATTGAAGTTAGGTGTCGGCGATGTTAGGGAGGGCAGATTAGGGGTTAATACTATTTATGATAGGGTTAGTGAGGCGGATTAGGGGTTAATAACTTTATTATAGTAGCGCTCAGGTCCGCTCGGCAGATTAGGGGTTAATAAGTGTAGACAGGTGTCGGCGACGTTGAGGGGGGCAGGTTAGGGGTTAATAAATATAATACAGGGGTCGGCGGTGTTAGGGGCAGCAGATTAGGGGTACATAAGGATAACGTAGGTGGCGGCGCTTTGCGGTCGGCAGATTAGGGGTTAATTATTGTAAGTAGCTGGCGGCGACGTTGAGGGGGGCAGGTTAGGGGTTAATAAATATAATACAGGGGTCGGCGGTGTTAGGGGCAGCAGATTAGGGGTACATAAGGATAACGTAGGTGGCGGTCGGCAGATTAGGGGTTAAAAAAATGTATTCGAGTGTCGGCGATGTGGGGGGACCTCGGTTTAGGGGTACATAGTTAGTTTATGGGTGTTAGTGTACTTTAGACCACAGTAGTTAAGAGCTTTATAAACCGGCGTTAGCCAGAAAGCTCTTAACTCCTGCTTTTTTCCTGCGGCTGGAGTTTTGTCGTTAGAATTCTAACGCTCACTTCAGAAACGACTCTAAATACCGGAGTTAGGAAGATCCCATTGAAAAGATAGGATACGCAATTGACGTAAGGGGATCTGCGGTATGGAAAAGTCGCGGCTGAAAAGTGAGCGTTAGACCCTATTTTGAGTGACTCCAAATACCGGCGGTAGCCTAAAACCAGCGTTAGGAGCCTCTAACGCTGGTTTTCACGGCTACCGCCAAACTCTAAATCTAGGCCTTAGTGTTTTTTTTGTACTTTAGATAATTTTATTTAATTGTAATTAATTGTATTTAATTTAGGTAATTAATTTAATTGTAATGTAGTGTTAGGTGTAATTGTAACTTAGGTTAGGTTTTATTTTACAGGTAAATTTGTCTTTATTTTAACTAGGTAGTTATTAAATAGTTAATAACTATTTAATAACTATTGTACCTAGTTAAAATAAAAACAAAGTTGCCTGTAAAATAAAAATAAACCCTAAGCTAGCTACAATGTAACTATTAGTTATATTGTAGCTAGATTAGGGTTTATTGTATAGGTAAGTATTTAGTTTTAAAAAGGAATTATTTAGTTAATTGTAGTAATTTTATTTAGATTTATTTAAATTATATTTAAGTTAGGTGGGGTTAGGGTTTAGGGTTAAACTTAGGTTTAGTGGTTAATAACTTTATTATAGTGGCGGTGACGTTGGGGGCGGCAGATTAGGGGTTAATAAATGTAGGTAGGTGGCGGCAATGTTAGGGCCAGCAGATTAGGGGTTAATAATATTTAAATAGTGTTTGCAATGCGAGAGTGCAGCGGTTTAGGGGTTAATATATTTATTATAGTGGCGGCGATGTCCGGTTCAGCAGATTAGGGGTTAAGAAATGTATTTTAGTGTTTGCGATGTGGGGGGCCTCAGTTTAGGGGTTAATAGGTAGTTTATGGGTGTTAGTGTATTTTTTGCACTTTAGTTAAGAGTTTTATGCTACGGCGTTGTAGTGTAAAACTCTTAACTACTGACTTTTAAATGCGGTACCAGTCTTGACAGGAGAGGGTCTACCGCTCACTTTTTGTCAGACTCATAATACTGGCGCTATGCAAGTCCCATTGAAAATATAGGATACGCAATTAACGTAAGTGGATTTGCGGCATTTCCGAGTTTGGCCAAAAAAGTGAGCGGTACACCTGTACCTGCAAGACTCGTAATACCAGTGGGTGTTAAAAAGCAGCGTTGGGACCGGCCAACGCTGCTTTTTAATCCTAACGCAAGACTCGTAATCTAGCCGGAAGTAATTTAGGGAATATAATGTTTAGAATGTAAGTACCTATTTACATTGGGGTCGAATTATCAAGCTCCAAATGAAGTTTGATGCCCCTGTTTCCGTGCAAGCCTTTAGACTCGCCGGAAACAGCAGTTATGAAGCAGCGGTCTTAAGACCGCTGCTCCATAACTGGTCCGCTGTGCCTGAGGCTGTGGTCTGCAATCCACCCGATCCTATATTATAGGGCTGATTGACACCCCCTGCTAGTGGCTGATTGGCCGCGAATCTGCAGGGGGCGGCATTGCACAAGCAGTATCATGTCAGACATACATTGATAAATTGGCCCCCTTATTTCTTAAAAGCTTTAGAAACAGTGTGGCCTAGATTACGAGCTGATTGTTATCAGTTTCTCAAGTCACACAATATTGTGAGTTTGGTATAATTTTACCACTCAAATGCATATTACAAGTGGTGTGTTTAAAAAAAAATAATAAAAAAAATAACACATATGATAGTAAGATAAATACTGCTCAATGACTTTCAATGACAAGCATCAAGCAGAAACTAGCATTCATATTACAAGTTGATGGTTAAACATTGCAAATGGTGGAAATGCATTGGAAATGTTAACCAAAGTGGAAAGTTCTGGTAAAGTCATTGCAACTCATTATACAATGACTTCATAAACCACAAAACTGGCCTGTTAGTTTTTTATTAGGAACATTTATTTTGTGCATTGGTAAAACACTAATACTATTTTACATGTACTTAAAATTCAAAGGTCTAGATTCAATAAGGTTACTGTATATTGTGTCAGGGTACAGGTAAATGACATACATTATATATATACAGTGGGGGGAAAAAGTATTTAGTCAGCCACCAATTGTGCAAGTTCTCCCACTTAAGAAGATGAGAGAGGCCTGTAATTTTCATCATAGGTATACCTCAACTATGAGAGACAAAATGTGGAAACAAATCCAGACAATCACATTGTCTGATTTGGAAAGAATTTATTTGCATATTATGGTGGAAAATAAGTATTTGGCCACCTAAAAACAAGCAAGATTTCTGGCTCTCACATACCTGTATCTTCTTCTTTAAGAGGCTCTTCTGTCCTCCACTCATTACCTGTATTAATGGCACCTGTTTGAACTTGTTATCAGTATAAAAGACACCTGTCCACAACCTCAAACAGTCACACTCCAAACTCCACTATGGTGAAGACCAAAGAGCTATCGAAGGAGACCAGAAACAAAATTGTAGACCTGCACCAGGCTGGGAAGACTGAATCTGCAATAGGCAAGCAGCTTGGTGTGAAGAAATCAACTGTGGGAGCAATAATTAGAAAATGGAAGACATACAAGACCACTGATAATCCCCCTCGATCTGGGGCTCCACGCAAGATCTCACCCCGTGGGGTCAAAATGATCACAAGAACGGTGAGCAAACATCCCAGAACCACACGGGGGGACCTAGTGAATGACCTGCAGAGAGCTGTACCAACGTAACAAAGGCTACCATCAGTAATACACTACGCTGCCAGGAACTTAGATCCTGCAGTGCCAGACGTGTCCCCCTGCTTAAACCAGTACATGTCCGGGCCCATCTGAAGTATGCTAGAGAGCATTTGGATGATCCAGAAGCAGATTGCGAGAATGTCATATGGTCAGATGAAACCAAAGTAGAACTCTTTGGTAGAAACACAACTTGTCATGTTTGGAGGAGAGAGAACACCATACCTACTGTGAAACATGGTGGTGGCAACATCATGCTTTGGGGCTGTTTCTCTGCAAAGGGAACAGGGTGACTGATCCGTGTACATGAAAGAATGAATGGGGCCATGTATCGTGAGATTTTGAGTGCAAACCTCCTTCCATCAGCAAGGGCATTGAAGATTAAATGTGGCTGGGTCTTTCAGCATGACAATGATCCCAAACACATCACCCGGGCAATGAAGGAGTGGTTTCGTAAGAATCATTTCAAGGTCCTGAAGTGGCCTAGCCATTCTCCAGAACTCAACCCCATAGAAAACCTTTGGAGGGAATTGAAAGTCCGTGTTGCCCAGCGACAGCCCCAAAACATCACTGCTCTAGAGGAGATCTGCATGCAGGAATGGGCCAACATACCAGCAACAGTGTGTGACAACCTTGTGAAGACTTACAGAAAACGTTTGACCTCTGTCATTGCCAACAAAGGATATATAACAAAGTATTGAGATGAACTTTTGATATTGACTAAATATTTATTTCCCACCATAATTTGCAAATAAATTCTTTCCAAATCAGACAATGTGATTGTCTGGATTTGTTTCCACATTTTGTCTCTCATAGTTGAGGTATACCTTTGATGAAAATTACAGGCCTCTCTCATCTTCTTAAGTGGGAGAACTTTCACAATTGGTGGCTGACTAAATACTTTTTCCCCCCACTGTAAAAACCATCTTTTTATCAGATATTACTAAAGTAAGGGCTGCAATTCTGATGTCATGATTGATTCAAAACCCCATGAATTTAATACACATTTCAAGACTCAATTGCAGACAGGATGTCTCCAGAAACTTTAACACTGAAACATTTGCTCTTTAATTGGAAGTAAAAAAAAATTCAGAGCACTCTTTACCCCATGCAGTGAATGAAGACGAAGTGTCTGGAATATCCTTTTGAGGCCTGATGAGATGGAGATTAGAATGCTGGAATCTCAAAGGTACATATATGGGCTTCCTGCCTGCTAAAGGATTTCTGCCTGGGAAAGGGGTCTGAGAACACTGGCATATTAAGGAAATTATGGCTTTTAAAAGCTGCCTGTTAAGTGACCCCTGTGAACTAAAGACACATGTTAAGATGTAACTTTGAAATACAGCAAATAAACATTTTTTTGAATGTATGCCTCAGAATATATTAAATATAGAAATTTGGGAAATTGTTTTCAAATATTACATGAGTATGTGCTAAGCTTGATAGGTGACTATTTTGGTCGGTCTAAAATGTTTAACTGTGTCAGAATAATAAACTCTGTATTGTTTTTATTTTTCAGACATATAATTTCAGATCTGCATAAACAGGATTCATACATCCAGGATTTATTAGAAAAATGAAATATGGTATATTCATGCTGGAATACAATGCAGTAATGAATATAAAATAGGCTGTTATTTGTATATAAATGCCAGGATACTGATAACATTTTAATGGATTTTAAGCTAATAATTAGCAGTATAATTCTTTTAATATAAAGTAATATTAAAAATAATTTGATGTTTCATATTAAAATAATCAGGAAAATTACGTGATACTACCCCATCTACAATTAATATTGTAATTTATTAATGAAATAAATTACAATATGCTTAATAGGGAGAATTGAATTAACAGTGTACTTATTTTAATATAATATAATGGTGTTTGGTATAGAAATAATCAGAAAATTGACATGAGGTTATCCTGCCTGGAATTTGGATTGTAAGTTATTAATGCAAGAAATTATGGCATTTATTACACATTTTAAAGAAATATTTTCTTTCACTGTCTAGAAATGGTTAAATTAAATCTGTTTTGTGTTGTCATGCTGCCACCCGAGGGCCAAAATCTAGTATGACAGTTAAGGGACTTAACTGTTAAAAGATGCGTTTCCATGGTGACCATGCTCAGCTCCGTAAGGGCCAATCCGATTAGATATTCCAGATACCCAATAAGAAGGGACAAGCACGAGGGCCACCCATTATTCTCACCTATGATGGAAAGTTATATAAGTAAAAGCAAGAGAAAGAGACAGGACAGATTCTGCTGAGCTAAACTTGTAACTGGTTTGTGGGCGTGAGATTCCATTTTACTCAAGCAAAGCTGATCTACCTTTTCTCATTGATTGCAAAATATACTTATTGGTATTTCTGAGGTGAGATTAAACCTGCTGAAATATATTGGATATCGATTGGTGTTCATCCTGGTAAAGTATTAAAAGATTGTGGGTAGATTGAAGAGAGCAAATTGTGTTTTAAACTGTATTTCATAGCCTTGAATAGCTCTTAGCTTGCCTTTTTTGTATGCAAAACATTTAAAGCAAACATTCATTGTTGCTGTATATAAATAGATTTAAAGAAATAGTTTGTATTTCAAGCTAGTATTTCATAGCCTGTGTATTGTTAGACATATATAATTGATGCTAAGTAATTTATCTGTGCAATTTTTGATGTTTTAAATTAGAATTGTGTTAGAATAAAGCGTGAGTAGATAGCTTAGTATTTTACTTAGAATCTCATTGTGTTAATTGAATGAAAGGCTATTTGTCACTAAGGCTAGTTTTAAAGGTAAACTTTTGTGAGTTTTGTAAGAAGTATAGTATATCTTAATAGCTTTTGAACGTGTATAATATTGTTTCATGTCCTGGTATTACATATATATTCCAATATGTTCATAGATATTAACTAATAAAAAGAATTCAGATATTTATATTAATTTCATTGTCTTAGTATATGCATATTTGATGGTGGGTTTAGTTTAAAGAAAGATTGTTAAATATATTCAGTTATAACCCTGCCATATACTCACATATTATTTGGAGGGTACTGCTAAGATTATTATAAATATACTGACATATTGTTATGTGTTTTAAAGTTCTTTGCTATTGTTAAATATTTAAACATATAAATTAGCCAATTATATGTAATGCTTCACAGCACATGAGAACCAATAGAAATGAGAGACTACATATATTATGATTGCAACATCTAGTAAAAAACAAAATTGATGCTTGCCTGATAAATTATTTTCTCTCGGAATGATGATGGTCCACAGTCCTCCATAACATACAGGATATATTTTCCCTGCCACAGAGGTCAAGAACCCATATAAGAGCTTAAAATCCCTCCCACCTCCCATCTCTCTCTTAGTTTAATTTATAGCCGAGTAGACAATAGAAAACATATAAGTAGGAAAGACAAAGCAGGGTCTATAGAGGTGTCATTAGAACTGTTGTTTAAAAATTAAAATGGGCGTGGGCGTTTTCTGGGAGCTCCTATTTAGCTGACACTGTGACCTAAAGGACTTTCCTGCCAAAAGTTTCTTGTGAAGATACAAAAACATCAAAGCGATAAAATTTGGAAAAATTAAGCAGAGAATACTGTGTTTCAGATGCATTATTTTTAAAACCCTATGATGTTGCAACTGCTCTTGTAGAAAGAGCTGTAATCTGATTAGGAGGCGACTTTCCCTTGTAAATCGCTTGTTTGAGCCAAGAGGCCAACACTACCTTAGTAGCTTTCTGCCCCTTTACAAGTCCCAGAGTAGTGAACAAACACTAAAAGTTTGTATGAAATCTTTAGTAGCTTGGAGATAGAATTTCAAAGCCCTGACTACATGAAAATGATGTTATAGTCTCCTTAGAGCTAGCAGGTTCTGAACACATTGAAGGAACAACAACAACAATTCCTTGATTGATAATTTCTGTAGAAATTACCTTAGGAAGAAAATCATATTTAGTACGAAGTACAGTCTTATCCTTTTGAATAAGTAGAAATGGAGAATCACAAGACAAGGTTGACAACTAGAAACTCTCCTTGCTGAAGATATTGCTAATAGGAAAAGCACTTTCCAAGATAACAGTAGATATTAATGGAATGCATTAATTTAAAAAGAGGACCTTGTAATTCAGGGAGAACTAGATTCAAATTCCAGGGTAGAGAAATAGGTTTCACAATTGTCCTAATTCTAATTAACACCTGGACAAAAGTCTGAACCTCAGGAAGTTTAGCCAAATTTCTATGAAAATGAACAGAGAAAACAGAAATTTGACCTTTTAGGAAAGTGGACAAACCATGGTCAAGGCCATCCTGCAAAAACTGAAGAATTCTAGGAATCCTAAAGGAACACCAAGAAAACCCTCTGGAAGAACACCACTCAAAATATATCTTCCAAATCTTGTGATAAATCTTTTGTGTCACAGGCTTTCTGGCCTGCATCAAAGTTTCAATTACTGAATCTGAGAAAACTCTATGTATCAAAACTAGGCGATCAACCTTCATGCTTTTAAATTTAGAGATTTGAGATCCTGATGGAAAAGTGGATCTTGAGACAACAGGTCTTGTCTCAGAGGAAGAATCCATGGAGGAGATGAAGACATCTGCACTAGATCTGCATACCATGTCCTGCAGGGACAGGCTGGAGCAATTAATATTACTGACGTTGACTCCTGTTTGATCTTTGTGTATTTAATTTTTGGCTACAGGTCATGGGCCCTCAGCATCATGTCGTGACTTGTGGGTGTGAGGAACTTAGCTTAAGCAAGAGCCTAACATCACCGTGACAAGTCCTGGCTGCACTGAAGGAAAGAAAGACTGGACTCTGGAGCCATGGAGCCGGTGTAAGTAAGCGGCAGCCTGCCCTGCAAAATGTGGACCAGCCAGTGTGTATAAATCTGGAATCGGTTCCACATATTAATGATCACACATCTGCCCTGGCTCTGTCTGGCTGCTCAGCTCTTCCTCTACATGCTGTGCGCACACAATTTTAACTGCGCATTAGAGGCTCATGCGTCAGGAGCTGCAGCAGACAGTGTGTGGCCACGTGATAGCGTGAAGGAGCCAAGGAGGACTGAGTCAGGGGGGCCGAGGCAACATTTGACAACGACGAGTCGACTAAGGTAAGAGAAGTAGCCGGCTGCTGCTGGAGAGGGCCGGGGGGGGGGGGCATTGTGTACTTGTACTTACTATTAATGGCTGGAGGTACTCAGGTCGGGTTGGGTGACCGATAATATAATGTGATGATGATGCCTGGAGGGTTAAATATAAGGACAAAGCATATGGGTTTGTCTTAGATCCTGATTCCTAAACCTTCTGCCTATTATAATTTTGGTGCTAGATGCCTGACTTGAACACATTGATTATGTATCTCATAGTTTCTTATCTATTTATATGGCCAACGTTTTAATTAAGATATTTAGTTATATATAAATTTGGCGTTCTCTCACACTTTATACAAATGCCATAGATTTAACCATTTAAGACTGTTTATTGTATTGTTCGTGCCCATCTTTATGTTTTATTTATTTGTTGATATGCTTAGGCTTATTTTTAGTTGCATATTCTTTATGTTAAAGGGACATTAAACACTTTGAGATGGTAATATAAAATGATAAATTGTATATACAGAAAAAACTCTGTAATATACTTTCATTATTTATTTTGTTACCTTTTCCTGTAATTCCATTCTGAAATTGTGAGATTTTCAGTTCCTGTTAGAAATTGAAGTGCAGAACATTGTTATATTTCACACAGTTATTGGCTGCAAATTCTAGTGACCTATTTATAACTGTCCCTACTTGGCAATAGCAGAGAAGGTAACCTAAGTTATAACATGGCAGCCCCCATTCTTTTATGAACACTTAAACTTTATACATTTTTTTTCAATAATTAAACAGCTAATGAAACTTTAAAAAATACATCTTCATGTTATTTCAGACTAAACTTTTCTTTGAATTCATCATTCTATCTAGCATTTATTTAGTGTTTAATGTCCCTTCAATGGAATGTCTCAGAACAAAAAAAAGACAATAAAAAAAATCGTAATAAAAACATTTAATAGAAAAAAAAAATGCAGCTTCAGTATGATGCATGGGGCGGTGGGCCCCCTTTAAGAAGCCGGGCCCTCGGGCCAGGGCCGATTTGCCCGACTTGTCAGTCCGCCCCATATATAAACATCACAGGACATGAGTTGAAAACATGATTGAAGGGTACATGATTATCAGAGACAAGCCCCCCATTTAGATTAATACTTCAAGTATTCATGTAAAGGGGGTAAGTGTAATACAAATATATATTATACTTGAAACTTGGGTTGGTATTTTGGAATATTCTTTATTTTAAATATATATACCTGACCCGGACGCATTTTTTATTTGTGTCCTTGAAGAAACAGCAATGTTCTACTCTGAATAGCTGAACACATTGGGTGAGCCAATGACAAGAGGCATTTATGTGTATCTGACAATCTTCAGCTAAATCCCAGTAGCCCATTGTTGCTTCTGAACCTAACTAGGTATGCGTTTTCAACAAATGATAGCAAGTGAATTAAGCAAATTAGATAATAGAAGTAAATTGTAATGTGTTTAAAATAGTATGTTGTATCTGAATAATTAAAGTTTATTTTTTACTTTATTTTCACTTTAAAATGGATTTCTCTAAACCTGCCCTGGTGTCAGTTAAAATGGTGCCAGTTTTATCTGCTAGACGTATACTTATAGGAAGGATCATGTATCTCTTATTTAAAGGACATATTGTAGTGTATATAGGTATACTGTAGTGCATATAGATATGGGAGGAGCCAGATTATATTTATCTAACACACAGAATATAGTCAACTGTCTAGTTGAATACTAAACATCTGACAACCTTGTATGTACAAAGAGTAAAGAGAATGACCTATTTCACACTGGCTAGCTATTTATTGCCTTTTACACAGCTGAAGAGTGTGTTCTATGTTATATATAATTGCCATGCACCATGCATACCATATTACCATGTTTGCTTTACAATTTAGAACAATTCTTTGTCTAGCAGTTGTGTGTTGAAGTAGTTGAATCACAGCCCCTCACTTAGGGATGCCACCTCAGCCATGTTTTCCTGGACACTTATAAGCTACACATGCTGCAGGGTGTGCAGGGAGGAATATGAATAAGTTCATATAGATAGTGCTGTCCAGAAACACAATACATGTTCCTCCCTCCATACCCTGCAGCATGTGTAACTTATAAGTGTCCAGGAAAACATGGCGTAGGTGGCAACCCTACCCTCACTGCATGAAATATTTCCATGCCATCAATGTTAACATCTCAAATAACTGCGTAGAAGTTGTGTGATGAAATTGTTCACACTAATCACAGCCTCACAGGATAATATATAAATATGCACTTGCATGTAGCATGACTATTAGGTGTTTGATTCTTGGCTGCCTATCTTTCTTTTGTGTCTGTATAAGTAAAGGGACAGTGTACTGTACAATTGTTTTCTAACTTTGCAATATACTTTAGTATTTTTACTTCACCACCTTTTTCTGTAACTTAGCTCTGAAAATTGTGGCTTTTCTAATTCTCCAACTTTAAAACAAAAAGCCTGCAGGCTACTCAAAGCTAACCATGCTTCAAATATTTCCCTTATTGGCTTTAAGAACTGCAAAAAATGCATTTATTTTTACAAACAATCACCTAGATTACGAGTCTTGCGTTTGCCTTAAAAAACAGTGTTGAGAGTCTTGCAGGTACAGGTGTACCGCTCACTTTTTTTCTGTGACTCGAACATACCGTAAATCCACTTACGTCAATTGCGTATCCCATATTTTCAATGGGATTTTCCTAATGCCGGTATTACGAGTCTTGGAAAAAGTGAGCTGTACACCCTCTCCTGTCAAGACTGTTACCACATTTAAAAGTCAGTAGTTAAGAGTTTTATGGGCTAACGCCGTAACATAAAACAATTTGTCTTCGTTCTCTCGATATCTTTATTTGAAAAAAAGGCATCTAAGCTATTTGTTTGGTTCAGAACCCTAGAAAGTACTTGTTTATTGGTGGATGAATTTATCCACGAATCAGCAATAACAAACCAGGTTGTTCACCAAAAATGGGCCGGCATCTAAACTTACATTCTTGCATTTCAAATAAAGATACCAAGAGAATGAAGAAAATGGGCTTAAAATTGCATGCTCTATCTGAATCACGAAAGAAAACATTTGGGTTCAGTGTCCCTTTAAAAGATTATGCTATAGCAAGACAACAAAGTCTTCTATTACAAGGTGTTCACTGTACTGCAGAGGCTACACCTGTATTGTGGAAAAGCAGACAGATTATGTAATTGTTTTGCATTTATTTATGCTCACGTGATGCTGCATGATGCACCTACTGTCCTGCTTTTTTGTTTCTTGTAGAATTCCTCTCTGCTCCTTCATTGCTAATTCATGGAATCTATAAAAGATTACTGTAGCAGCTGCATATTCCACTTTCTTCTATAAAAAGCATTCATTTTCATATTCTGAACTCTGTTTTAGATCCAGATTCTTCAATGTCTTCTTACAAGCATAAAAGTGGTGCTAAGAAAAGAAAAGAAAAAAGAGAAGAACAGAGAAAACTTGAAATTTCTACAAGCAAAACTGACACTTTTTTATCAAAAGAAAACTGAACCATTGCAAGCTGAAGCTGTTCAAATTCCAGAAGAGGATGTGGCTTCTGCTTCTGGAGTAATGGTTCAAATTCCAGAAGAGGATGTGGCTTCTGCTTCTGGAGTAACGGTTCAAATTCCAGAAGAGGATGTGGCTTCTGCTTCTGGAGTAATGGTTCAAAGTCCAGAAGAGGATGTGGCTTCTGCTTCTGGAGTAACGGTTCAAATTCCAGAAGAGGATGTGGCTTCTGCTTCTGGAGTAATGGTTCAAATTCGAGAAGAGGATGTGGCTTCTGCTTCTGGAGTAACGGTTCAAATTCCAGAAGATGATGTGGCTTCTGCTTCTGGAGTAACAGTTCAAATTCAAGAAGAGGATGTGGCTTCTGCTTCTGGAGTAACGGTTCAAAGTCCAGAAGTGCCCTCAAACATTGAAGCTTTAGAAACAGAAGAAGATATGGAACCACCTCAAATACAAATGCCACAGGAGGAGATGGCAAAATTACCATCCACAGAGGACATTTTTCTTCATTTCCACAAACTGAATAATGCTGGTGTCTCATCTGAAATATTCTGTGAATTTCATCCTTACCAGCCAAAGCACAACATCCCTTTTAATAGCCATGTTGTTTACTACAGGAAAAGTATACAAGTTGAGGCTATAAGCAGAAAATGGGTAACCTTCAATGAAAAAAATAAGACTCTGCACTGTTCCATCTGTTTGATGTTTTCCTCTGAAAAGTACCGTAATACTCAGTGGATAAAGGGTTGCAGGGAATGGAGGCATATTACATCAAGGCTCATAGAACATGAAAACTCTCAATGCCACAAGATTGCCAGTGAGGCATACATGATCAATATGCAAGGAAAATCAATCAAGCACAAACTACAGGTTGAACAACTTTCGCCGTGCTGTTTTAAACTGCATCATAGATATTGCCTTTTATATTGTAGTTCAAGCTTTACCTTATAGGAGCAGCCATAGTGAGTCTGCAGCTGATGTCTTTGATGATGATCATTTAGAAAATTGGGGCAATTTTTTGGAAGCAGTGAAACTTCTTGCAGGATACAACCAAATTCTGAATGAGCGCTTGAAAAAGGTCAAAGATATAGCAAAAAAACATAATAGGTCACAAAAAGGAAGAGGAAAATGTGTCACATTCCTTAGTAAAACAACATTAATTAAGATATTTACCATTATTAGAGACATGATAAAAGAAGAAATAGAGGCCCATTTATCAAGCTCCGTTTGGAGCTTGTGGGCCCGTGTTTCTGGCGAGTCTTCAGACTCGCCAGAAACAGCAGTTATGAAGCAGCGATCTAAAGACCGCTGCTCCATAAACTGTCCGCCTGCTCTGAGCAGACGGACAGGAATCGCCACAATTCGACCCGATCGAGTACGATTGGGTTGATTGACACCTCCCTGCTGGTGGCCCATTGGTCGCGAGTCTGCAGGGGGCGGCGTTGCACCATCAGATCTTGTGAGATGCTGGTGCAATGCTGAATACGGAAAGCGTATTGCTCTCCGCATTCAGCGAGGTCTTGCGGTCCTGATCCGCACTGTTGGATCAGGTCTGCAAGACCTTTAATACATAGGCCCCATAGTGAATGAAATTAACAATGCTAACATGTTTTCAATCCAAATGGACTCCACACAAGATGTGTCTGCTCATGATCAGTGTGCCATTGTTGTGCGATATACTGTGGAAGACAAAGTGAGAGAGAGACCGATACGCCTAGTGGTTGTTGTTGAGGATTTGAGCAGTAGCAGCTTGCATGACTTGCTACGTGAATCATTGTCTAACATTGGGCTTAGTCTTGAACAGTGTGTTGGAGATTCGTTTGATGGAGTTGCTAACATGAGTTGGATCTATACTGGACTGCAAGCTCAGATGAAGGAGGTTCGTCCTAGTCATATTCACACATGGTGTTATGCTCATGTTCTCAACCTGGTCATAGGAGATGTAAGCGCTGTGTGTGTTCCAGCTATAAGTCTGTTTGGAATTCTCAGTAGCCTATCCACATTTTTTGGGGAGTCCTATAAAAGAATGAAAATATGGGATAACCAAATAAAAGCAAAGACAGGAACTGCAAAACTTAAAAGACTTGAGAAAATTGGTAATACCAGATGGTCAAGTCGAGCCAGAGCACTTTGTAAGCTTTTTGGAAGCTATGAAGACCAATCAAACGAATTGTATTCAGACCTGATACTTATCCTTCAGGAAGTAAGTGATTCATCAGATTTCTGATTCTCCGTTCGAGATGAAGCACTGAAATTGAATAAAAATCTCGGTAAATTTGAAACCATCCTTACCGCTTTTACTTTTCTTTGAATATTTTCAATTACTACACCTGTTTCGGATTATTTGCAATCACCAAACCTTGATCTTATGCAAGCATGGTGAATGGCTGATGATACTACAACTCACTTGCAAAAAATTTCAAGAGGCTTTTCAGATGTTTTCAATTCAACAACCACATTTGTTGATCAGATAAATGAAAAACTTACTTGCAAGAACATTTTAATCCAAAAATAATTTCAGAACTTAGATTGACAGAACTTGGGAAGCAGATGTTGGCGGCAAGGTGTTAATGTTGCTTTTTGTCATTTGGTTAGGTCTATCCCCTGGCGTGAGTTGGTTTAGTTGAATCAGCTCTTAAAGCCTAGGTTTTAAATAAGACCTCCACCCTTGCTCAGCGGGTTGAATGGCACGTTGGTAAGGGTCACTCTAATGGGTTGGTGGTTTTATACCCTTGCTTGGTTCCCCTCCTTGAAGTATTGCTGCTGGTCAAAAAATCTCTAAGCTAACATCCATCTCTGTCTGCTATTGAGCATGAGCAACCCGTGCCACGCTGCAATTACCGAAGGCAGCCTTGACCGTCTGTCAGTAGGGGTTAGTTAGTTATTGTTAAGTGCCACCAAAGAATTAAGTACTTTTACAAAGTTCTAATTATTGAAAATTTGCCTAAAACTATTACATAGTTGATAAAGTTTGCGTTTTAATAAACGTGACCGTGACCGGTCTTTTCCCCGAAACAGGTGTACGTTAAGGTAGTAAACAAAATGACATAATAGGAGGTCAATCCCTTATGACAGTGGAGGGCCCTTTAGTGGGCCTGTAACAAAATTAAGGGATAGCTGAATTGAAGTCTGGAGTTTTCTATGTCTGTGTTTGTTACTTTGATGCAACTGGAGGGGCGGAGAGTGTGCTTAGCTTTATAGGTCTGTGTTGCAGTGGTTCCAGCCTCTTTTCCTGCTTCCAGACCTCAAGAGGATTTTCCCACCCACCCGTCTTCTTGGGAAGCAGATGTTGGCGGCAAGGTGTTATGGGCGCTTTTTCTCATTCGGTTGGGTCTATCCCCTGGCGTGATTTGGTTTAGTTGAATCAGCTCTTAAAGCCTAGGTTTTAAATTAGACCTCAACCCTTGCTCAGCGGGTTGAATGGCACATTGGTAAGGTTCACTCTAATGGGTTGGTTGTTTTATACTCTAGCTTGGCGGTCGGTCATGGCCCTGGAGCGAGCAGTCAGAATGAAGAGTGACAGCCTTGAAAATGGGGAGGGGTGACACCCACTAGGTGCAGGCTTAGGGGTTCCCCTCCTTGATGAATTGCTGGTCGAAAAATATCTAAGCTAACATCCATCTCTGTCTCTTATTGAGCGTGAGCAACCCATGCCACGCTGCAATTACCGAAGGGGGCCTTGACCGTCTGTCAGTAGGGGTTAGTTATTTATTGTTAAGTGCCGCCAAAGAATTTAGAACTTTTACAAAGTTCTAATTATTGAAAAGTTGCCTAAAACTATTACTGTACATAGTTGATAAAGTTTGCGTTTTAATAAACGTGACCGTGACCGGTCTTTTCTCCAAAACAGGTGTATGTGTTTTTATTTATAGTATTGTTAAAGAAGTAAACAAAATTATGTAATAGGAGGTCTATCCCTTAAGTACAATACCATTCAGGCTCTTAAAATGTATATATATATAGTTAGGATAACATAACTATTATATGGATGAATCCCAGATATACTGCCCAGAGGAATGATATTTATATACAACCTATAGGTTTAACTGAGAACTAAACAAAGTTTTAATAAAAATGAAAAGTAGCTCTGAAAGGCTGAGAGGACTGCTGTCAATGCAAGAACATATGAGCATACCATTGTTTTGAGTAAATTACTGTATCTGATAAATTGATCACAATAATCAAAGGGTATCTACATGTCAGTACGTAGAGAGATCCCCAGAATTGAGTCTACTCTATTCTGCCTTAGAAACCACCAGATCAAATTCAAAACAAAGGAAACAGAGAGGGGAAGAGGCTGTCAATGAGAGGGGCGGAGTTTATCACCATAACAATATGCAGGCCCAAGGCCTGTTCAATTTTAAATAACTATCAAAATTTTAAATTGTGAAAAACACCTATCCTAAACGCCCTGTGTCCTCCTGCCCAACTGCACTGTGATTTTTGAGAACTAACCGATAACTGCACAAGGCAGTTACTGGCTCTAAAAGAGATAGTCCCCACTTGTAGAAAAACGCACAAATACACTTTTTTGAGGTAAAAAGGGTAAACTGAGCTGCTAAGGAGTCCTAAGGATGCAGATAAGAACTATCCTGTGCCTTATTTCCCCAAATTCATATGTTGAACACATAGATAAAGTGTCAGGATTCTCCTGTTTTTCTCTGGTTTGAGAAACTTCTATTTAGTCTCTACCTCCTTTCAATTTAAATGTGTGCATCACCTTTCAACAGGTGCTTAGTAATTTATGTGCTACAGGCAGTTACTCCTGGAGACTTTACACTGAGCTGTTTTGATTCTCAAGATCAAAGTTAAGGACCCTGAAGATCCAATTACCACTACCTATCCAATTTATTGTTACAGAGAGGTTTTGCGATTAATGTGACTTACAGCCTGTTTAGGAGATCATCGCAAGCTGATTAATATAAACCGGAGTTTGTTCCTGTATCTCAGAATCACAGACTCTGAACCGCTACCAGCAAGTAATTATCTATCTTCCTCTGACTCTGTATATTTCACGCTACTGACTCACATACTAACAGTCTATCCGTTCTCCTACCCCTGTTACAAGCTAACTTCGGGAACTCACCTCCGGGGATCTCTCGCAATGGAACTTGGCTCCATCTACTTGCACTACTCTGACCAGTGTCAGTGCCGCTATTGCCTCCCATCATACTGAGCACTCACGCTGTAACAAGGTTATGAAGTATCACCTAGTGAGCAGAGAACGATAGTGACACGCAACAGTCTCCTCCTCCAAACACTGTTTAGTCCTCGGAGAGTTGTGCTGTCTGAGGCTGCTGTTACCATGTGTGGTTCTCTGTCAGTACTGATCCAAGTAAGTCGCTCATGATCAAACCTCTCAGCACTAATTATTTCACTTATTCATCTCTGAATCTGATGTACATAGGTGCAGATTTACTTGCTACTATTTGATCAATATTTCATTAACACTACTCTATGCCTACTGTTTCCATAGTTGGTTATTTATCAGTGTCAGTGATACAAACCTTATATCTATAAATATATTATTAGAGGATTTTTTTTTATCAATTATAGAGATCTGCAGCTGAGGTTCCACTGATCTAGATAAGTGCCTGATATATTACTAAGCCCACAATTACAATGGACCCAGCAGATCTACCGCAGATTGTTTTCAATCTTTCCCAGCGTATAGACCAAATGGCTCAAGGTCTAAGGGGATTAGAAATTGAGAACCAATCCATAAGAAGAATTATTAATGATTCCATGTCACATAAAACACAACAACTGGATCCTGTACCAGAGCCATCAGTCTCTCTGCCTGAACCTTTCTCTGGAGACATTAGATCTTACCACCAATTAAAAAATGCCTGCTTACTGCTTTTCAACATAAAGCCTAGGACTCATAGTACTGAAAGAATTAAGGTATTAACTCAGATATCATTCTTGAGAGGAGAGCCCAGGGTTTGGGTGGACTCATTTTTTGAGCATGATGACCCCATCCTAGGATCTTTAGCAGATTTTCTCGTTGCAATGGATGAACTATATTCAGACAGCAACATACAGTCCACAGCTGAGGCTGCCATGCGTAGCCTGAAACAAGGAAAGCAGGCAGTGGAGGACTACATTACAGACTTCAAACAGTTTGCCACTGACTCACAGTGGAACCAGATTGCACTAAAAAAACAGTTCAGATTAGGACTGTCTGAACAGATAAAAGATGAGCTTGCAAGGACTGACCTACCAAATACTTTGGAGTCCCTCATGAAATTGGTCATTCAAATAGATCGCAGATTGAGGGAGAGACGCAGTGAGCAACACGAACAGCCAAAAAGAATGTACCCAAGTCCCACTCAACCAATAACAACAAACAAGTCTACTCCTGAATCCATGGATATAGGCCTTGCAAGGGGACCCCTCACAACCGCGGAACGGAATCGCTGAAGAATTAACCATCTGTGTATGTACTGTGGCAACACAGATCATACAGTTAAGGACTGTCCCATTCTTCAGCGATCAAAGAAAAGTAAGTTCAGTAATGCTTATACTTCCCATACAACTTTAAACAATCCGACTTACTGTACTCTCTTTATATTTACAATGGGACCAAAATAACCTCTGCACTGAGGCCATATTGGACTCTGGAGCTTATGGCAATTTCATTAATAATGCTCTTGTGTCAAAGAATAAAATTCTTCTTGTGTTGAAACATAAAGCAGTTTCTGTACGTGTCATTGATGGTTCCACTATATCCACAGGTCCAATCACACACCACACCATACCTTTGTTAGTAAAAACTCACTCAGGTCAAACTGAATATATTCAATTAGATGTAAAACTCACTCAGGTCATACTGAATATATTCAATTCGATGTATTGCCATCTCCTCTATTCCCAGTTGTTCTAGGAATTTCATGGCTTCAGAAACATCAACCTAACATAGACTGGAGAACACTTAAAGTATCTTTTGAGTTTCCATATTGTATAACTACATGTTTTCCACAGCCCTCTTTACTACAGGTCGCTGAAGATAACTTTGAACTCCCTGAAGAGTATCGAGATTATGCAGATGTTTTCAGCAAAAGAGAAGCTGAATCTCTACCCCCCTCACCGGGTATACGATTGCCC
Organism: Bombina bombina; assembly: GCF_027579735.1. Lineage (NCBI taxonomy): Eukaryota > Metazoa > Chordata > Amphibia > Anura > Bombinatoridae > Bombina > Bombina bombina. Next base: position 581,271,624 of record NC_069500.1, on the reverse strand, counting down.
TATAGAGATCCAACCTGGCTCTACTATTCCTTTTGGGCATCTATACCCACTTAGTCAACCGGAACTAAACCACCTGAAGAATTATTTAGAAGAAAATCTCTGAAAAGGGTTTATTAGACCCTCTACATCCCCCGCCGGAGCAGGTCTCTTCTTTGTCAAGAATAAAGATAATTCTCTACGTCCAATTATAGATTATCGGGAACTGAACAAACGGACCATCAGGAACTGGTACCTGCTCCCACTAATACCCGAACTTATAGAACGCCTTCACGAAGCTCAAATCTTCACTAAACTGGACTTAAGAGGAGCCTGCAACTTAGTCTGAATCAGAGAGGGGGGTGAGTGGCTAACAGCTTTCAGGACAAGGTATGGATTATTTGAGTACCTAGTTATGCCTTTCGGGTTGTGTAATGCCCCAGCAACCTTCCAACACTTCATCAATGATATCTTCAGAGACTTCCAGGATGTTTGTTTAGTCATATATTTAGATGACATTCTTATCTACTCTAATACCATTGAAGAACATCTTAAACATGTATGGTGGGTTCTTTCAAGATTAAGAATACATAACTTGTACGCTAATCCTGAGAAGTGTCAGTTCCACACTCAAGAGATCTCTTTTTTAGGATACCACATTAGTCCATCTGGAATCCGCCTACAAGAAGACAAGATTGACACAGTTAAGGATTGGCCTCAGCCAACATCTAAAAAAGAGTTACAAAGATTCCTAGATTCTCTAATATTTACAGGAAGTTTATTAGGGACTTTTCAAGGATTGTTAAACCATTGACACAACTTACGAGTTCCACACATCCTTTTCACTGGACTCCTGCAGCTACAAGCACATTTAACTACCTCAAAACCAGATTCACCACAGCTCCTATTCTGTAAGGATTCCAGTCCTGCTTTCACTTTTTGCTCCAACTCACTTCCCTCACCTGTACTTAAGGCATCACCACGCCCCAAACAAGTGCTTAATTGTTGAGTATTGTATGTTAAGCTAAGTGCTCTGTTTGCTATTATCTAATTCATATTAGAATAAGATTTAATTTGTTACATCTATTCCTGGATTACACATACCAGCTGCAGTTTGGTCTCTCTAAAGATTGTTAACAACTTGCTACATTGCTACCTGAAGGAGTCTAGTTCAAGAATTAATACAACTTGTTTCATCACAACATCTCTACAGGATTTGCTATTTTGTTACCAACAAAAGGATTCTACTCTCTCCAGCTACGGTATTTGTAAATCTTCCTCATTTCTTTGGAGTGCTAATTTAAAGGCTAATACAATTATCATATTTCACCTGAACATTCTAAAACTGACTTTGTCTTTGCATTAATTTCAAACAAATACAAATGTTTGCTTTATGTTAAAGTTACAACCACTTTCTCATTCACTCCCATACCGGGCCGCAACGGACTTCTGTGACGTCACTCAGCTGTACATAGCTCAGCGTGTCACACCGCTCTCACTACTCACACAGGACTGTGTTCAGTTGTCCACGCTGCATAACATAATTCAGTGTGTTGTGTCTCGCAGCAGGTCACGCCCCTGTCAGCAGCTGCAGCTCTGTCTATCTCATCTCTCTCACGCAACAGTGGTTATTTCTCTGAAAGCTATCTCTCCTATATGGGCACATTCTATGCAAATGTAAAAAGTTATTGTTAACACTAATTTTCTTTTTCAGAAGTTTATTACTTATATGGTATAACTACAATATATAGCCATATAAAGTCTTTATGCAATTCCTTATAAATATCACACTGAGTTAATACAGTCTATGCTGATATAATAGCCTGTACTCCAGTTGTGAAACATATATAATTTTATTTAACTCTGCAGTTGTGATTCAAACAACCAAGGAACCTGATATAACAACTAAGCCATATATTATGGATCCAGCAGAGCTTCCTCAAATTGTTTATAATTTAACACAAAGAGTTGATCAGCTCAGTCAAGCTTTTAGAGAGCTACAATTGGAAAATGAGACTTTAAGAAATGTCATAAAAGATACTGTCTCTACTAAACAGAGCCTCCCTGACAATCAGTCAGAACCATTCATTGCACCCCCAGATTTCTTCCATGGAGATAGGAATTTATATCGTCAATTTAAAAATGCTTGTCTGCTTAATTTCACTCAAACCTAGAACATATCCAAATGATAGGGTTAAAGTCCTTACAATGATAAGCTATCTAAGAGGTGAACCACGCATTTGGGCAGACACTCTCTTTGAGACAAATAATCCAGTTCTCTCCTCATTTTCATATTTTCTGGACATCATGGATGAATTATATTATGATGCTAACCTACAGTATACTGCTGAGAAAAAGATGAGGAACCTAAAACAAGGTATCAAACTTGTTGAAAGTTACATAACAGAATTCAAGCAATATTCTATTGACTCTCAATGGAACGCCATTGCCATTGCCCTTAAAAACCAGTTCAGGCTTGGACTCTCTGACGCAGTAAAAGATGAATTAGCCCGAACTGAGTTACCTGAAACACTGGAAGGCCTTATGAAGCTTAGCAGGCAAATTGATAGAAGATTACATGAAAGAAGATTTGAACGTCAATACCCTGAATCAGTGTACAAAAAGGATAAGGCTCCTATCCATTCCACTCCTAGTAGTTCTCATACAGGTACAACTGGTGCTGAAGCAATGGATATAAGTTTTTTCAGAGGACCTCTAACTCCTGAAGAACAAGAAGAGTAAGTACAATACCAATCTTTCTATCCAGTTAAAGCATAAAACCCTCTTCATTGTTCTCTACTTCTCTCTCTACAGTGGGCAAATAATCAAGTGACCATTCCAGCCATCTTGGATACAGGAGCACAAGGAAACTACATTGGCAGCTCTCTGGTCTCAAAAAATAAAATACCATTGATCAAAAAGTTGTCTCCCATTTTTCTACGTGTGTTTGATGGGACTGAGATATCATCAGGGCCCATAACACATCACACCATTCCGCTCTCAGTCACCACATTAAAAACACATCATGAACATCTCACCTTTGATGTAATCACCTCTCCATTATTTCCTATAGTGCTTGGGCTAGCTTGGTTACAGCTACACGAACCAGTTATCAACTGGAAATCTTTAGATGTTCAATTAAATTCTGAATTTTCCACATTATCTCTTCCACATCTGAGACTTAGATACCAGAAATGTACAAACAGTTTTCTGAAGTTTTCAGTAAGAAGGAAGCGGACACCCTTCCCCCACACAGAATCTACGACTGTCCTATCGAATTGAAACCTGGAACCACACCACCCATTGGGCATTTATACCCTCTCTGCCAACCAGAATTGGATCATCTGAAAACTTACCTAGATGAAAATTTAAAGAAAGGGTTCATCCGTCCCTCAGTTTCACCTGCTGGTGCAGGAATGTTCTTCGTGCGGAAAAAAGACCAATCTCTTCGTCCTATCATTGATTTCAGACAATTGAACAAAATCACCATAAAAAAACGATATCCCCTCCCTCTCATTCCTGAACTCATAGAGAGACTGAGGCATGCTCAGATATTTACTAAATTAGATTTGAGAGGGGCGTACAATCTAGTACGTATTCGAGAAGGGGATGAGTGGCTTACCGCTTTCAGAACTAGGTATGGGTTGTTTGAATATCTAGTTATGCCTTTTGGCGTAACCAACGCACCCGCAACTTTCCAGTTCTTTATTAATGACATTTTCCATGATCTCCTTGACACCTGTGTTGTTGTCTGCCTAGACGACATTCTAATCTACTCCACAAATCCAGAAGAACACATCAAACATGTTAGTTGGGTTTTAGCAAGACTCCAAGTCCATCGGCTCTATGCCAAATTGGAAAAATGCATTTTTCACACCAAAAAAATAGAGTTTCTTGGCTACTCTATCAGCGCGAACGGAATTCAGATGCAAGATAACAAAGTGGAAGCAGTAAAATCCTGGCCCACTCCTTCAACAAGGAAAGAACTACAAAAATTCCTTGGGTTCAGTAACTACTACAGAAAGTTCATTCGCAATTTCTCAAAAATAGCTAAACCTCTGACTAAATTAACTAGTGCTAACTGTACTTTCCAGTGGACAAAAGAACAGGATGATGCTTTCAATTTTCTGAAGAATTCTTTTTCATCTGCTCCCATTCTGAAATATCCAGATCCAAACCATCAATATATCCTAGAGGTGGATTCTTCAGATTATGCCCTTGGCGCTGTCCTCTCCCAAAGACAGTCTCCCAAAGAACCTCTACACCCGGTTGGATTTTATTCAAAAATCATGTCTTCAGCAGAGATTAACTATTCCATTGGGGACAAGGAACTTTTAGCCATTAAAAAAACCTTTGAATTCTGGAGACATCTTCTCGAAGGTACTTCTCTACCTATAGTGATTTACAAAGATCACCGGAATTTGGAATATTTACAAAATAACAAAACTTTATCTGGACGTCAAGTAGGATGGAGTCTTTACTTCAGTCATTTCAATTTCCAAATTATGCATAGGCCGGGATCAAAAAATGGGAAGGCAGATGCAACCTCTCGACTAGATTCAAGACCTCTTCAAGAAGACTCACCTACTAGCATTCTTCCTCCTACTCGTTTCCTTGCGGTTTTATCTCAACAGGATAAAGAATATCAATCAGATTTGTCATCAGAAGATCAAACCCTATTAGATAGTCTAAGCCTTCAGAATGGTTTCAGAGAACATCATGACCCGCCCGTTAATTGGTCATCCAGGTATCAAATGTACTTATGAGCTCATTGCCAGAAGTTATTGGTGGCCATCAATGAAAACCAGCATAAAAGAATACATACAACACTGTACAACTTGTACAGTATCGAAACCAGAAAGGAGACCACCCTACGGGTATTTAATTCCTTTGGAAGTACCAGAGTCACCTTGGACTCATTCGGGAATGGATTTTATAGTTGACCTACCTCCTAGTTCAGGACAAACTACCATTTTAGTCGTAACAGATCTTTACTAAAATGGCACATTTTATTCCTTATCATAAGTTACCCACTTCCATAGAAACAGCATACTTATTTCTAAACCACATTGTACGTGTCATGTCTGAGGTCTTGTCAGTTTGTCTGTCCCTTTCAATTTGAACCCTTATAAGGCTCCTCCTAACTAAATCTTGTGCTCTGTAATTTGATCCTTATGCTGAGTATCCTGGCTTGTGCTGAAGCAATCTACATGCTCTCTGGATCTCTACCTGAGCCTACTTACAGGAACTGACCAAAATCTATTTCCTGCAACTTTTTGTTATTTCTTATGCTTGCTACAAATACCTTTTTGTCTCCTCAGCATTTACTTAAGCTTTTAGGCTTACAGCTCACAGATTGTGCTTTTCAGAATTCCTCTGCCCTGCCTGTCAGCAGCTCCTCTGCTATACTCACAGCCTGCACTTCCTGTTTGGCGATACTGGACTCCAGGTAACTGCTGCTTTTCCTCTAGCAGAATCTTTCACCAGACCACAGGATTAAAGGTACTGAATATTTCTTTGGCATTACCATTTTGAAAGTGTTTTCTGGACTCATCAGGTTTTATTGCAAACTTGTATCTTATATGCTGTGAACTGAACTTATCATTTAAATCTGTGCCTATGTACATTCACTCCAGGAAAAGGCTGCATTTCTCATATATGTGACTTTATTTTCTGATACTCCTACAAGTGAACTGACTTATTAGCTTAAGTATAAGTATAAATATTCTACCTATTCTTCAGTATTATATGCAAATTTCATTTTTGTCTCACTCTTGCCTGTTAATCCTTATATACAGGCACTAATATCCTTTTCTCCTCTGTTCAGCAAGTATTGGATTCAGCTTTCACTAATTGAGCTAATCCTTTCTGCAGAGTTGAGAATTCCTTTTTAACTCATACTGGGCCCTCAGTCTAGGATCAGAATAGGGGATTGTGACTTAACAGCCCCGATATTTGTGAGACTGAGTGGTAACCTAACCAATTCCCTGTATTGATTCTTACATATTACAGAGCCAAAAAGAAAAAGAAAAGGGAATTAGTATGGAGTTAGCAGAACTCACTAATAAAGTATCTGCATTAGCTCAGAATATAGATATACTAATTCAAGGCATTAGAGAGATCCAGTCTAAGAATCAGTATCTCAGAACAGTCATTAGAGACAACATTGACAACAGACCCTCCATGCCTGAATCACCCCCTGATCCTCAAGTCTGTCCCCCAGAGAGATTTTCAGGGGATAGAAATCAGTTCAGAGACTTTAAAAATTCTTGTCTCCTTTTCTTCTCATTGAAACCTAAGACTTATCCTACTGAACGTACAAAAGTTCTTACTGTTATTTCATATCTGAAAGGAGAACCCAAAGCTTGGGCTACCAATTTTTTTGAGAATAATGATCCAATTCTGGATTCTCTACAACAGTTTTTTGAGAAAATGTCTTTCCTCTATGAGGATACAAATAAACAGAATACAGCTGAAAATGCACTTAAGGCATTAAAACAGAATAGAAGACCTGCTGAGGATTATGCCTCTGATTTCAAAAGGTGGGCACCTGACACCATGTGGAATGAGGCAGCATTGCTATACCAATTCCGTACTGGTCTTTCAGACATTGTTAAGGACGAATTGGCAAGGGGTCCTCTCCCCTCTACTCTCGATGGACTTATGTCACATGCTGTCACTATAGATCGGAGGATTCGTGAACGTAAAAGTGAGAGAGGTTATGCAGAAAAGCCATGGAGAAAGTCACCTATACCATCCTATACTCCTCCTGTTGCCCGCACTTCTGATGAACCAATGGAGATTGCTTTTACTAAAGGTCCTTTGACTACAGAAGAAAAGAACAGAAGAAAGGCCAATAATTTGTGCTTATACTGTGCTTCCAAGGCACATACAGTAAAGGACTGTCCTATTCTCCAGAAACAAAAGGGTAAGAGTAGGTCTTCAGTAGTAGTTTGTACTCAACACTTTTCAATTATTACTCATTGTAACCTCTCTATCTCTTTACAGTGGGAGGGACAAAGAATCCAGACACAGGCCATTATTGACTCCGGAACCACGGGCAATTTCATTGATAAAACTTTTCTTGATAAATATCACATTCCATTAATAAAACGTATTGATTCACTAGCCATACGTGTGATTGATGGTTCTTATTTATCTTCAGGTCCTGTCACCCATAAGACTGTACCACTGCTCATGACCACTACTTCTGGTCATAGAGAGTCTATATCCTTTGACGTTATAGCATCACCCCTGTTTCCTATAGTTCTAGGTCTATTCTGGTTGCAAACACACGAACCTCAGATATCTTGGAGAAATTCACAAGTTCTCTTCAATTCTACATTTTGTTCTAAATCCTGTTACCTGCCAACACATATACTTAACACATCCATTGAGACTCCTGTTATTCCTAAGACATACTCAGACTTTATGGATGTTTTTGACAAAACTGAAGCAGAAAACTTACCTCCACACAGGTTATACGACTGCCCCATAGAATTGTTACCTGGTTCTGATATCCCATACGGACATATATACCCTCTTTCTGAGCCAGAATTAGTACATTTGAAACAATATCTTGATGACAACTTACGGAAGGGCTTTATAAGCCATCCACATCCCCAGCTGGTGCGGGTATGTTCTTTGTCCGTAATAAAGATAACACGTTAAGACCAATTATTGATTACCGAGAGCTCAACAAAAGAACCAAGAAGAACAGATACCCTCTGCCCCTTATTCCAGAAATCATAGAACGATTACAAGGGGCGACTATTTTCACTAAACTTGATCTGAGAGGGGCGTATAATTTAATAAGAATCAAAGAGGGACACGAATTGCTGACGGCGTTTCGAACAAGGTATGGCTTGTTCGAGTACGCTGTCATGCCATTCAGTTTATGTAATGCACCAGCAACTTTTTAGTGCTTTATTAATGATTTATTTAGAGATCTACTTGACGTATGTATGATTATTTATCTTGACGACATACTGATTTACTCCAAAACTGAAGAACAACATACTATACATGTACGCACTGTTTTACTCCGACTTAGACAAAATTCACTTTATGCTAAACCTGAAAAATGTATTTTCAATACGGATACTATATCTTTTCTGGGTTATTCAATTTCTCCTTTAGGCATACAGATGGAACAAAAAAAAATAGAATCTATAACTTCTTGGCCTACTCCTACTAACAAGAAGGACATACAGTGTTTCATTGGTTTTGCTAACTTTTATAGAAGATTTATCAGAAATTTCTCTTCTTTTGCTAAACCTATCACTTCTTTAAGTGGTAATTCATCAACATTCCATTGGACCCCTCAAGCAGAACAAGCTTTCCAAAAGTTGAAACACTCTTTCACTACTGCTCCAATTCTTAAGTTTCCTGATCCCCAATTGCAATATATATTGGAGGTTGATGCATCTGACTATGGCTTGGGAGCTATTTTGTCATAAAGAAAAACACCCAACACCCCCATGCATCCCGTTGGTTACTTTTCAAGAGTTATGACATCCCCAGAACTGAACTACTCCATTGGAGAAAAAGAACTCCTGGCCATAAAATCTGCCCTTGAATTTTGGAGGCATCTCCTGGAAGGTACAACCATTCCTTTTTTGATTTACACCGACCATAAAAACTTGGAATACCTTAAAACCAATAAAACATTATCGGCACGTCAAATCAGATGGAGCTTATTTTTCAGTCGTTTTGATTTCCTTATTACATACAGGCCTGGATGCAAAAATGGTAAGGCCGATTCTCTTTCCAGGAAAGTTTTAAGACCTTCATATTCCAACACAACTGGTAGTGTCATTCCCCAAAGTAAATTTATTGGTTTAGCTTTGGATTTCACTACTAACCTCCAGTCCTCTCAAAAACAAGATCCCGACTTACCTCTGCCTTACCTTACCAAAAATAAGGATGGTCTGTATTATCATGATGGAAAGCTCTACATACCCTCAAATCTACGAAAAGAGATCTTGCATTCTGTCCATGAATCCGTTATATGTGGTCATCCTGGATTCCGTAGAACCAAACATCTCCTACAAAGGGATTTCTGGTGGCTGTCCATGTCATCTGATGTTGATAAACATATCAAAATTTGCACTATTTGTGCTATGGCGAAACCATCCAAGGCAGCTCCATATGGTTTACTCTTATCTCTACCCGTGGCTGATAGGCCTTGGAAAGACATTGCTATGGATTTCGTGGTAGAACCTCCTAGCTCTAACAACCATAACTGCATCATGGTGGTCGTCGATTTATTTTCCAAGATGGCTCATTTTGTACCTTGTCATTCCTTGCCTACAGCCTCTGAAACTGCAAAACGTTTTCTTTCTCATATTGTTAGGTTGCATGGACTTCCAGATACCATAACATCATATAGAGGTTCTCAATTCACCTCAAAGTTCTGGACTCAGCTATGTATCATTTTAAAAATACAGCGCAGACTCAGCTCTTCATATCACCCCCAAACAAATGGACAAACGGAGAGAACAAACCAGACACTTGAGCAATACTTACGCTGTCATTGTGCTTTCTTACAGAATGATTGGTTGTCTTTACTACCTACTGCTGAATTTGCTTTTAATAATGCAGTTAATGCTTCTACAAAAGTTTCACCTTTTTATGCAAATTACGGTTTCCATCCTAGATTTCATTTATATCCCAGAGAAGACACCATCTGTCCCTTGGTCAATGACACAATAAAAGAATTATCTCAACACTTTCGGATCATTCAGGACAATCTTAAAACATCTCAACAACAACAGAAGACCTTTTATGATTTACGCAGGAGGCAACCTCCTGCTTATGTAGTTGGTGATATGGTTTGGTTATCGACTAAACATCTGCATCTGAAGGTTCCTACCAAGAAACTGGCTGCTTTATATATTGGTCCGTTTAGGATATCTAGGGTTCTTAATCCCAACGCTGTCACTTTGGAATTGCCGGACTCCATTCCAGTGCACCCCACCTTTCATGTCTCGCTCCTTAAGCCCTCTGCAGTTGGGGCTCCTCCCTTCTCTAGTTGTGCTCCCCCGATTTCTGATCTTTTGCTTCCAGAATATGAGATTCAGGACATTTTGGATTCCCGTTTTCATCTCAATGAGCTGCAGTATCTCATCCATTGGAAGGGGTTTTCCCATGATGAGGATTCTTGGGAACCCTCCACAAATCTGACGGCTCCTCGCTTGGTCTCTCTCTTTCATCGAAGGAATCCTGATCGTCCTAGGCCCTGAGCCTCGGAGTGGCTCCTTGGGGGGGGGGGGGTTCTGTCATGTCTGAGGTCTTGTCAGTTTGTCTGTCCCTTTAAATTTGAACCCTTATAAGGCTCCTCCTAACTAAATTCTGTGCTCTGTAATTTGATCCTTATGCTGAGTATCCTGGATTGTGCTGAAGCAATCTACATGCTCTCTGGATCTCTACCTGAGCCTACTTACAGGAACTGACCAAAATCTATTTCCTGCAAATTTTTGTTATTTCTTATGCTTTCTACAAATTTCTTTTTTGTCTCCTCAGCTTTTACTTAAGCTTTTAGGCTTACAGCTCACAGATTGTGCTTTTCAGAATTCCTCTGCCCTGCCTGTCAGCAGCTACTCTGCTATACTCACAGCCTGCACTTCCTGTTTGGCGATACTGGACTCCAGGTAACTGCTGCTTTTCCTCTAGCAGAATCTTTCACCAGACCACAGGATTAAAGGTACTGAATATTTCTTTGGCATTACCATTTTGAAAGTGTTTTCTGGACTCATCAGGTTTTATTGCAAACTTGTATCTTATATGCTGTGAACTGAACTTATCATTGAAATCTGTGCCTATGTACATTCACTCCAGGAAAAGGCTGCATTTCTCATATATGTGACTTTATTTTCTGATACTCCTACAAGTGAACTGACTTATTAGCTTAAGTATAAATATTCTACCTATTCTTCAGTATTATATGCAAATTTCATTTTTGTCTCACTCTTGCCTGTTAATCCTTATATACAGGCACTAATATCCTTTTCTCCTCTGTTCAGCAAGTATTGGATTCAGCTTTCACTAATTGAGCTAATCCTTTCTGCAGAGTTGAGAATTCCTTTTTAACCCATACTGGGCCCTCAGTCTAGGATCAGAATAGGGGATTGTGACTAACAGCCCCGATATTTGTGAGACTGAGTGGTAACCTAACCAATTCCCTGTATTGATTCTTACAGTACGATATCATGGGTTACCGTCCATCTTGACTACTGATAGAGGAACCCAGTTCACTTCCCACTTCTGGAAAGCTCTCACTAAAGCTCTCCAAATTGATCAACGGTTAAGCACAGCTTTCCACCCTCAGACAAATGGTCAAACTGAAAGACTAAATCAGTGGCTTGAGCAATATCTACGTTGCTATTGCTCATATCATCAAAATAAATGGACTTCTTTTCTCTCTATGGCTGAATTTGCCTATAATAATACCATCAACAGCACTACAAATTACACTCCCTTTTTTGCCAACTATGGATTTAACCCAAGATTCACTATCCAAACTACTTCTACACATGAATCACCTTCTGTTGATGTTTTAACTCAAAACCTAGCTGAAAATTTTCAGCACTTACGTGATAACATCAAACATGCTCAGGCTTCTCAGAAAAAAATCTATGATCTTCGACGTAGAGCTTCACCCAAATATTCAATTGGGGACTATGTTGGGGACTATGTTTCTCTCCAGCTACGGTATTTGTAAATCTTCCTCATTTCTTTGGAGCGCTAATTTAAAGGCTAATACAATTATCATATTTCACCTGAACATTCTGAAACTGACTTTGTCTTTGCATTAATTTCAAACAAATACAAATGTTTGCTTTATGTTAAAGTTACAACCACTTTCTCATTCACTCCCATACCGGGCCGCAACGGACTTCTGTGACGTCACTCAGCTGTACATAGCTCAGCGTGTCAAACCGCTCTCACTACTCACACAGGACTGTGTTAAGTTATCCACGCTGCATAACATAATTCAGTGTGTTGTGTCTCGCAGCGGGTCACGCCCCTGTCAGCAGCTGCAGCTCTGTCTATCTCATCTCTCACGCAACAGTGGTTATTTCTCTGAAAGCTATCTCTCCTATATGGGCACATTCTATGCAAATGTTAAACGTTATTGTTAACACTAATTTTCTTTTTCAGAAGTTTATTACTTATATGGTATAACTACAATATATAGCCATATAAAGTCTTTATGCAATTCCTTATAAATATCACACTGAGTTAATACAGTCTATGCTGATATAATAGCCTGTACTCCAGTTGTGAAACCTATATAATTTTATTTAACTCTGCAGTTGTGATTCAAACAACCAAGGAACCTGATATATTCTAAGGTTTCCAGATCCTAAACTACAATATACACTTGAGGTAGACTCATCTGATTTTGCTGTGGGAGCAGTATTATCACAAAAACCATCTTTGAACAATCCTTTACATCCTGTAGCTTATTTCTCCAAGGTACTAAACCCTGCTGAGACTAACTATCCTATCGGAGAGAAAGAGCTATTAGCAATTAAAAAAGCTCTGGAACATTGGAGACATCTACTCGAGGGAACTCAATAACCCATTATCATCTTAACTGATCACAAGAATTTAGAATTCCTACAGTCTAACAAGACTTTATCTTCCCAACAAGTTAGATGGTGCTTATTCTTCACCCGATTTAATTTCCACATAATCTATTGGCCAGCAAGCAAAAATGGGAAAGCAGATGCTCTCTCCAGAAAAGATATAAAACCGCATTATGAACCTACTTCCTCAGCTATGATACCACAAGAAAGATTTATTGGATTTTCATCTACTTGGATAAAAAAGTTAAAAGAAAGCCAGACATCACAGCAAGAGATTCTCCTAAAACAACTTGTCAAAAAGAATGATGGTCTTTTATACCACCAAGGAAAAATATTCATACCACAGAACCTTAGACAGGAATTAATAAGAGCACACCATGATAACCCACTGTCAGGTCATCCAGGTGAATTAAGAACATATGAACATCTATCAAGACACTATTGGTGGCCTTCTATGTGGACTTTGATTAAGGATTATGTTCAAAGTTGTGTTTTGTGTGCAACTTCTAAACCGAAAAAAGACCTCCGTATGGCCTCCTCATACCCCTTCCGATTTCTGATTTCCCTTGGCAACATCTCTGTATGGATTTCATAGTGGAGTTACCCTTGTCAGACAATATGAATACAATTCTGGTCGTAATTGATACACTAACCAAGATGGCGCATTTCATACCATATCACAAGCTTCCAACCTCATCAGAGACGGCAACTCTATTCTTGGAGAATATCGTCAAGTATCATGGCTTGCCAACCAAACTTACTTCTGACCGAGGTACCCAATTTACCTCCCGGTTCTGGAGAGCCTTATGTGAACAATTACAAATAGACCATCGCTACACCACCTCCTTCCACCCGCAAAAAATTGGTCAAGCAGAAAGACTGAACTAATGGTTAGAACAGTACCTGCGCTGCTATTGTTCCTACAAACAGGGGGAGTGGAGGAAATACCTGGCTATGGCAGAATTTGCTTATAATGATTCACTCAACTCATCCACACATATGACCCTGTTTGATGCCAATTTCGGCTATCATCCTACATCCTTTCCATCATCAACTGCGAATACAACCTCACCAATTGTTAATGATTTCACCAATTCTCTACTCGATAATTTCAGATCCTTAAAGCAAAATATTGAGACATCTCAGCAAACTCAAAAAGGTTCTATGACCTTAAAAGACGCCCACCTCCTCAATATAAGATTGGAGATCTTGTGTGGTTGTCCACAAAAAATCTCAAACTCCAGATTCCGAGCAAAAAATTGGGTGGACTTTTCTTTGGTCCATTCCCCATTCAAGGGATAATAAACCCCAACATGGTCCGACTACTGCTACCACCTTCAATTAGGATTCATCCTACTTTCCATACCTACCTCTTAAAACCATATCGTACCATGAGAGAGACAAGGACTGTACTTCCACCAAAGGCTGGCTTGGATGAGAGTGATGAATACGAAGTCAAGTTGTTGATTGATTCTAGAATCTTCAAGGGTCAACTACAATACATTGTTAGGTGGAAGGGTTACCCTCCATGAGAGAGACAAGGACTGTACTTCCACCAAAGGCTGTCTTGGATGAGAGTGATGAATACAAGATCGAGCTGTTGATTGATTTTAGAATCTTCAAGGGTCAACTACAATACCTTGTTAGATGGAAGAGTTACCCTCCTGAGGAAAACTCTTGGGAACCCTCTTTCAACATTCATGCTCCACGACTTCTTTCCATATTTCACCGTAGGAATCCGGATTGACCGGGACCTTGAAGCTGTGGTACAGCTTCCTTGAGGAGGGGATCATGTCAGGATTCTCTTGTTTTTCTCTGGTTTGAGAAACTTCTATTTAGTCTCCACCTCCTTTCCCTTTAAATGTGTACGTCACCTTTCAACAGGTGCTTAGTAATTTATGTGCAGTTACTCCTGGAGACTCTACACTGAGCTGTTTTGATTCTCAAGATCAAAGTTAAGGACCCTGAAGATCCTGTTACCACTACCTATCCAATTTATTGTTACAGAGGTTTTGCGATTAATGTGACTTACAGCCTGCTGAGGAGATCATCGCAAGCTGATTAATATAAACCAGAGTTTGTTCCTGCATCTCAGAATCACAGACTCTGAACCGCTACCAGCAAGTAATTATCTATCTTCCTCTGACTCTGTATATTTCACGCTACTGACTCACATACTAACAGTCTATCCGTTCTCCTACCCCTGTTACAAGCTAACTTCGAGACTCACCTCCGGGGATCTCCCGCAATGGAACTTGGCTCCACCTACTTGCACTACTCTGACCAGTGTCAGTGCCGCTATTGCCTCCCATCATACTGAGCACTCACGCTGTAACAAGGTTATGAAGTATCATCCAGTGAGCAGAGAACGATAGTGACACACAATAGTCTCCTCCTCCAAACACTGTTTAGTCCTCGGAGAGTTGTGCTGTCTGAGGCTGCTGTTACCAAGTGTGGTTCTCTGTCAGTACTGATCCAAGTAAGTCGCTCATGATCAAACCTCTCAGCACTAATTATTTCACTTATGCATCTCTGAATCTGATATACATAGGTGCAGATTTACTTGCTACTATTTGATCAATATTTCATTAACACTACTCTATCCCTACTGTTTCCATAGTTGGTTATTTATCAGTATCAGTGATACAAACCTTATATCTATAAATATATTATTAGAGGATATCTTTATCAATTATAGAGATCTGCAGCTGAGGTTCCACTGATCTAGATAAGCGCCTGATATAAAGACTGTGACCCCCAACTATGTAGTACCTGTAAGGAGAGTGCTATTAGATAACTTCTGGGCTGTGTAGTGCCTGAGTCACTTACCTGGACTTAATCACCCCTTCACTGTGTCTTACCAGCATTTGAGACCTTTTCCCCTCACAGGTTGCTGATCTAGTAGAGAGTCCATCCAGTGCAAGTAAATATACTGTGGATATACATTTAACCCCTCAGGTGGAGGCTAAGTGACGGGGTCCCTGCGACGCCTGAGGGCAGTTATGGCTGATAGATTAACAATTAGGGTAATGTAAAGCACATAACAGAGGTAATCCTTCCCCTTTTTAATTCAGAGTCTTCTTAAATCTTCTTGAAGTGAAGTTGTCTATGGGTACTGTGTCCCAAGTCAGGCCTGAGCCCACAAATCATATCAAAATAATAATAAATTCTTGATAGTAGAGCACCTCTAAAAGGTTCAACCTCTCTCCTCAGATGCCAACAATAAACTGGAGAGGAAGAGGAAGTGGGAGGGACTAAAGCTCTGTGAGGCTTCTTGACCTCCTCCTGATAGGGTGGAATATATCCCACATGTTATTAAGCTATGAATTCTCATTAGCTAAGAAGGAAATGTGTAAACTCAGTGCCATATGACTAAGATTACCAACTTTTTAATTTCTGTCTCTTTGTATATGTACCTAGTTTATTTTTTTTAAAACCTTTTTTATTGAGTTTTCATGATACACAACTTTGTGACAAAAAGAGCAATAAACAAGAAGCTTGTAAGTTGTACAGACTTATAAAAGTATAGTTATAAGTACAATGAGACAAAAAGCATATAATATATAATAGTTCACTTTAGTCATGATGTATTGTATGTCTTTTTGAGCCCTATAGAGTACAGACCCAACATTAACCTGTAATGCTGCTATCAGACATGTACATATATTAGTCTTTTATCCAATATAACAGGAGGTAATGGATAAAATAAATATCTTATCAAATCTCTATACATGGTTTTAGAACAGAACATCAACATTATTATCCTCTTGTTAATATGATAGGGAAAGAGAGTCCCAGCTTTATGTTTTTTCAACATCTATTATGTTATATTAGATCAAATTAACTTGTGGCTGAGCAAGTGTCTTCTGAAGCTAATCAAATGACAAAAGTGAAGAGATTTACCCTGGATAGAAAAACTAAATATGGGCTTTACTGTATATAATTATGAAATAAAGGGGTATTGTCTAGAGTAGTGGGAGTGTGAATAAATGACGCTTATAAGCTTGACATAGTTTACATAGAAGTACTATTATGTAGGTGGTAATTGCGAGAGAAACCGCAATATAAGTCTCCGAGCAGAATTAGGGACTGCTAGAGTACATTAGTAAACGGGGGGATGTATATGGAGCCAACCCACTAGCTAGCATATCAAACTGCTTTTAGGTCAAGATAAAAAGGGAAATATATAAAACATATATTCCCATAGGGGGCGCTTCCTATAACCAAATCTTAAAATACACTCGAACCCAAAAATTAGGTATAACATATATAACACATTACAGCGGGCTGCAGCAAGAACCCAAAATATGTATGACAAATAAAAAGTCCTTATTGTCCAACATCCAACAGGAGGCAGCACTCTGTCAAAAGGATGGTCAGTCCCTGGTGATGATGAATCTAGGAAGAAGGAGACACAGAGGTGCCAATATGGCCTAGTAACGTCTACACAATGTTAGGACAGTGTGAAGTAGAGTAATACTCACAAAGATGGAGCACCCAAAGGTGCAAATGGAGCAGGCTGAATCAATTATCAGTGGTCCAGCTCACTGTATGCCCACAGAGGAGACACTCAGAAGGAAACCAGCAAGGCAGCAAACCAAATTTCTATTCCTGTGAGTGATATAAGACAATATCTATAGCCTAGTACAATTTGAGTATACAGAATACACAATTACTGGTCAGACTTACAGAAAGCAGCGCACCTCCAGGTGCAATCAAGTCAAGCTGGAACCTCTCAGTCGCCCAGTAAACTGTACTCAGGTACAACATATAAAAGGAAATTTTAAAAAAAAAAAAAAAAAAAAAAGGGGGAATTTTATATATATATCAGATCTAATATCCTTGGAACATTTATCTTTTTTTTTTTTTTTAAATTGGTGGGGTAGAATCACAGTCCCCAGGTTGTTGGGAGATGGTTCTGGAGTACCAGTTTATTATTGAATTAGTACTACCTTCTAGTTATTCAAATAGTCGAAAGGTTGAATAAGAGCGTAAAGGTCAGAAACACTATAGCCAACGAATAAACTTATGGACGTAAGTGTAAGCACTGTACTATATATACATGTGGTAAGATATCTTACAGTCTGCAGAGTTACCAATATAAAATCTCCCTTGGCATCTAACTAGAAAAATATCAAGATATAGCCTGCTGTCTCGGCCTCCGACAGCCTGGTTAAGAAAAATAGGCTAATCATATTGCATCCTGTATCATTCTTAAATATCACAATAATAAAGGCATTGTAAGCAGAAAGATAAGACACTCCCAGTGCAATGTGTACTTATCTAGTAAAATACATATTGCCCTTAATAAATAGTTAGGAACGCACACAAATAAACTATACATATTCAAATATAAACATACAACCCAGTGATGTTTGTAGGTACATCTAGAAGCAGACAATATAAACTCCCAAAATTGGTAAACCTAAATATGGTCACTTGCATTTAGGATACATAGAGATATGCGATGGAAGTGTCAAAATAAGCTAGTTAATATTATAAAGACAGCAATTTTAACATCTATATCAATATATATTTTAGGATAACTCCCCTTTTTCTTTTCCTCCCCCTTTAAATATTGAAGATAGTCACAAATTGAGTAAGTAGCATATACAAGTTCTAAGAAATATCTAGAAGAAAGAATTAGAGATGATGAGGTCAAAATATGAGTCCAGTGTTATGTGAGAACATCTAGTGAGCAAACTGCTCTGGTTTCACTATAAGCCACCGACTTAGCCCACTCCCGACCTCATGTCATGCTTTTTTTGGGTGTGGGTCTGATGATAAGAAAGTTGCCCAAATGTGTGGCAGGTAGGTAAAACTGTGCCGATTGAAAGCAACCATGTCTATGGCACCAAGTAGCTAAAACATTGTGGGAATCTGTGAACTTTAGTTTACTTGTTTGCTTCTTACTTGCTTTTGTATGTGCACTCCTCTTGGACCCTCTTCCATCCATATAGTCCACTTGATCAGCAGAATATGACACTCTGAGCGTGTTGTATCACCAGGGCTTTCACATGATAAGCCTCCTCCGCTAAGCCCTGCATGGCCACAGATTCCTGTGGCGGGATATATGGGATCCACAGAGAAATCCCCATTGTCAGTGCCTGACTCCAGTGGGGGCCTCCAGATTGAAAGGAATGCTACTGCCACATGCTTCTCCATCTTGCAAAAGTGATTGCGTACACATTTGCAAGATGGAATGCTACCGCTACCTGCTTCTCCATCTTGCAAAAGGGATCACATACAAGCCCCTCCAGAGCTCGGAGGATATCAACCCCCACCGTTTCCAAGCTCTCACCTTAGACTCCACCGTAGAACAATAGTCAAAGATTATTAACCTTGAGCAGACCACTCACTAAAAAGGTTTTTGTTTTCTCTCAGGTGCAATCGAACAGGAATATTCAACGGGTTTGTGGGGGTATTAACAGACCAGGCATCTGTTCAGTAAAGCAAGAGGTTATGTCGCCATTTTATGTAAGCTGGACCGCATCATTCGGGTAGTATGATCACAAAATTTGCTTTTGAGCTTCCTTGGCTGCCGAAATATTATTCTCAGCATGAATAATTTTAAATCAATAAGAAATTCTCTTTAGTTACTATATATAACTTCTAAAAAATCTGTATAATTTCGGCTAGCCTCAAGAGCTCCACAAAACACGTCTTGCTGCAACGATAGTTGGCTCCACCCCCAATAAATTACTATTTTAATCTCTAAAAGCTCTACCTACATCACAAAAACTATTCTAAACTCCAACACAAGGAAGCTGGGTAATTTATCATAGTTTTAACCTGTAATATAATTTATAGTATTGACATAGATATAATTTTATGGCTATCAAAGATATCATTAGACATAAATAATTGAATGGACTTTAAAGACACTGATGGTTCATGTAAGAATATATTATAAATTCCAGTGTTTTGTGCTGTAGTTTCTTCCAAAAAAAATATCTTGTGGACACATGCATAAAAAACTCTCATTTAAAATCTTTTCTAGTAAATAAGAGAAGCAGACATTCAATGAATAACTGTGGTTTAATTAAGAAGATGTTTTTCTGCTTTGTAATTGTTTCATTAGAGAATTGTTGTTAACAATTGCAGATAATTAAGCTAATGATCTGGTTATGCAGCTGTTCTTCATTTATGTGAAGTTTATTATTGATAATACAAGTTTACATTAGTAACCAAAATATTAATTTGATGTGCAATGTTAAATGCCCATTGTGTTGTAATGGAGAGGATTTAATAAACCTTGTGAGAACAATTACGAGTCATACATTCTCATATACTATTAAAATAACCGTGGCCGGACTTTTAGCCGACGGACACTTGGCCGACGGACATTTGGCCGATGGACATTTGGCCGAAACACAGATAACAGTCCGGCCATGAGATAGATAGATTTGATAGATAGATAGATACATACATAGATTAGATAGATAGATCAATAGATGCAATAGATACATTTGATAGATACGATAGATAGATAGATTTGATAGATAAATAGATAGATTTGATAGATAGATAATTTCCCAGACAGAGAATTACAAAACGTGCGTCCTGGGACCCATGGTAAGGTTCCCAGAGGCAGTTGCGGCGCCCGAGGCTCTGATTAGAACAGAGCACTCTGGAACGTATCTGCCCTCGGCCGAAATCGGAACATTCTTTAGCTTTCTGTCTGTCAGCCAAATGTCCGTCTGCCAAATGTCCTTCTGCCAAATGTCCTTCTGCATTTTGTCAGAGCACCAAAATAACATACTCTTAATACTACCTTAGACAAAATAAAACTACCATTCCTGGATTATAGTAATAAATAAGTGCACATTCTTTTCTATCAGTATATGGTCAGGTGCCCACATAATTTTGTCCATGTAGTCTCTATCTATATCTATCAATCTATCTATCTATCTATCTATCTATCTATCTATTATATCCTTCTATCCATCTGTCTGTCTGTCTGTTTATCTATCTATCTATCTATCTATCTATCTATCTATCTATCTATCTATCTATCATTTATAAACACATAAACACACACACACACATATATATATATATATATATATTGTTCTTTAATTTAACTGCCCCAAGTCATCAACTGCAAATACATCTGCCTGCTGTTTTGCGAGTTTTGTATGTGTCTAGGGAAGGTTATAAATAGTTGTGACACCCTTGGGAGTTCTCATTGAGTTTGGTTGCAAGCCAGCGTGTGTTGGCTGTAGGTTAGGACCCAGGTAAGAAGAGACCATGGAATTGTTCCTGAGCTTATCATCATTTGGCCAAATGCTGTAACAAACTCTTCACTTTTATGCTTTTAGGTTAGTTGTGCTGACTATTATGTGTGTTTTATGTATGCATTTTGAGATAAAGATAAAAAAGATAAATTACTGTGATAGGAAGTTCACTCAAAACACTGGTAGACTTTTAAATAATTAGTACATTATTTCATTTCAAAATCACATGCAAAACAGCCCCATTCTCAGCTGTCAGGGTATCTGTGAATGTCAGTAGATAATACATATATATATATATATATATATATATATATATATATATATATATATATATATATATATAAAATAAGATAAAATAAGTATACAATCTATCAAATATTACATTTAAAAATGCTTATTTTATTACTGGAAACATTCTGTGTATTGCAATTCTGAGATCATGAGACATTAGCTGAACAAAGGATTTAGACCATTGTATAAATAAGGCCAGTGGGCAACTTCAAAGTAAATATTAGCATTTTGGAACCCTCAGATTTGTATGCCCAAGATGGCTAATAAACTTACTAACCCCGGTGGATAGGCAGCCGAAAGGTCTACAATTTGAGATACCTTTCCAGAATGACCAACAATTTAGATGTTTATTATCTAAGTGTTAAATGGTCCCTGCTGAGATCTAAATACACATAAGGCATCTGGGGCCCGATCCGATATGCAGCGTCACCCGCAAAAGTTGGCGACGCCGAATGTTGCGCAGGTTTGGTATCCTATATACGGCATAAACTAGAAGTTACACTCGTATATTTCTGCCTTCGCCCGTAGTTTTTTGGGCCATAGACAGGTATACCAAACCCGTGCAGTTTGGTATCCAATATACAGCGTAAGGACTTACGTGGCGAAAATGGAGAAATCTTACTCAATTTTCACCTCGGAACAAAATGCAGCCGTATTAAGCCTTACAAAAAACAAACACTCCCCTTTTAGACAGCTCAAGACAGTGCGGTATATACCCAATGGCAGTAATCCTTAAGAAATGTAAAATACTTTCATCCAGACTCACCAGCGCTAGTAGTTCTAAGCAAATGTTCAAACAGCCTATTCAGCCTCCGGATAGTTCACCACTCCGTGGGTCCCCGGGCCGGTATAAAGCACCTCTGGCTGCCGTTTTGCTGAACTCTGCGGTGAAACAAAACTCTGGCTTCGTGAAGTGCTCCCGCCTCTGTAGATGCCTGCTAACACACTCAGGCGTATTATGATGACGTCATCTGCCGGTCCGTAAGCCGGATACTATGCCTTCTGTCCTGGAAACGCCGAGGTTTGAGCTGGTGGTAGACAGCAAGTAATACAGAAAAAAATCCAGCAAACCTCCCAGGCGTATGTTTAACTTGAAAATTTATTGGAAAAACTGTGCAAAATAAAAAAGGTAAAACACAAAATTACAAAAGTTGTCCCAGCAACCTGGAGCAAAATAGAAGTACGTCCTACGCGTTTCAGCAAATATCAGCCTTATTCATGGACATGATTTGTTCAACATTTACATGCCTATTTATAACACACCCTTGTCATCAGGTGTATGAGCCCCAGGTAGTTAATTATTAAAGGGACAGACCTATAGAATCACTATATTAGAAATCAGACCGGTTAATTCCAGTGAGCCATTAATTTAAATGGATAATATTGTTATCATTCCAAATTTAAACATATATATTGCAAAGAATAAAATTAATTAATTAATATATATATGTTGATTCTCATTGTTATATGACATATTATATTCAGTGTGTACATAATCAATTAGGCCTGTTATCTATCGGCATTACATATAAAGTAAAAAGGAAATTCCTGTACTAGAATACTGCCTTCAATTGTACACTGCAATAATACAAGAGAATATTAGTAACAAATTATGCAATAATATAGGTTAATAATATAGGAGATATATGATATTAATATGCATCCCCTAATGGAATATCGTCAGAAACAGTGCACTATACATTGTATGCTATAGGTAGGCTCATACATAGAAAAACTATAAATTATTTTACAATTATTAGTATGGTGCATGGAACGATTGATATACATATATACATATTATATGAATCAGAATACATATTTGTTAATTCTAACATCCAAACTTCCTTAAAGCAAAATAATAAATAATCTAATACACTCTACTAGCACTTCACAAGAAGGTATAACTATAGACCTATCTGAGCAGTGTTTTCATGTATCCATCTCTAGTGTATGGCCAAAACCCTCTTAAATTAAAGGGCACAATTTCTGCAGAACAATAGACATTAAAGTATCATATGTATAATTCCTGTATATTTAATGCCTCCAAAAATTAATGACATCACCTACTATGTTAAAGCCATCTGGGATCCTGGTTTTCATTTTGAAAATCCAGAAAGCCTCTTTGTGTGAGAGTTTAGATACTCTGTCTCCGCCACGTATGGCAGGTTTGATAAAGTCAATGATTTGCCATTTCAGACTGTTCACCATCTTGTTGTGGACATGTATAAAATGTCTAGCAAGGTCAGAGCATTCAATACCATGCTCAATGTTTTTTAGATGCTCCCTAATCCTGTTTCTACATTCCCTGGAGGTGCACCCTATATATTGTTTCTTACATTCCACGCAATCTATCAAATAGATTACGAAGACAGAACGGCAATTGGTATAAGTATCCAACTCATAAACCTTCTGTGTGGTATGTGATTGGAAATTCTTAGTGACTTTTGTGAAACCACAGGCAATACAGTTGCTGTAATGACATTTATAATGCCCTTTTACATTTAACCAGCTATTGCTTGGTTTATGTATGGTTCTAAGTAAGCTCGGAGAAACAGCATTACCAATTGTGTAAGCTCTACGGGAAACAAAATTACAACCCTTTTGTACCAGATCTTTAAGACTGTCTTCAGCAGTCAGGATAGGAAGGTGCTTTTTCACAATATCACATATTGCATTAAACTGTGCACTATATGTGGTTACAAATGTAGGTTTGGAGCTATCAAAGGATTGTTTGTTGACTAGACATTTATTGTCTAGAAGGAGGGTTTCTCTATCTAGTCTACTGACTTCTAAGAGAGCTCGATCAATTGTTTTTATATGATATCCTCTCTCTAATAGATAATTTCTCATTCTTATGCTCTCTGTTGTAAAGACTTCATTATCAGAACAATTCCGTTTCAGCCTTATGAATTGTCCTTTAGCAATTCCAAAGCCCATATGTTTTGGATGATTGCTTCGGCCATGTAATATGGCATTGGCTGCAATTGGTTTTCGGTATAAAGTCGTCTTTACCTGTTGGGTGTCAGTTTGACCCTTCAGTAAAAGGTCTAAATAAGGAATAGATACTTTGCTATTCTCATAAGTAAACTGTAAATTAGAATTGAGGTATCCAATAAATTCCTTTAGTCTAGATTGACCTCCTGTCCAAATGAACAGGAGGTCATCAATGTACCTTTTATACAGGGAGTGCAGAATTATTAGGCAAATGAGTATTTTGACCACATCATCCTCTTTATGCATGTTGTCTTACTCCAAGCTGTATAGGCTCGAAAGCCTACTACCAATTAAGCATATTAGGTGATGTGCATCTCTGTAATGAGAAGGGGTGTGGTCTAATGACATCAACACCCTATATTAGGTGTGCATAATTATTAGGCAACTTCCTTTCCTTTGGCAAAATGGGTCAAAAGAAGGACTTGACAGGCTCAGAAAAGTCAAAAATAGTGAGATATCTTGCAGAGGGATGCAGCACTCTTAAAATTGCAAAGCTTCTGAAGCGTGATCATCGAACAATCAAGCGTTTCATTCAAAATAGTCAACAGGGTCGCAAGAAGCGTGTGGAAAAACCAAGGTGCAAAATAACTGCCCATGAACTGAGAAAAGTCAAGCGTGCAGCTGCCAAGATGCCACTTGCCACCAGTTTGGCCATATTTCAGAGCTGCAACATCACTGGAGTGCCCAAAAGCACAAGGTGTGCAATACTCAGAGACATGGCCAAGGTAAGAAAGGCTGAAAGACGACCACCACTGAACAAGACACACAAGCTGAAACGTCAAGACTGGGCCAAGAAATATCTCAAGACTGATTTTTCTAAGGTTTTATGGACTGATGAAATGAGAGTGAGTCTTAATGGGCCAGATGGATGGGCCCGTGGCTGGATTGGTAAAGGGCAGAGAGCTCCAGTCCGACTCAGACGCCAGCAAGGTGGAGGTGGAGTACTGGTTTGGGCTGGTATCATCAAAGATGAGCTTGTGGGGCCTTTTCGGGTTGAGGATGGAGTCAAGTTCAACTCCCAGTCCTACTGCCAGTTTCTGGAAGACACCTTCTTCAAGCAGTGGTACAGGAAGAAGTCTGCATCCTTCAAGAAAAACATGATTTTCATGCAGGACAATGCTCCATCACACGCGTCCAAGTACTCCACAGCGTGGCTGGCAAGAAAGGGTATAAAAGAAGAAAATCTAATGACATGGCCTCCTTGTTCACCTGATCTGAACCCCATTGAGAACCTGTGGTCCATCATCAAATGTGAGATTTACAAGGAGGGAAAACAGTACACCTCTCTGAACAGTGTCTGGGAGGCTGTGGTTGCTGCTGCACGGAATGTTGATGGTGAACAGATCAAAACACTGACAGAATCCATGGATGGCAGGCTTTTGAGTGTCCTTGCAAAGAAAGGTGGCTATATTGGTCACTGATTTGTTTTTGTTTTGTTTTTGAATGTCAGAAATGTATATTTGTGAATGTTGAGATGTTATATTGGTTTCACTGGTAAAAATAAATAATTCAAATGGGTATATATTTGTTTTTTGTTAAGTTGCCTAATAATTGTGCACAGTAATAGTCACCTGCACACACATATATCCCCCTAAAATAGCTATAACTAAAAACAAACTAAAAACTACTTCCAAAACTATTCAGCTTTGATATTAATGAGTTTTTTGGGTTCATTGAGAACATGTTTGTTGTTCAATAATAAAATTAATCCTCAAAAATACAACTTGCCTAATAATTCTGCACTCCCTGTACATAGTGATAAAATCCCTGAAGGGATTTGAATCTCCAAAGACGTGGCATGCTTCCCACCAACCCATATATAGGTTGGCGTAAGCCGGGGCAAATTTTGCCCCCATCGCTGTGCCACTTCTTTGGAGATAAAAAGTTCCCTCAAATTGAAAAAAGTTATGAGTTAATAAAAAATCTAGAGTTTGGATCACAAAAGACTTAAGATGACTATCATAATTGCTGAATCTGTCCAGCATGTATGAAATTGCTTCTAGACCCTTTTTATGAGGAATAGTAGAGTATAAACTAACTACATCTATAGTCAGCCATTCTGCTGTATCAGTCCAGCATATCTCTTTTAGACATCCCAAAAGATGTTTGGTGTCTTTAAGATACGATGGGAGACTAAATACCACTGGTTGAAGTAAAGATTCAATCCATGTCGAAATATTTTCAAATAGAGATCCTATACCCGCCACAATGGGCCTTCCCTTCACCTCCTCCAAGGATTTATGAACCTTGGGGAGGTGATGGAATATGGGGGTAACAGGATTTAAAACATAGAGATAATCTACAGTGCCTTGGTATATAATCCCCATCTCCAATCCATCATCCAACAGTGATTCAAGCTGTTGCCTAAATCTCTCAGTTGGATTAAATCTAAGGATTTCATAGACATCAGTATCACTTAGTTGCCTTCGAGCTTCCTCTAAGTAAGACTGTCTATCCTGCACCACCACACATCCACCCTTGTCCGCTCTCTTTATTACAATATCCTCCCTAGATTTCAAATTGTTAAGGGCTTTATATTGTTTTTCATTTAAATTCGGATAGGGGTGTTTAGTGTCTTTAGAAAGTGCAATGAGATCTTCTTCAATTCTATGATGAAAAGCTTCTAAAAACGGACCCCTATCTCTAGTTGGATAGAATATAGACTTTGGTGTGTATCCTCCATGTGTGCATTTAAGTGGGATTTCATCTATCACTGATTCCTTGGCTAAATCATGCGCCATTAGTAGGTCACATGCTTCTGTGAAATCTACTATATCATGTATCTTTGGTAGAGGAACACTAGAGTGATTAGAATTTAGATCCCTAGTATTGTCTATTTCATCCTTAGTCCAAAAAAAATTTCCTTAATGTGAGATCACGAACCATTTTATTTACGTCTACAATGGTATTAAACAAATTAAATTTATTAGTTGGTACATAACCTAAACCAAAACTCAAAACCTCCTTCTCCTCTTTAGTAAGAACTTGATTGGAAATATTAATTACATTCATAGTGCATATTTGTTTCTTCCTCCTCTCTTTTGCCTCCTTGCCCCTCTGCCTCTTGCTCCTCTTCCTACACTTCCTCCTCTTTCCCTGGTATTGGGATCTGCCTGAAAAACCTGCTGATTAGTGTTGTCATTTATGTTTGTATGTTGCTGTGGTGTATGGCTAGGGGTATCACTATCCCTCAAAAAATCCTGCCTCCTCAAATCATCTGATGTTGCCACATCAGTATTTTTAGATGTGTTTTTATTACTGTTACTAGTGTATCTAGTAACTATAGGTTCAATCCTGATGTTACCTGTACTTTTAGGTTTTACAACTTGTTCACTTGGTGCTGGCAGTGTGCTTTTAAATGTTTCAGTATTGCCCTGATATAAGGTATTCTCATCAGAGGGTTGTTCTATAAATGTTACATGCTTTTCAACTGGGGAGACTGTCCTGACTCTATTTCTAGATCTAGATCTAGATCTAGATCTATTGTTAGTGACAGGATTACTGCGTGTGTGCCAAGTGTAGACCCTGTCATTAGTATGATCTTCACTGTCTCTAATGAATTTTTTGAGTTTAAAATTATCCAACTCTACTTTAAACTTATCTATGGATTCTTTTAACAAAGCGTCCATATCCCCATACTTGGGGTGCAACACATAATCATTAAGTTGTGTTTGTAATTCAGACAGTTCATCTCTAGTTTTTTGCAAGACAGTTTCCTTGTGAGATATTATTAATTCCATTAGTCTCCTTGAACAGTCTGTAAAGATGGTATTCCATTTAGCAATAAAGGTAGAGTCATTTATCTGAAACGTGGGATATTTATTTAGACGTAACCCCCTGGGATTAAATCCATTATAAGATATTTCTCTAGGGCACGTTTGTCCCACCATGTTTTGTATTCTTTAATGAGGGTACGTTCCATATTTAAAAATATATCACTCATAGATAAAGTCTCCTTCTGATTGACAAAAGTATCCTCAATCGTAAGTCTGTCCATTTCAATATGTGACAAAGGTCTAAGGGAATAAAGTTCATGGTTTTCCAAGTTATCCATAATGCTAGCTCTCTATTATCAAAACTATGTATGAAGTATAAACAAAGAGCTCCGGACACTGTGTGTTAGGTAGTGAGGTTATATGCCAGTCGATCCGTCAGGGGAGAAATTAGCCGGTCAAAGCAAGTAGACAAAAAACAAACACTCCCCTTTTAGACAGCTCAAGACAGTGCGGTATATACCCAATGGCAGTAATCCTTAAGAAATGTAAAATACTTTCATCCAGACTCACCAGCGCTAGTAGTTCTAAGCAAATGTTCAAGCAGCCTATTCAGCCTCCGGATCGTTCACCACGCCGTGGGTCCCCGGGCCGGTATAAAGCACCTCTGGCTGCCGTTTTGCTGAACTCTGCGGTGAAACAAAACTCTGGCTTCGTGAAGTGCTCCTGCCTCTGTAGATGCCTGATAACACACTCAGGCGTATTATGATGACGTCATCTGGCGGTCCGTAAGCCGGATACTATGCCTTCTGTCCTGGAAACGCCGAGGTTTGAGCTGGTGGTAGACAGCAAGTAATACAGAAAAAAATCCAGCAAACTTCCCAGGCGTATGTTTAACTTGAAAATTTATTGGAAAACCGTGCAAAATAAAAAAGGTAAAACACAAAATTACAAAAGTTGTCCCAGCAACCTGGAGCAAAATAGAAGTACGTCCTACGCGTTTCAGCAAATATCAGCCTTATTCCTGGACATGATTTGTTCAACATTTACATGCCTATTTATAACACACCCTTGTCATCAGGTGTATGAGCCCCAGGTAGTTAATTATTAAAGGGACAGACCTATAGAATCACTATATTAGAAAACAGACCGGTTAATTCCAGTGAGCCATTAATTTAAATGGATAATATTGTTATCATTCCAAATTTAAACATATATATTGCAAATAATAAAATTAATTAATTAATATATATATGTTGATTCTCATTGTTATATGACATATTATATTCAGTGTGTACATAATCAATTAGGCCTGTTATCTATCGGCATTACATATAAAGTAAAAAGGAAATTCCTGTACTAGAATACTGCCTTCAATTGTACACTGCAATAATACAAGAGAATATTAGTAACAAATTATGCAATAATATAGGTTAATAATATAGGAGATATATGATATTAATATGCATCCCCTAATGGAATATCGTCAGAAACAGTGCACTATACATTGTATGCTATAGGTAGGCTCATACATAGAAAAACTATAAATTATTTTACAATTATTAGTATGGTGCATGGAGTGATTGATATACATATATACATATTATATGAATCAGAATACATATTTGTTAATTCTAACATCCAAACTTCCTTAAAGCAAAATAATAAATAATCTAATACACTCTACTAGCACTTCACAAGAAGGTATAACTATAGACTTATCTGAGCAGTGTTTTCATGTATCCATCTCTAGTGTATGGCCAAAACCCTCTTAAATTAAAGGGCACAATTTCTGCAGAACAATAGACATTAAAGTATCATATGTATAATTCCTGTATATTTAATGCCTCCAAAAATGAATGACATCACCTACTATGTTAAAGCCATCTGGGATCCTGGTTTGCATATTAATATCATATATCTCCTATATTATTAACCTATATTATTGCATAATTTGTTACTAATATTCTCTTGTATTATTGCAGTGTACAATTGAAGGCAGTATTCTAGTACAGGAATTTCCTTTTTACTTTATATGTAATGCTGATAGATAACAGGCCTAATTGATTATGTACACACTGAATATAATATGTCATATAACAATGAGAATCAACATATATATATTAATTAATTAATTTTATTCTTTGCAATATATATGTTTAAATTTGGAATGATAACAATATTATCCATTTAAATTAATGGCTCACTGGAATTAACCGGTCTGATTTCTAATATAGTGATTCTATAGTTCTGTCCCTTTAATAATTAACTACCTGGGGCTCATACACCTGATGACAAGGGTGTGTTATAAATAGGCATGTAAATGTTGAACAAATCATGTCCATGAATAAGGCTGATATTTGCTGAAACGCGTAGGACGTACTTCTATTTTGCTCCAGGTTGCTGGGACAACTTTTGTAATTTTGTGTTTTACCTTTTTTATTTTGCACGGTTTTCCAATAAATTTTCAAGTTAAACATACGCCTGGGAGGTTTGCTGGATTTTTTTCTGTATTAAGCCTTACGTTGTGTATTAGAGCCCCGTAACTCCCTAAACTACCTGCCAAATAAAACCTAACACCCAACGCATGTGCAATGTCTATCTACCTGTCAACTGCGAACTGCTAAATAAAACCTAACACCCAACGCATGCGCAATGTCTATCTACCTGTCAAGCGCGATCCCCTGCTGCAATCCCTAATAAAGTGTTTAACCCCTAAACCGCCGCTCCCAGACCCCGCCGCCAGCTACATTATTTACCCCCTAATGTGAGCCCCTTACACCGCCGCCCCCTACATTAACTACCCCCTAATGTGAGCCCCTTACACCGCCGCCATCTACATTACATACCCCCTAATGTGAGCTCCTACCCCGCTGCCAGCTATATTAAAATTATTAACCCCTAATCTAATCCCCCTACCCCGCCAGCAGCTATATTAAATTATTAACCCCTAATCTAATCCCCCTACCCTGCCGCCAGCTATATTAAATTATTAACACCTAATCTAATCCCCCTACACTGCCGCCAGCTATATTAAAATTATTAACCCCTAATCTAATCCCCCTACACCGCCGCCAGCTATATTAAAATTATTAACCCCTAATCTAATCCCCCTACACCGCTGCCAGCTATATTAAAATTATTAACCCCTAATTTAATCCTCCTATACTGCCGCCATTTATATAAAATACATTAACCCCTAATCTAATCCCCCTAAAGTAATCACCTCTATTGCCAGCCCTTAAAAGGGCTCTTTGTGGGGCATTGTCACAAAGTAATCAGCTCTTTTGCATCTAATCTAAATCCCCCTACACCGCCGCCACCTATAATAAATGTATTAACCCCTAATTTAATCCCCCTACACCGCCGCCACCTATAATAAATGTATTACCCCCTAATCTAATCCCCCTACACCGCCGCCAGCTATATTAACTATATTAACCCTAATTATATTAGGGTTAATATAGTTAATATCGTTATTATATTATATATATATTAAAAATATTAACCCTAATTATATTAGGGTTAATATAGTTAATATCGTTATTATATTATATATATATATATATATATATATTAAAAATATTAACCCTAATTATATTAGGGTTAATATAGTTAATATCGTTATTATATTTTATATATATATATATATATATATATATATATATATATATATATATATATATATATATATATATATATATTAAGTATAATAACCCTATCTAACTCTAACACCCTTAACTAAATCCTTATTAAAATAAATCTAATTAATATTAATATTATTAATTAAAATATTCCCATTTAAATCTAAATACTTACCTATAAAATAAACCCTAAGATAGCTACAATGTAATTAATAATTACATTGTAGCTATTTTAGGGTTTATATTTATTTTACAGGTAACTTGGTATTTATTTTAACTAGGTACAATAGCTATTAAATAGTTAATAACTATGTAATAGCTACCTAGTTAAAATAATTACCAATTTACCTGTAAAATAAATCCTAACCTAAGTTACAAATACACCTACACTATCAATAAATTAAATAAACTACAAATATCTAAACTAAAATACAATTAAATAAACTAAACTAAATTACAAAAACCCCCCACTAAATTACAAAAAATAAAAAAAGATTACAAGAATTTTAAGCTAATTACACCTATTCTAAGCCCCCTAATAAAATAACAAAGCCCCCCAAAATAAAAATTTTTCCCTACCCTAAACTAAATTACAAAAGTTAACAGCTCTATTACCAGCCCTTAAAAGGGCTTTTTGCGGGGCATGCCCCAAAGAAATCAGCTATTTTGCCTGTAAATAAAAACACAATACCACCCCCCAACATAACAACCCACCACCCACATACCCCTACTCTAAACCCACCCAAACCCCCTTAAAAAAACCTAACACTAAGCCCCAGAAGATCTCCCTACCTTGAGTCGTCTTCACCCAGCCGGGCCGAACTCTTCATCCAATCCGGTCAATGTCTTCATCCAAGCAACAAAGAAGAAGTCATCCATCCGGCGATGTCTTCATCCAAGCGGCAAAGAAGAAGTCTTCCATCCGGTGATGTCTTCATCCAAGAGGCAAAGAAGAGGTCCATCGGGGCGAAGTTTTCTTCCAAGCGGCATCTTCAATCTTCTTTCTTCAGCGTTCCGACGCGGAACATCCATCTGGCCCGACAACTGAACGACGAATGAAGTTTCCTTTAAATGACGTCATCCAAGATGGGGTCCCTCAAATTCCAATTGGCTGATAGGATTCTATCAGCCAATCGGAATTAAGGTAAGAAAATTTGATTGGCTGATTCAATCAGCCAATCAGATTCAAGTTCAATCCGATTGGCTGATAGAATCCTAATCCCAATCGGAATTCGAGGGACGCCATCTTGGATGACGTCATTTAAAGGAAACTTTATTCGTCAGGCCAGATGGATGTTCCGCGTCGGAGGGCTGAAGAAAGAAGATTGAAGATGCCGCTTGGAAGAAAACTTCGCCCCGATGGAGGACCTCTTCTTTGACGCTTGGATGAAGACATCTCCGGATGGAAGACTTCTTCTTTGCCGCTTGGATGAAGACATCGCCCGGATTGGATGAAGAGTTCGGCCTGGGTGGGTGAAGACAACTCAAGGTAGGGAGATCTTCTGGGGCTTAGTGTTAGGTTTTTTTAAGGGGGGTTTGGGTGGGTTTAGAGTAGGGGTATGTGGGTGGTGGGTTGTAATGTTGGGGGGTGGTATTGTGTTTTTTTTTACAGGCAAAAGAGCTGATTTCTTTGGGGCATGCCCCGCAAAAAGCCCTTTTAAGGGCTGGTAATAGAGCTGTTAACTTTTGTAATTTAGATTAGGGTAGGGAAATTTTTTTTATTTTGGGGGCTTTGTTATTTTATTAGGGGGCTTAGAATAGGTGTAATTAGCTTAAAATTCTTGTAATCTTTTTTTTGTAATTTAGTGTTTTTTTGTAATTTAGTTTAGTTGATTTAATTGTATTTTAGTTTAGATATTTGTAGTTTATTTAATTTATTGATAGTGTAGGTGTATTTGTAACTTAGGTTAGGATTTATTTTACAGGTAAATTGGTAATTATTTTAACTAGGTAGCTATTAAATAGTTATTAACTATTTAATAGCTATTGTACCTAGTTAGAATAAATACCAAGTTACCTGTAAAATAAATATAAACCCTAAAATAGCTACAATGTAATTATTAAATACATTGTAGCTATCTTAGGGTTTATTTTATAGGTAAGTATTTAGATTTAAATAGGAATATTTTAATTAATAATATTAATATTAATTAGATTTATTTTAATAGGGGTGTTAGAGTTAGATAGGGTTATTATACTTTATATATATATATATATATATATATATATATATATATATATATATATATAAAATATAATAACGATATTAACTATATTAACCCTAAGGTGGCAGCGGTGTAGGTGGGTCAGATTAGGGGTTAATCTATTTAATATAGGTGGCGGCGGTGTAGGGGGATTAGATTAGGGGGTAATACATTTATTATAGGTGGCGGCGGTATAGGGGGATTTAGATTATAGGCAAAAGAGCTGATTTCTTTGTGACAATGCCCCGCCAAAAGCCCTTTTAAGGGCTGGTATAAGAGCTGGTTACTTTGGGGCAAAGCCCCGCAAAAAGCCCTTTTAAGGGCTGGCAATAGAGCTGTTTACTTTGGGGTAATGCCACACAAAAAGCCCTTTTCAGGGCTATTTGTAGGGTTAGACTTAGGTTTAGTGGTAGGGATAGTTTAGTATTTTAGGGGTTAATTAATTTAATATAGGTGGCAGCGGTGTAGGGGGATTAGAATAGGGGCTAATTAATTTAATATAGGTGGCGGCGGTATAGGGGGATTAGATTAGGGGTTAATTATTTAATATAGCTGGCGGCGGTGTAGGGGGATTAAATTAAGGGTTAATAGTTTAATATAGCTGGCGGCGGGGTAGGGGCTCACATTAGGGGGTAGTTAATGTAGCTGGCGGCGGGGTAGGAGCTCACATTAGGGGGTAGTTAATGTAGCTGGCGGCGGGGTAGGAGCTCACATTAGGGGGTAGTTAATGTAGCTGGCGGCGGGGTAGGAGCTCACATTAGGGGGGAAGTTAATGTAGGTGGCGGTGGGGTCCGGGAGCGGCGGTTTAGGGGTTAATAACTTTATTAGGTGCGGCGGGGTCCGGGAGCGGCGGTTTAGGGGTTAATACATTTTTTATTAGGAGAGTGAGGGGGGATAGCGGAGAGAGTTGTATACGTGTCGGGCTATGTTTGGGAGGCGTGTTAGACAGTACGGTGATTTTATAACTTAGTCAGGTTTTGTAGGCGCCGGCAGTTTCTAAAGTGCCGTAAGTCACTGGCGACTCCAGAAATTTGTACTTACGCAGATTTCTGGACATTGCTGGTTTATCCGACTTACGGCACTTTAGCATCTGACGGCGCCATATATTGGATAGCTCGAGTTGCGAGCTGAAACTACGGGCGGCGGGGGTTCCCTCGCTTGCGCCGCAAACTACGATCTATATCAGATCGCGCCGTTGAACTCAAGTTACCTACAGCACATGGGAAACTAGATCTCAGATAAAGGAATTATGCCTAATTTTCATGTAGTTTAAGATACTCAAATGAATATATATATATATATATATATTCAGACAACATATTAAATATGAACACATGGATCTGGGAGATTGTCTATGCCTAAGAAGGGTAATATGGGAAACTGAAAACCTAAGAATCCAGATTTCAACATGTCTTAACCTATGTATTTTTAAAAACATAGAAGTCTTAAGGATTCAAAGTTTGGACAAATCATATATATAGTTTTCAAACATTAAAAATGTGCCTCAGACTACTAAATAATAGGTACAAATAAAAGGATTTGAAATTGTCTGTATAATATTAAATGTGAATGTCTGCTAAATGAAAAATATAAATATAATTATGTGAAATGACATCGGATTGCTGATCTCAAGGTATGTATGTGATATTAAGATGATAACTGAGATATAAATTAGATCCATGCTAAGGGTATTAAAATCCTTTTAAATACCCATACATTTTAAATGTATAAGAATTACTTTGTATTATGAGAAAGGTATTGCGTAGATTTAGAGTTTTGCGGCCAAAGGGGTGCGTTAGCTAGGCTGGCTTTTTTCTGGCCGCACCTTTTAAATACCGCTGGTATTTAGAGTTCACAGAATAGCTGCGTTAGGCTCCAAAAAAGGAGCGTATAGCATATTTACCGCAACTTCAACTCTCGATACCAGCGGTGCTTACGGACGCGGCCAGCTTCAAAAATGTGCTCGTGCACAATTCCCCCATAGAAAACAATGGGGCTGTTTGAGCTGAAAAAAAACCTAACACCTGCAAAAAAGCCGCGTTCAGCTCCTAACGCAGCCCCATTGTTTGCTATGGGGAAACATTTCCTACGTCTGCACCTAACACTCTAACATGTACCCCGAGTCTAAACACCCCTAACCTTACACTTATTAACCCCTATTCTGCCGCCCCCGCTATCGCTGACCCCTGCATATTTTTTTTAACCCCTAATCTGCCGCTCCGTAAACCGCCGCTACTTACATTATCCCTATGCAGGGCCGCCATCAGGGGGTGACAGGGGTGACTCCTGTCAGGGGCCCGATGGGCCAGGGGGGGCCCATGAGGCAAGAAATTTTTTTTATTTTTTTTTACATTTTATCCACCAGTGTGTACTACAGCAGAGTGCTAATTGAGCATGGGAAATGTTATTACAAGGAGTAAAGTATTAGTATTTGAGAGGATTTTTGAGTGTGCACTAAACCACTATGCACAGTGTGAGACAGACTTGGCACTTTGTTTGTACAGTGTGTGCCTGAGTCAGACGGCAGATCACTTTCATTTGCAGAGGAGGTAGGACTTACTTAGCTAATGTTTTTTTATTTCTTTGTGCAATTTCAGATTGTAACTTAAGTGTGGTAGTAGTTGTATGGTGGGGCCAGGGGTCTATAAAAACAATTTTTTTTTTAGCAGCAGTGTATTTATGATTATTTGACAATGCTGTAGAAATTCTATATTTAAAACTAATCAGAAATGTTTCCTCCTCAATACACAAATTATAGGTGCCCTTTTGGCAGATATGCATTATATATATATATATATATATATATATATATATATATATATATATATATATATAACATTCCTGTTTACTGCCCCTTTATGCAAGGACTTTCCAGATGCAAGGAGGCATTTTATCTAAGATTTTTACATCTGCATAAAATGTTATAGTCTCAGACTAAGATTTCTCAGTGTTTGAAATGAGACAGGTTAACTTAAAACTGTTCAGTTTACACTACAGCTGACATAATTTTGAAATACATACCAACAAGCCTAAATCCTGCATTTAACCAGATCTAATGGTACGAGTACCACAGCTTATGGTTCCACCAAAACCATATAGAGTACAGCATTTTCAAAATCCATAAGTACAGCTGACAGATGGGAACATTTGTACACTATATTTGAAGTGGTGCTCTTGGTTGGGGAAAATGGGGAAAAACAAACATATGTCAACCTTTTAAAAGTACTTTTCTTCATCTAGCCATCTACCCAGATAATTAAGGTACAATTTTGAATTCACAGAATTATTTTTATTTACAAATATGATTCTTTAAAAAGTGATCTCTTAATTTCTGCAATTTTTTTATCATGCATGTCTCACACTGTTGATTTAGGGGATGCAAGGTGCATACATGTTTCCTCCTGTGAGTGTTTCTGTGGGTGTCTGTGTTTATGTCTTTGTGCTTTGATTTGTGTCTCTATGAGTGTGTATGTATTTTTTATGTGGGTCTCTCTGTGAGGGTGGGTGTGTATGTCTTTGTGCATTTTCTGTGGATGTCTGTGAGGGTGTGTGCATATGTTTTTGAGCTTTTTCTACGGGTGTCTCTGTGAGGGTGTGTGTATGTTTGTCTTTGTGTATTTTCTCTGGATGCCTCTGTGAGGGTGGGTGTGTATGTCTGTGTTTTCTGTGGATGTCTCTGTGAGGGTGTGTGTTTTCTGTGGGTGTCTCTGTGAGGGTGTGTGTATGTCTGTGTGTTTTCTGTGGATGTCTCAGTGAGGGTGTGTGTATGTATGTCTTTCTGTGTTTTGTGGTTGTCTCTGTGTGTGTGTGTATGTCTTTGTGTGTTTTCTGTGGGTGTCTCTGTGTGTATGTCTTTGTGTGTTTTCTGAGGCAGTCTCTGTCTGTGTTTCCTTGGGTGTATATGCAAGTTTGAGTTTGTGTGTGTCCATTGTCTGTTCCTTTTTAGGACATTTTGACATTACTACTGATTTTTCACATCTTTCTACAGACTTTGAAACTAACGAGATCTTTCCGGAAGTCACCAATCCACCATTTAACCTTTAAATTATTGTTTAGGCAGTTCAGGGCCCTTCCTTTCAGCCACTGCATGCTGCTGTCATCATTTAGTTGGCATCTTCCTTTATAAAAAGATAATCAGAACTCCATATTTTGTTTTCTAAATCTCCTTTGTTTTACAAAACTGTAGTTTACCTCATTACTTGTCAGGTCAACGTAAACAAGTGCTGAGTGTCTGTTTGGTTGTCTGAGTGTGTTTTTTTGCATGTCTGCTAGAGTGTCTATATGTGAATCCTTATGTGTGAGTGTGTGTGTGTGTGTGTGTGTGTTTCAGTGTATGAGTGTGTCTGTGTATGTAACTACATATACAACATTTCCAAGTATAAATAGACACTTAAGAATAAAGTGCATATACGTTTTAGTCACTTGGTCAAAAATTGCACGTGTCAAGAGGGGGGGGGGGCCCTGATTAATGGTTCAGTCAGGGGCCCCAAAATTTCTAGTGGCGGCCCTGTCCCTATGTACCCCTAATCTGCTGCCCCTAACACCGCCGACCCCTATATTATATTTATTAACCTCTAATCTGCCCCCCACAACGTCGCCTCCACCTGCCTACACTTATTAACCCCTAATCTGCCGAGAGGACCGCACCGCTATTATAATAAAGTTATTAACCCCTAATCCGCCTCACTCCCGCCTCAATAACCCTATAATAAATAGTATTAACCCCTAATCTGCCCTCCCTAACATCGCCGACACCTAACTTCAAATATTAACCCCTAATCTGCCGACTGGAGCTCACCGCTATTCTAATAAATGTATTAACCCCTAAAGCTAAGTCTAACCCTAACACTAACACCCCCCTAAGTTAAATATAATTTAAATCTAACGAAATAAATTAACTCTTATTAAATAAATTATTCCTATTTAAAGCTAAATACTTAACTGTAAAATAAATCCTAATATAGCTACAATATAAATTATAATTATATTATAGCTATTTTAGGATTTATATTTATTTTACAGGTAACTTTGTATTTATTTTAACCAGGTACAATAGCTATTAAATAGTTAAGAACTATTTAATAGCTAAAATAGTTAAAATAATTACAAATTTACCTGTAAAATAAATCCTAACCTAAGTTACAATTAAACCTAACACTACACTATCAATAAATACATTAAATAAAATACCTACAATTACCTACAATTAAACCTAACACTACACTATCAATAAATGAATTAAATACAATACCTACAAATAACTACAATTAAATAATCTACAAAAAGTACAAAAAATAAAAAAGAACTAAGTTACAAAAAATAAAAAAAATATTTACAAAAATTAGAAAAATAGAAACAATTTTAAACTAATTACACCTACTCTAAGCCCCCTAATAAAATAACAAAGCCCCCCAAAATAAAAAAATGCCCTACCCTATTCTAAATTACAAAAGTTCAAAGCTCTTTTACCTTACCAGCCCTGAACAGGGCCCTTTGCGGGGCATGCCCCAAAGAATTCAGCTCTTTTGCCTGTAAAAAAAACACATACAATACCCCCCCAACATTACAACCCACCACCCACATACCCCTAATCTAACCCAAACCCCCCTTAAATAAACCTAACACTAAGCCCCTGAAGATCTTCCTACCTTATCTTCACCATACCAGGTTCACCGATCGATCCAGAAGAGCTCCTCTGATTGATCCAAGCCCAAGCGGGGGGCTGAAGATGTCCATGATCCGGCTGAAGTCTTCATCCAAGCGGGAGCTGAAGAGGTCCATGATCCGGCTGAAGTCTTCTATCAACGGCATCTTCAATCTTCTTTCTTCCGGATCCATGTTCATCCCGCTGACGCAGAACATCCATCTTCACCGACGACTTCCCGACGAATGACGGTTCCTTTAAGGGACGTCATCCAAGATGGCGTCCCTCGAATTCCGATTGGCTGATAGGATTCTATCAGCCAATCGGAATTAAGGTAGGAAAATTCTGATTGGCTGATGGAATTAGCCAATCAGAATCAAGTTTAATCCGATTGGCTGATTCAATCAGCCAATAAGATTGAGCTCGCATTCTATTGGCTGTTCCGATCAGCCAATAGAATGCGAGCTCAATCTGTTTGGCTGATTGGCTGATTAGGGGTTAAAAAAATGTAATCAAGTGGCGGCGATGTGGGGAGACCTCGGTTTAGGGGTACATAGGTAGTTTATGGGTGTTAGTGTACTTTAGAGCACAGTAGTTAAGAGCTTTATGAACCGGCATTAGCCCAGAAAGCTCTTAACTACTGACTTTTTTCTGCGGCTGGAGTTTTGTCGTTAGATTTCTAACGCTCACTTCAGCCATGACTCTAAATACCGGAGTTAGAAAGATCCCATTGAAAAGATAGGATACGCAATTGACGTAAGGGGATCTGCGGTATGGAAAAGTCGCGGCTGGAAAGTGAGCGTTAGACCCTTTCCTGACTGACTCCAAATACCGGCGGTAGCCCAAAAACGCTGGTTTTGACGGCTACCGCCCAACTCTAAATCTAGGCCTAAGTGTTTATTATCTATATCCATAGGTAATAAATCAGAGAAGCACCTGTTTTTAGTTTTAAGTACTCCCCATAATCAAATATACATTGGCAATGATATCTTACATAGATATGCCATACAAATAGATTTGATTAACACTTGCCTTTGGAGCAGGTAAAAGGGGGACCTTGAAGTATTTCAGGATGAAAATGCTGCACTGAAGTCAAACCAGCAAATGACATATGCTGTGAATATGCAGGTGTCTAATGATGTTATAATCCCTGCTGGGGCTGATAAATTCCACTTATCCTTACAGGTAAAGAGCGGTCAGAAATTAAAAACTTCTGAAACACTAATTTGCCTCTTACATAGAATGCAAAATCTGGGTATAGCAATGACCCATACTCCTATGGTAAATATTGGAACTATTCCAATACATGTTATTGTGCATAACATGACCCCACAGGATATAACCTTATCCCAGGGAACTACCATAGGATATGCGCTGGAATCAAGTTATTACACTTTTGGATTCCAGAATATTGTAATTGGGCTAAAACCTGAAGGATACTTAACTGAAGAACAATTAATAGAACAATCCTTTGCATCTATGCCAGAGGGACTATTCACAATTCAGTCTATTTATTCCTTCAGCTCAGAGGAAGGCATCTGTAAAATTGAAGAAGCCTCTCTAGTATTTGATCAGCCAATCAAAGATCAAGAATACCCCAATACCCAGAGTCATGGGGGCAATGTAAATTATAATCAAGAGGATCTCACCTCTAGGTTGGAAGAAGCCTATGAGATAGGACAGCCTAAAATCTTTCCAGTATTTCAGCAAATAGTTGAAGAGCAAATATCTTTAGCTAATGGCTGTTCCAGTGATGATGAACGCCAGCAGCTACAAGAACTCCTGATGGAGTACATGGATATTTTTGCTAGTGATTCTTATGACTGTGGGACTAGAGACTTGCACATTGCAAGAATCCAAACCGATCCCAATGCACCACCTCATATGATTCTCTTGCGCAAATCATAAGAAACTGGGAAGAAAGAGGTATTATCAGACAGATGCACAGCTCTCATAACAATCCTATTCTAGGTGTTCTCAAGCCCAATGGACAATGGCATTTGTGTGCTGACTTAAGACAGCTAAACAAATGAGTGTACATGTCTGGCTGGCCTGTGCCATATATTGACCAGTGCCTAGCACAGATGCAGGGATCTAACATATTCACTGCTATTAATTGTGCACAAGGATATTGGACCATAAAGGTACATGAGGAGGACCAGTATAAACTTGCATTCTCGTTCCAAAAGGTCCAGTATGCATTCCAAAGGCTCCCGTTTGGATACATAAATTCAGGACATGAATTTGCTGTATTCATGCATAAGGCTATACCTGATGCACTGGAATGGGGGACCTTATCTTATGTTGATGATGTTCTAATCAAAAGCACAGACTTTGAAAAACACATCACAGAACTTAAACACGTCCTCAGCCAACTTAAAAGGGCAGGTGTCAAACTATCCCTACAAAAAGCTCAATGGTGCTGCACTCGTGTAAACTTCTTAGGACATGAAGTTACTTCTAAAGGGTTAAATACTCAGAAGCAAAAGGTGGAAGCTATAATAAATTCTAAGAGCCCAACTAACTTAAAGGAATTGAGATAATTCCTGGGTATGACGAATTATTCTTGCAAATGTATTGATAATTAAGCAGAATTAGCTAAACCACTACTACTTCTCCTAAAGAAGGACTTGAAATGGCATTGGAGTGAGACTCAAGAGACAGCCATCAGAGAGCTGAAGAGGAAACTCGCTCAAGCACCTTGCTTAGCATACCCTGAAGTGGTACACCTTTCTACTTAGAAACAGGTTACACAGATATAAGCATGAGTGCTGTTTTATACCAAAAGCATGATAATTTAAGCAAAGTCATTGCTTATGCAAGCAAAACTCTATCCCCAGTAGAAATAAAATTTAGCAATTGGGAAAAAGCCCTCTTATCTACTGTATGGGCTCTACAAAATTTCCGCAGCTATATACAGGGCGAGAAAATTATTGTAGAAATGACCCACCAGCCTTTGCTATATCTGCAAAGTGATAGAATAAGAGATGGGAACTTGTCTAATAGCCGAATAACAGCGTGGACTCTTGGACTGGCCTTTAGAAAATCGCTACAAGCAGAATAAAAAGAATCCAGTCGCACAGGGGCTTGCTGAGCTCCACAACTGTACTGCTAAGGATCATGGGGAAGAGTAATTAGAAGATGATTTCCTGGAGGAACAATTGCTTTCCCCATATAAAATGTACAATGAGGACCATTGTCAGACATTTCCTTGGGTATATGTTGATGGTTGTTCTTACCATGTCACTATTGATAATGAGCACAGATTAGTCGCTGTCATTGGTATAACTTGGGCAAATGGATTCACAAATATATCTATAGGTTTCAACATTGGACCAAGATCCAGCCAAGTTGCAGAACTAACTGCTGTTCTAAAAACCATTTAGATGGCTATTGAACACGGTATTCATGAATTTGTGATCATTACTGACTCAAATTACGTGCGTGACAGTTTTGTTGAATACCTGCCAACTTGGAAATGATATGGCATGCAGAAAACTAACAACAAACCAGTCAAACATGGCCAGTTGTTCTGCGAGATTGATAATCTAGTGGTGTTCACTGTTCAATGGTTTATCCATACACTGGAAGAAGACCAAGGGTCATTCCAAGGTTCTAGGTCCTGATAAGGAAGGCAATGATCTTGCCGATTCATTAGCCAAACAAGGAGCCATAACTGAAGAACTCCTTAATATTGACCACTTAATGGATGCAGTCCAGGTAGAAGCCATGACCAGAAACCAGGCTAAACAACAGTGTTAGCCTAACCTGGTACAATGGAGTCAGGATTCTCCTAGTGAGGACCTGATCACTAGTCAAAAAGAAGACCCCATTGTAAGCATCTTTTATAAATACATAGAAGATCCTGAAAGCAACCCCATATCAAAAGAGGATGGTATTGGCAAGGAAGATCTTAGAATTTTAATGAAGTCCAGATCAAAATTCAAGTTACAGGATGGTTTGTTAATTAGTACCTCCAAAACTGCAATCAGGCAATGGGTAGTACCCACCAAGTTCAGAGGTCTCATGCTTCAACATGCCCATGATGCTCCCACATCTGGCCATCGTGGTGCCAAACTCACTTATGAAATATTGCGTGATTACGCATTTTGGCTACACATGTTGAAAGATGTTCAAACTTACTGTCAAGGTTGTTTAATCTGTCCACAGTTGCAACCCACTGCACCAACACATAGGGCACCATTGCAGAAAAGGGGGATGGTAATGCCATGGTCAGATATTCAAATTATTTTTATTAGTCCAGTAACTAGGTCATCTAGAGGTAACAAATACATGTTAACAGTGACATGCCTATTCCCTTAATGGGTAGAGTGCATCAGTGCACCTAACAATACAGGGAGTGCAGAATTATTAGGCAAGTTGTATTTTTGAGGATTAATTTTATTATTGAACAACAACCATGTTCTCAATGAACCCAAAAAACTCATTAATATCAAAGCTGAATAGTTTTGGAAGTAGTTTTTAGTTTGTTTTTAGTTATAGCTATTTTAGGGGGATATCTGTGTGTGCAGGTGACTATTACTGTGCATAATTATTAGGCAACTTAACAAAAAACAAATATATACC
Organism: Bombina bombina; assembly: GCF_027579735.1. NCBI lineage: Eukaryota > Metazoa > Chordata > Amphibia > Anura > Bombinatoridae > Bombina > Bombina bombina. The sequence goes on along the minus strand of NC_069500.1, from coordinate 581,227,741 downwards.
CATTTCAATTATTTATTTTTACCAGTGAAACCAATATAACATCTCAACATTCACAAATATACATTTCTGACATTCAAAAACAAAACAAAAACAAATCAGTGACCAATATAGCCACCTTTCTTTGCAAGGACACTCAAAAGCCTGCCATCCATGGATTCTGTCAGTGTTTTGATCTGTTCACCATCAACATTGCGTGCAGCAGCAACCACAGCCTCCCAGACACTGTTCAGAGAGGTGTACTGTTTTCCCTCCTTGTAAATCTCACATTTGATGATGGACCACAGGTTCTCAATGGGGTTCAGATCAGGTGAACAAGGAGGCCATATCATTAGATTTTCTTCTTTTATACCCTTTCTTGCCAGCCACGCTGTGGAGTACTTGGACGTGTGTGATGGAGCATTGTCCTGCATGAAAATCATGTTTTTCTTGAAGGATGCAGACTTCTTCCTGTACCACTGCTTGAAGAAGGTGTCTTCCAGAAACTGGCAGTAGGACTGGGAGTTGAGCTTGACTCCATCCTCAACCCGAAAAGGCCCCACAAGCTCATCTTTGATGATACCAGCCCAAACCAGTACTCCACCTCCACCTTGCTGGCGTCTGAGTCAGACTGGAGCTCTCTGCCCTTTACCAATCCAGCCACGGGCCCATCCATCTGGCCCATCAAGACTCACTCTCATTTCATCAGTCCATAAAACCTTAGAAAAATCAGTCTTGAGATATTTCTTGGCCCAGTCTTGACGTTTCAGCTTGTGTGTCTTGTTCAGTGGTGGTCGTCTTTCAGCCTTTCTTACCTTGGCCATGTCTCTGAGTATTGCACACCTTGTGCTTTTGGGCACTCCAATGATGTTGCAGCTCTGAAATATGGCCAAACTGGTGGCAAGTGGCATCTTGGCAGCTGCACGCTTGACTTTTCTCAGTTCATGGGCAGTTATTTTGCGCCTTGGTTTTTCCACACGCTTCTTGCGACCCTGTTGACTATTTTGAATGAAACGCTTGATTGTTCGATGATCACGCTTCAGAAGCTTTGCAATTTTAAGAGTGCTGCATCCCTCTGCAAGATATCTCACTATTTTTGACTTTTCTGAGCCTGTCAAGTCCTTCTTTTGACCCATTTTGCCAAAGGAAAGGAAGTTGCCTAATAATTATGCACACCTGATATAGGGTGTTGATGTCATTAGACCACACCCCTTCTCATTACAGAGATGCACATCACCTAATATGCTTAATTGGTAGTAGGCTTTCGAGCCTATACAGCTTGGAGTAAGACAACATGCATAAAGAGGATGATGTGGTCAAAATACTCATTTGCCTAATAATTCTGCACTCCCTGTAGTACTGAAACATGTGCAGCATTGCTCATCAACCAGGTATTTTCCAGATTTGGTTTACCCTAGCGAATCGAATCTGATCACTTCACTAGCGAAGTGATGACCAATATATGGAAAATACTAGGGGTCAAAATAAAGCTCCATATTGCATATAGAGCTGCCTCAAGTGGTGGTGTAAAGCATTACAACCAGTCCATTGTGAAAATCCTCAAAAAGTTTGTGAATGAAGCAGGTAAAGACTGGGTTATAAAACTCCGAAGTAGTGCTACTATGATGTCACCTTTTGAATTGATGACTGGTAGAAGAATGGTTCTACCTCAGCATCTACTGTACCGTATATAAGACCAGAACTTGATAAATGCTACCAATACGCATCAATATGTGGAGAACATAAGGAAGCACCTGCAGTATGCCTTTGCATTTGCTCAAAGGAACTTAGAGAAAGCTGCAACTGCCGCTAAAACCTATTATGATATCAAAACATCCAAAAAAGGAATATGAAATAAATGATAAAATTTATCTTTATAACTTTGGAAGAGATCAGGTTAAGGAGAAGAAATTCCTTCCATCATGGAAGGGTCCTTTTGTCGTTACTGAAAAAATATCTCCAGTTGCCTATAAAATTAGGATCCCTAAAAACGATACTTTTACGGATAAATGGGTCCATATTAATCAGTTTGCGAGCGTGCCATCCTAGATCTACAAGTCATAGAGGGAGAATGAAGTTTCATATCCCCAAATGCACTAAAGAAATATTGTAGCTTAAAAATGCCTAGTTAATGAGCATAAGGGCTCAAAAATAACGGACTCTCTTCATAGATGGCTGTCTATAATGCATACTGTCAACACAATCACCAAGTACCACTAACTTTAAGCCAATTCAAATACATGTGTCCTACATCTATTTAAAATTGGAAGGGGGGGGGATTATTTCAGGGTATCTGTGAATGTCAGTAGATAATATATATATATATATATATATATATATATATATATATATATATATATATATATAATAAGATAAAATAAGTATACAATCTATCAAATATTGCATTTAAAAATGCTTATTTTATTACTGGACACATTCTGTGTATTGCAATTCTGAGATCATGAGACATTAGATGTCTGGCTGACTACACTTCAAAGTTCAATCCTCCCCCACTCAATATGCAAAATTACACAGGAGAGAACAAAGGATTTAGACCATTGTATAAATAAGGCCAGTGGGCCACTTCAAAGTAAATATTAGCATTTTGGAACCCTCAGATGTGTATGCCCAAGATGGGTAATAAACTGACTAACCCCTGTGGATAGGCAGCCGAAAGGTCTACAATTTGAAATACATTTCCAGGATGACCAACAATTTAGATGTCTATTATCTAGGTGTTAAATGGTCCCTGCTGAGATCTAAATACAAATAAGGCATCTGAACTCAATTTACCTACAGCACATGGGAAACTAGATCTCAGATAAAGGAATTATGCCTAATTTTCATGTAGTTTAAGATACTCAAATGAATATATATATTCAGACAACATATTAAATATGAACACATGAATCTGGGAGATTTTCTACGCCTAAGAAGGGTAATATGGGAAACTGAAAACCTAAGAATCCAGATTTCAACATGTCTTAACCTATGCATTTTTAAAAACATAGAAGTCTTAAGGATTCGAAGTTTGGACAAATCATATATATAGTTATCAAACATTAAATATGTGCCTCAGACTATTAAATAATAGGTACGAATAAATGGATATGAAATTGTCTGTTTGCATAATATTAAATGTGAATGTCTGCTAAATGAAAAATATAAATATAATTATGTGAAATTACATCGGATTGCTGATCTCAAGGTATGTATGTGATATTAAGATGATAACTGAGATATAAATTAGATCCATGCTAAGGGTATTAAAATCCTTTTAAATACCCATATATTTGAAATGTATAAGAATTACTTTGTATTATGAGAAATATGTCTGGTCTTGAAATGCTCAGGATGAGTGGTGTGACGTGGTCCACTACACATTGAACATGTGACTTATTAATACTAGAAAATATAATACATTGTAAAAAAATATATATAAATCTATATTAGACTGTAGCAGCATTGATGGTAAAACTGCATTTCTAGTTATCTGCTGCCACCTATAGTTCAAAAATGGTATTACAACCAAAAGGCATTTGGCTACCCAGGGAGGCGTTTCCCAAAATAACCTATGAGATGTTCAGATCCAAGGGCGAATCAGAGACAAGCTCCGCAAGGGCGAATCAGAGACAAGCTTCAAGGGCCTATCCTATCATTTCACAGATGATTAGAATAATAAAGGGAGGGGATTATCACATGATATAACCTCACGCAAGAGGATAGAAGAGAGCTAGCTGACTATTTGCTGATTTTTTGACTGATAACTTGCTGCATTGGAAGACAGTCACTATAAGAAAAATTAGGCTACCTTTTTATTATCCATATTACAATACCCTTATTCATATGAGGTGAAACAAGAAGTTCTGGAAGCTGAAATATCGATTTGGTTATTTTTTGTAAAGTATACGCGATTGATAAATATATATATATATATATATATATATATATATATATATATATATATAAATAATATTTAAATCTAAGGTATTTGGTAACTATAACTAGATTGCAGTTAGTAATTTTAAAAGGGCACAATTTGTATTTTAAGTTATATTCATAGTCCTGTATAGTCTTAACTAGTCATTATTGCTATATAATTTAATTACTAGACAGGGTTTTATACTCCAGATTTATAAGTCAGTTATTATAATGAACTCTTTCAGAACTGTACATAAACTGGTTATTGTGATTATATCCCTGGTAGTTATTAATTAAGCATAGTAAGTTGGTAATCCATATTGAGCGTTGAACTAGAGTTATTGGTTAATAACAGAAGATAGTTTGGTATTTCATTGTGGTGATGTAATGCAATTCAATTGTGAATAAGGTTAATTCTAAAGGTATATTTTTATAATCTTGGTACAGAATATTGTAACAGTTTAAGGTTGTATAGTTTGATTCATGTCTGGTTCCTATAAATATAATTCAATGTGTTTATAACTTTAACTAATATAAAGAATTTAGGAATAAACTATTGATTTTAATTGTTTCATATATGCATTTTATTGGGGGTTTGTTTTAAAGAATAATTATTAAATAAATTGTATTTTCACCAATCCACTTTTGAAAAAATAAAAAAAATAATATCACATAATGCAGAAAAGTCCCAGAAAGAAGTTGACAATGTATGTGCAAGAGTGTTGAGTTCTTAAAATCATGCAACGTTTCCAAAGATTGAATATACACTGTCCATTGCTTGAGAATGATGTTCATATATATTTATGTAAGGGAACACCTATAGCAAATGTGTCTAATAAGTATAAAAAAGATTTATTATTGCAGAAAGTCATGTATATTCAATCTTTGGTGATAAATCAAGCTCAACCCAGCTGTAATATAGTATGGCCTGCAATGGATAAAGGGGAGCGTCTAACAAGTAGGTTACTCTTTCTTCAAAATATATCAATGTCCACAGCAAGACATCTTATGTACCAATATTACATAGTTTATGTGGAAAGTAGTGCAAGGTTTTGGTAGTGGCTCATTCCCCCCAATAGCATTTCATCTACGTTGGTGTGTTGCGTGCAAAAAAGTGTGGGGAGCCATTGCATAGACTTACTCACATCACCTTCCACTCATGTACTGTAAAAACATCTTTCACTGCCCCTCCACTCTCCCATATTCAGTGTTCCCCTGATGGTAAGTCTGAAGGTAGATGTTGTGTGTAGATCATGCAGAGTAATGGATATCACAAAAAAGCTTTCACTTGGTCACCACAGGAACTAAAGCGTGTTTCATCCCTCTCTCTTTGCTGGGTCTGAGGGCTTCTTCCAGATAGATTGTACTATATCCAGAATGTTTTATTCAAGGTCATTTAGACCAGAGCTACAAAATATTCTTGCCACCTGTAAGGACTATTTGAAAAATTGTGGCACGTTCACATCCATAGTAAAATATAATAGTAAAATATAATATAGCAACTCAGTGATACAATTACGAATCTAGATAATTAATTAGACCATGTAATTTTTTCACTATAATGGCCCTTTAATGTTAAAGCAAAGACATAATGCAACAAGTTTTACCAATCATAAAAGTCATGAATATTCTATTAACATGTTCTTAAAGGGATTGTTAGATTTACAAAAATGAATGAAACTCCATTTTTTATTTAAACATATGAGGATTGAATTTTAAGTTTATAGATCCACGCTAGTTCTATCTGAAATAATTTTTCCTCTGGGTCCTAAATTAAAGGGACAGAAACCCCCCACAAAAAATATTTTATAATTTAAATAGAGAACACAATTTTAAACAACATTCCAATGTACTTCTATTATCTAATTTGCTTCATTTTGAAGGTATCCTTTGTAGAAGAAATAGCAAAGCACATGGCTAAGCCAATAACACAATGCATCTATGTGCAACCACCAATCAACAGCTACTGCGCATATAAAGATAGGCTTTTCAACAAAGGATATCAAGAGAATGAAGCAAATTAGATTAAAAAAAAGTTGTTAAAAATTATGAAATAATTTTTGGGGGGTTTGATGTCCATTTAAACCTCTAGGGGGTGCACTTCTCACCCTAAATATGCAATTGAAATATGTAAAACGTATATAAATTAAATAAAAACAAAAGTCTCTGTTGTGGAAGTGTTATCAAACTCATGAAAAAGTCCTTCTTTCTGGTTGCGGAAATAGGCAGCTCCACTTCATGCCGTTGGAGTACAAATTATCTGAAAAAGTCGAAATCAAAAATATTTTAACGCATATTTTATTTTTTTTATAATTTTTTATTGAGGTTTTGCGTAAAATGTAACATACAATGATAGCCATGCAGTTGTAACATTAGCAATTCAATGTAACAAAAACATTTTTTGAGAACAAACAGAAAAACCAAGCAAAGGGAAACATTGAAGGACACAAAGTAGGCTTAACGAACCTCCATTTTAATAATAGCTTATGAAGAAGGCTATTTAGCTAGACGCTTAGCAGCGACTTTGTTGTGCGAATCAAAAGACATGTGATAGCCTCATTAATGCCCAGTTATGGGTCCTGATAATAAGGGTATTTATCAGCGGATAAACACCGCTCAGAAAGGTATAGTATAACTGAGATTGGCTATTATAACTAACTAGTCCTAAAGCCCGTGTACACGGGCCATTTTTTGCAGTACAGCGGTTCCACCCCTTGCTCTCTCTCTATCCCCCCTCTCTTTTTCTCTATCTTTCTCCCCTCTCTTTTGCTCTCTCTTTCTCCCCTCTCTTTTGCTCTCTCTCTCTTTCTCCCCTCTCTTTTGCTCTCTCTCTTTCTCTCTCCCCTCTCTTTTGCTCTCTCCCCCCTCTCTTTTGTGCTCTCTCCCCCCTCTCTTTTGTGCTCTCTCCCCCTCTCTTTTGTGCTCTCTCCCCCCTCTCTTTTGTGCTCTCTCCCCCTCTCTTTTGCTGCCTCTCTCCCTCTCTTTATCCCCCCTCTTCTGCTGATCTCTCTATCCCTCCTTTAGAGCTCTCAGTCTCACTCACTGACTCCAGTCGCATCGGCAATCAGCATCTGGCCGCATCTGGCCGCATCTGGCCCGCCCGGCCACGCCCACGTCCCGCCGGCCCCGCCCGTGTCACACGCGACCCGTCTGCGTCATGTCCGGCCCCGCCCACGTCATGCCCGGCCACTCCCACTCCACCACACGCAACGCCAGAATCAGATGCAAGGAGGTCAGTTGGAAGGCCAGGTGTGTTTGTCCTTGTGCGCAGTCTCTACTGCGCATGACAGCTTCGGACAAACACACTTGGCCTTTTATTATATAGGATAAGGTAATAATTATTTGGTGTGAGAGGATTACTTCATGTTTAGAGCATGTGCGAGCAGGTGAGAATGAGTTTGTGTTATATTTGGAAGGGAGGGAAGGGTAGTCTTAAATACTATCGCTTAGATTTAGAGTTTTTTCGGTAAAGACCCGCGGTGCTAACGCTGCTTTTTTTTCCAGCGCACCCTTAAGACAACGCTGGTATTTAGAGTTCTGAGTGGCTGCGTTAGGCTCAGAAAAGGGAGCGTTGAGCATAATTCCAATCAGCCAATAGAATGCGAGCTCAATCCGATTGGCTGATTGGATCAGGCAATCGGATTGAACTTCAATCTGATTGTCTGATTCAATCAGCCAATCAGATTTTTCCTACCATAATTCTGATTGGCTGATAGAATCCTATCAGCCAATCAGAATTGAAGGAACGCCATCTTGGATGACGTCACTTAAAGGTACCGTCATTGTGTAAGAAGACTCCGGATGAAGAGGATGGCTCCGCGTCGGCTCCTTGGAAGATGGCTCCGCTCCGGATGGATGAAGATTGAAGACGCTGCCTGGATGAAGACTTCTACCGGATGAAGGACCTCTTCTGCGCACCTTGGATGAAGATTTCGGCCCGGTTGGGTGAAGACGACTCAAGGTAGGGAGATCTTCAGGGGGTTAGTGTTAGGTTTTTTTTAAGGGGGGTTTGGGTGGGTTAGAGTAGGGGTATGTGGGTGGTGGGTTTTAATGTTGGGGGGTTGTATTTTTTTTTTACAGGTAAAAGAGCTGATTACTTTGGGGCAATGCCCCGCAAAAAGCCCTTTTAAGGGCTGGCAAAAGAGCTGATTTCTTTTGTAATTTAGAATAGGGTAGGGCATTTAATTATTTTGGGGGGCTTTTTTATTTTATTAGGGGGCTTAGATAAGGTGTAATTAGTTTAAACTTCTTGTAATTTTATTTTATTTTCTGTAATTTTGTGTTTTTTTTGTATTATAGATTAGTTTATTTAATTGTATTTTAGTTTAGCTAATTGTAGTTAATTTATTTAATTAATTTATTGATAGTGTAGTGTTAGGTTTAATTGTAACTTAGGTTAGGATTTATTTCACAGGTAATTTTGTAATTATTTTAAATAGGTAGTTATTAAATAGTTATTAACTATTTAATAGCTATTGCACCTAGTTAAAATAAATAAAAAGTTGCCTGTAAAATAAATATAAATCCTAAAATAGATACAATGTAATTATTAGTTATATTGTAGCTATATTAGGGTTTATTTTATAGGTAAGCATTTAGTTTTAAATAGGAATAATTTATTTAATGATAGTAAATTTATTTTGTTTAATTAAAATTATGTTTAAGTTAGGGGGGTGTTAGGGTTAGGGTTAGGGTTAGACTTAGGTTTAGGGGTTAATAATTTTATTATAGTAGCGGCGATGTTGCGGGCGGGAGATTAGGGGTTAATAATTGTAGGTAGGTGGCGGCTATGTTAGGGAGGGCAGATTAGGGGTTAATAAAATTTATTATAGTGTTTGTGAGGCGGGAGCGCGGCGGTTTAGGGGTTAATACATTTATTATAGTGGCGGCGAAGTTCGGTCGGCAGATTAGGGGTTAATAAGTGTAAGTAGGCGGCGACGTTGGGGGGCAGATTAGGGGGTAATAAATATAATATAGGTGTCGGCGATGTTAGGCGCAGCAGATTAGGGGTTCATAGCGATAATGTAGGTGGCGGCGATGTCCGGACGGCAGATTAGGGTTTAAAAATTTTAATTAGAGGGTTTGCGATGTGGGGGGCCTCGGTTTAGGGGTTCATAGGTAGTTTATGGGTGTTAGCGTACTTTATAGCACTGTAGTTAAGAGCTTTATTTTCCGGCGTTAGCCCATAAAGCTCTTAACTACTGACTTTTTTTGGCGGTAGGAGTCTTGTAGGTAGAGGGTCTACCGCTCACTTGTTCCAAGACTCCAAATACCAGCGTTAGGCAAATCCCATTGAAAAGATAGGATACGCAATTGACGTAAGGGGATTTGCGGTAGCCTCGAGTCCCGGAATGAAAGTGAGCGGTAGACCCTTTCCTGGCAGACTCTAAATACCAGTGGGCAGTAAAAAGCAGCGTTAGGACCCCTTAACGCTGCTTTTGACGGCTAACGCCAAACTCTAAATCTCGGCGTATAGTTCTGAGTAGAGTCCCAAATAAAGGACTAACTGAAGTTAAAGATTATCTACAGGTATTGGAGTGTGGAGATAGAAACGCTAGAATAATAGCATGGTGTAAGAAGTCAGTATAGGTCTGGTATGTGAACTTTACTGTAATCAAATAGGGAGCCTAAACAGCAGCATACAGCCTAGGCTATGGTGGTGTCACATACTGAGAACTCCTACTTAGTTATCATCTTGGTCTAATATGAATAACTGAATCTCCCTGAATATAGTGAGCCATATAGGCAATATATACTGTTGTAGTATACAAATGACTAAAATACATTATGGTACACTGTAATACTAACTTGATAAGGGAGGGGTAGACTAAGGGAATTTTAGAGATTGCTTTGGAATACAGTTAAATTAGGTACTTTATAAACCGCATTTGAACTGTTAACTAAAGGTTATAAAGAGATCCCAGGGAGCTGGATTCAACACTACATAATGGTCTACAATAGTGCTATTAAGTTGGCTGAATAATAACAAACGAACGATAAATGTGATCTGTAGAATATAGCATGCAGACCCAAGCAGATGGCAATATTATGGATTAGAAGAAATTACATAGCGGAATAGTAATCGAAAGGGGACGTAGTAGCTTATTCCATTTCAAATCTAAATTCTGCACATTTAGGAGTCTTGATAGTCAGGGGCCTATGACTCACTCTATAATCAGTCATTACTAGTACAGTATTAGCTAGTGGAGTACATACATATTGATGGCCAAGTTCTAATACCTAGCATGGGAGACAACGGGGTTAAAAATTGCTGCTATTGCAACCTCTCCAAACGATTCTGGCATTTTAAGCAGTCTTATAAGGCTGTAAATGGTATTTTTGAGCCTGATGTTGAGCGCTAAACACACTATAGACTCCTAGGGAGGAGAGACTGTAAAAAAAACCTAAAAAAAACCGATATGAGAGACTGCACAATGACTCAGTATATATTACAAGTTAAAATTCTAAGTTAAGAAAGAGAAATACTCAAATGAAAACTACAGTATTATACACTGCATAACAGATTAAACATAACAGCTGAGATAACATTGCTGTGTATAGAATATTTCACATCTCGTCTGATTTAAACAGGTAGTGATCTTATCCTACCCCAATTAGGATAAAAAGAAAAAGGAGTGTTTATACTCTTCTGTAACAAAACTGTTCTATTGTCAAATTGTAGGACCTCAAGTTCAGGGAAACCTCCATACACCTCTAGTCGCAAGCACCTCATAAGCACCCCATCTTGAACCGTCCCCTCAGGTATGGGACTGCAATGGACAATTACTGGTATATTTATTCTGCCCTGGTCTGTGTCACTTTCATGTCTCTGTCCGTCCGGGAGTATCCTGTGGTCCGACATTAGATAGATAGATTTGGGACTCAGGCAGCACTCAAGAGGGTTGGCCGCATCCCTCCAAAGAGTCACCAAGAGTAAGCCTCCGGCTCCCGACCATACATGACAAACCAAATAGAAGTTAGGTAGCCACTCCTGATGTACCAGCGATATGATAGCATTCCTCTCCTATGACTTGTCAAGGGGTATTGCTTCAGTGACTGTACCGACAGAGTCTCGGTCTGACTTAGGTAAGATAATCACATGCTTGGGCTTCTCTGGGAGCTCTCTCTCTCCAAATACTCCTGTTAGCTATACATCAAAAATCTAATCGGTGAGTATTTTGTTCAGCTGTGTCTCTAAATAACCAGACACCAGCCAGTGCAAGAGGCTTCGGGCCTGCGACTCCCACCGGGGAGTCTTCCTGGCCACTGCGTTGTATAAGGAGTGTTAACTCATCAAAGTTGTGACATATTTGTTGCTCTAGATTGCATAGCAAGGTGCATGGGGTTATATGAAGGTCCTCTTCATTAGAAATAGCCATGCCGGACTTTGTTACCCCCAGTCTCGCGGAGGGGGGATGTTTGTGTTCGTAGTAGGCCTCTAGTATTTCTTCTGCAGTGATCTGGCTTGGAAGATCAAGAACGCAATAATTATCATATGTATCTGCTCTGTCTGAAGTTAAAAGACCAAAGGATGTATTGTTGATGCTGGATTCTATTGAATTTAGCTGATATTTTGAAGATTATTTATATCAATTCCAGAGCCAGATAGAAATGAGACTTATCATGGCCGTTGGTTAGACACGCCCCCTTTAACGCATATTTTAATTGTTATTTCTGATGATATATTTTAATTATTAATGGTACATTGTGTATATTTTGTTTATTTCATTACCATGGTAATCCATCCATGTTTTTATACATAAGAGTATTCTTAGCAGACCCTCAGTGCAGTTATATCTGTTTTGATTTGCCTGATGAAACTGTGTTGCATATTCATATTATAGAAGCAGTTTTTAATTTTGTTCCTGTCCTCGTTGTCTTGGTGCGTGTTCATCCTATAATCAAAAGAGGAGCTATTTACATTCTGCTGCTATTCTACTATGTTACCACTATTTTGCATAAAGATTTCTTTCTTTCATGTAATTAGCAAGAGTCCATGAGCTAGTGACGTATGGGATATACATTCCTACCAGGAGGGGCAAAGTTTCCCAAACCTCAAAATGCCTACAAATACACCCCTCACCACACCCACAAATCAGTTTTACAAACTTTGCCTCCTATGGAGGTGGTGAAGTAAGTTTGTGCTAGATTCTACGTTGATATGCGCTCCGCAGCAGGTTGGAGCCCGGTTTTCCTCTCAGCGTGCAGTGAATGTCAGAGGGATGTGAGGAGAGTATTGCCTATTTGAATTCAATGATCTCCTTCTATGGGGTCTATTTCATAGGTTCTCTGTTATCGGTCGTAGAGATTCATCTCTTACCTCCCTTTTCAGATCGACGATATACTCTTATATATATACCATTACCTCTGCTGATTTTCGTTTCAGTACTGGTTTGGCTTTCTACAACATGTAGATGAGTGTCCTGGGGTAAGTAAGTCTTATTTTCTGTGACACTCTAAGCTATGGTTGGGCACTTTTTTTTATAAAGTTCTAAATATATGTATTCAAACATTTATTTGCCTTGACTCAGGATGTTCAACATTCCTTATTTTCAGACAGTCAGTTTCATATTTGGGATAATGCATTTGAATAAAACAATTTTTTTCTTACCTTAAAATTTGACTTTCCCTGTGGGCTGTTAGGCTCGCGGGGGCTGAAAATGCTTCATTTTATTGCGTCATTCTTGGCGCGGACTTTTTTGGCGCAAATTTTTTTTTCTGTTTCCGGCGTCAAACGTGTCCCTGGAAGTTGCGTAATTTTTGACGTTCTTTTGCGCCAAAAATGTCGGCGTTCCGGATGTGGCGTCATTTTTGGCGCCAAAAGCATTTAGGCGCCAAATAATGTGGGCGTCTTATTTGGCGCTAAAAAAATAAAAATATATATATATATATATGGGCGTCACTTTTGTCTCCACATTATTTAAGTCTCATTTTTTTATTGCTTCTGGTTGCTAGAAGCTTGTTCACTGGCATTTTTTCCATTCCTGAAACTGTCATTTAAGGAATTTGATCAATTTTGCTTTATATGTTGTTTTTTCTATTACATATTGCAAGATGTCCCATGTTGAAGCTGAGTCAGAAGATACTTCTGGAAAATCGCTGCCTGGTGCTGGAGCTACCAAAGCTAAGTGTATCTGCTGTAAACTTTTGGTAGCTGTTCCTCCAGCTGTTGTTTGTATTGAATGTCATGACAAACTTGTTAATGCAGATAATATTTCCTTTAGTAAAGTTACATTACCTGTTGCTGTTCCATCAACATCTAATACTCAGAGTGTTCCTGATAACATAAGAGATTTTGTTTCTAAATCCATTAAGAAGGCTATGTCTGTTATTCCTCCTTCTAGTAAACGTAAAAAGTCTTTTAAAACTTCTCATTTTTCAGATGAATTTTTAAATGAACATCATCATTCTGATTCTGATAATGGCTCTTCTGGTTCAGAGGATTCTGTCTCAGAGGTTGATGCTGATAAATCTTCATATTTATTTAAAATGGAATTTATTCGTTCTTTACTTAAAGAAGTCCTAATTGCATTAGAAATTGAGGATTCTGGTCCTCTTGATACTAAATCTAAACGTTTAGATAAGGTTTTTAAATCTCCTGTAGTTATTCCAGAAGTTTTTCCTGTTCCTGGTGCTATTTCTGAAGTAATTTCCAGGGAATGGAATAATTTGGGTAATTCATTTACTCCTTCTAAACGTTTTAAGCAATTATATCCTGTGTCATCTGACAGATTAGAATTTTGGGACAAAATCCCTAAGGTTGATGGGGCTGTCTCTACTCTTGCTAAGCGTACTACCATTCCTACGGCAGATGGTACTTCCTTTAAGGATCCTTTAGATAGGAAAATTGAATCCTTTCTAAGAAAAGCTTACTTGTGTTCAGGTAATCTTCTTAGACCTGCTATATCTTTGGCGGATGTTGCTGCAGCTTCAACTTTTTGGTTGGAAGCTTTAGCGCAACAAGTAACAGATCATAATTCTCATAGCATTATTATTCTTCTTCAACATGCTAATAATTATATTTGTGATGCCATCTTTGATATCATTAGAGTTGATGTCAGGTATATGTCTCTAGCTATTTTAGCTAGAAGAGCTTTATGGCTTAAAACTTGGAATGCTGATATGTCTTCTAAGTCTACTCTGCTTTCCCTTTCTTTCCAGGGTAATAAATTATTTGGTTCTCAGTTGGATTCTATTATCTCAACTGTTACTGGAGGGAAAGGAACTTTTTTACCACAGGATAAAAAATCTAAAGGTAAATTTAGGTCTAATAATCGTTTTCGTTCCTTTCGTCACAACAAGGAACAAAAGCCTGATCCTTCATCCTCAGGAGCAGTATCAGTTTGGAAACCATCTCCAGTCTGGAATAAATCCAAGCCTTTTAGAAAATCAAAGCCAGCTCCTAAGTCCACATGAAGGTGCGGCCCTCATTCCAGCTTAGCTGGTAGGGGGCAGATTACGTTTTTTCAAAGGAATTTGGATCAATTCCGTTCACAATCTTTGGAACAGGGGATGGGGTTTTATTCAAATCTCTTCATTGTACCAAAGAAGGAGAATTCCTTCAGACCAGTTCTGGATCTAAAAATATTGAATCGTTATGTAAGGATACCAACATTCAAAATGGTAACTGTAAGGACTATCCTGCCTTTTGTTCAGCAAGGGCATTATATGTCTACAATAGATTTACAGGATGCATATCTGCATATTCCAATTCATCCAGATCACTATCAGTTTCTGAGATTCTCGTTCCTAGACAAGCATTACCAGTTTGTGGCTCTGCCATTTGGCCTAGCAACAGCTCCAAGAATTTTTACAAAGGTTCTCGGTGCCCTTCTGTCTGTAATCAGAGAACTGGGTATTGTGGTATTTCCTTATTTGGACGATATCTTGGTACTTGCTCAGTCTTCACATTTAGCAGAATCTCATACGAATCGACTTGTGTTGTTTCTTCAAGATCATGGTTGGAGGATCAATTTACTAAAAAGTTCATTGATTCCTCAGACAAGGGTAACCTTTTTGGGTTTCCAGATAGATTCAGTGTCCATGACTCTATCTTTGACAGACAAGAGATGTCTAAAATTGATATCAGCTTGTCGAAACCTTCAGTCACAATCATTCCCTTCGGTAGCCTTATGCATGGAAATTCTAGGTCTTATGACTGCTGCATCGAACGTGATCCCCTTTGCTCGTTTTCACATGCAACCTCTTCAGCTCTGTATGCTGAACCAGTGGTGCAGGGATTACACAAAGATATCTCAATTAATATCTTTAAAACCGATTGTACGACACTCTCTGACGTGGTGGACAGATCACCATCGTTTAGTTCAGGGGGCTTCTTTTGTTCTTCCGACCTGGACTGTAATCTCAACAGATGCAAGTCTTACAGGTTGGGGAGCTGTGTGGGGGTCTCTGACGGCACAAGGGGTTTGGGAATCTCAGGAGGTGAGATTACCGATCAATATTTTGGAACTCCGTGCAATTTTCAGAGCTCTTCAGTCTTGGCCTCTTCTAAAGAGAGAATCGTTCATTTGTTTTCAGACAGACAATGTCACATCTGTGGCATACATCAATCATCAAGGAGGGACTCACAGCCCTCTGGCTATGAAAGAAGTATCTCGAATTCTGGTTTGGGCGGAATCCAGCTCCTGTCTAATTTCTGCGGTTCATATCCCAGGTATAGACAATTGGGATGCGGATTATCTCAGTCGCCAAACGTTGCATCCGGGCGAATGGTCTCTTCACCCAGAGGTATTTCTTCAGATTGTCCAAATGTGGGGACTTCCAGAAATAGATCTGATGGCCTCTCATCTAAACAAGAAACTTCCCAGGTATCTGTCCAGATCCAGGGATCCTCAAGCGGAAGCAGTGGATGCATTGTCACTTCCTTGGAAGTATCATCCTGCTTATATCTTTCCGCCTCTAGTTCTTCTTCCAAGAGTGATCTCCAAGATTCTGAAGGAATGCTCGTTTGTTCTGCTGGTAGCTCCAGCATGGCCTCACAGGTTTTGGTATGCGGATCTTGTCCGGATGGCCTCTTGCCAACCGTGGACTCTTCCGTTAAGACCAGACCTTCTGTCGCAAGGTCCTTTTTTTCCATCAGGATCTCAAATCCTTAAATTTAAAGGTATGGAGATTGAACGCTTGATTCTTAGTCAAAGAGGTTTCTCTGACTCTGTGATTAATACTATGTTACAGGCTCGTAAATCTGTATCTAGGGAGATATATTATAGAGTCTGGAAGACTTATATTTCTTGGTGTCTTTCTCATCATTTTTCCTGGCATTCTTTTAGAATTCCGAGAATTTTACAGTTTTATCAGCTAATCTTCCTGATATTCATTGTTTTGTACAAGCTTTGGTTCGTATAAAACCTGTTATTAAGTCAATTTCTCCTCCTTGGAGTTTGAATTTGGTTCTGGGGGCTCTTCAAGCTCCTCCGTTTGAACCTATGCATTCATTGGACATTAAATTACTTTCTTGGAAAGTTTTGTTCCTTTTGGCCATCTGTTCTGCCAGAAGAGTTTCTGAATTATCTGCTCTTTCTTGTGAGTCTCCTTTTCTGATTTTTCACCAGGATAAGGCGGTGTTGCGAACTTCTTTTGAATTTTTACCTAAGGTTGTGAATTCCAACAACATTAGTAGAGAAATTGTGGTTCCTTCATTATGTCCTAATCCTAAGAATTCTAAGAAGAAATCATTGCATTCTTTGGATGTAGTTAGAGCTTTGAAATATTATGTTGAAGCCACTAAGAATTTCCGAAAGACTTCTAGTCTATTTGTTATCTTTTCCGGTTCTAGGAAAGGTCAGAAGGCCTCTGCCATTTCTTTGGCATCTTGGTTGAAATCTTTAATTCATCATGCTTATGTCGAGTCGGGTAAAACTCCGCCTCAAAGGATTACAGCTCATTCTACTAGGTCAGTTTCTACTTCCTGGGCGTTTAGGAATGAAGCTTCGGTTGATCAGATTTGCAAAGCAGCAACTTGGTCTTCTTTGCATACTTTTACTAAATTCTACCATTTTGATGTGTTTTCTTCTTCTGAAGCTGTTTTTGGTAGAAAAGTACTTCAGGCAGCTGTTTCAGTTTGAATCTTCTGCTTATGTTTTCAGTTTTTTTCATTATAAAATTTAAACTTTATTTTGGGTGTGGATTATTTTTTCAGCGGAATTGGCTGTCTTTATTTTATCCCTCCCTCTCTAGTGACTCTTGCGTGGAAAGATCCACATCTTGGATAGTCATTATCCCATGCGTCACTAGCTCATGGACTCTTGCTAATTACATGAAAGAAAACATAATTTATGTAAGAACTTACCTGATAAATTCATTTCTTTCATATTAGCAAGAGTCCATGAGGCCCACCCTTTTGTGGTGGTTATGATTTTTTTGTATAAAGCACAATTATTCCAATTCCTTATTTTTTATGCTTTCGCACTTTTTTCTTATCACCCCACTTCTTGGCTATTCGTTAAACTGATTTGTGGGTGTGGTGAGGGGTGTATTTGTAGGCATTTTGAGGTTTGGGAAACTTTGCCCCTCCTGGTAGGAATGTATATCCCATACGTCACTAGCTCATGGACTCTTGCTAATATGAAAGAAATGAATTTATCAGGTAAGTTCTTACATAAATTATGTTTTTGTTTGATACAGCTATATTATATTGTATACCTTGTCTATTTTACATTTTGCAAATATGTTGTTGTAATATTTATTTACAAATTGGATATGGCTTCATCTGGATCTGAAACCACTTCAAAATCCAAGGATCCTCACTTTTTGCATCAGCAAAACGTCGTTTTGATTGACATGATTATTGACTCTTATGATTATTTGTTTGGATGTCGTGTCAAACAGACAAAATTTTCTAGGAGGAAGCAGATCTGGCAAAGGATAAGCGATGCCGTTAGTGCCCAGGGTCCAGGAAAAAAGGATGTCGATCAGCTGAAGAAGCGTTACAATGACAATAAACGTTTCGCCAAAGCTAAATTGGACAGAGAAAAAAATTTGGCACGTGCTACCGGAGGTGGACCAGCATATGTGGCCGACCTCAATGACTATGAGCAGAAGCTTGTTCAGCATCTGGGACCAGAGATCATCACTGGCATAACGGATGATTGTGACAGTGATTTAAGAGGTAAATGTACAACATAATTGACGCAAAAATGTTTGTTAAATTATGATAGCTCATTGTCTCCAATATATATTTCTTAAAAATAACATGATCTGACTTCTTACGCTTCCGTATCTGAATCCATATAGGCCATATAGGCCCCAAATACTCTTATCATTTATGTCGCATATATGTATAAGGGATTGTACAATAATAGGGTTGTTATACTGCCTTTTTTTTAAAGCTATAACAGAAATATACATTTTTTAAGAGTTGATTATAAATATAGGGGGCAACTATTAGTGTGATCCCTAAAGATAACACCCATGTGTTCATTTACAAACCAGTATTGCATTGAAACTCCTTAAAGAGATAATGACAATAGAAATAATGTAATTTGAAACTATTAAAAAATATTGATGTTGTGTAACATGGTATGTTCGACATTAATCATGAAATACAATTATTTTAAATTCATATCCCTTTAACTTTTATCTATGCATATTCTGACTGACTCCAGATCACATGCCTTCTTAAATCTCTGATCTATTGACTTCCATGTAGCGGTATTTGAGTATAGAATATTATTTTGAACATCTTTCAAAATTAGAATATATAATTGTTCTCCGCTTTCTAAACATATACTTTTTTCAGACATAGCTATGCACATAGTTGACGCAGTCACATGACCCATCTATGTGCATCAACCAATGATCATTTACTGAGCCTGTATAGATTTGCTTTTCATCAAAGTATATCAATCCAATGAAGCCAAAAACATAATACAATTAAATATTTTTGAAAAAGCATTTTCTTATGAGATCTCGAAAGAAAAATTTATTTTTTCATGTCCCTTTAATGATTGAGCCTTCATTCACTGCTGTGATTATATTATTATTAACACTTTTAGCTTTCAGTTTAAACTAGAAATAAAAATAAAACTAAAATTGTATTAATATATATATATTTTTTTTAAAGCAACACCAACAACACAAGCAGAGCCTGTGAGGAGTACCAACGAAGTGCCCACTTGTTCAACTTCGTCTTCTGCTGTTTACAGACCAACCGGTGCAGCTGGTTCCCGACCTTTGGCCAGTTTTTCACATGGACAATTCATACGCTCCACATCTACTGTTACACACAGTACTTCATCAGCGGACACACTTCCTGATGTAAGGACCAGCACTCCAGAAACTGGTGTTGGCAGAGCAACTGGTAAGTACTTTACAAATTTAATGAATAATTTCAATGTTGTGTGTGTTATCTCTTTTATCTATCAAATAATTTTTTTTTTTTTGAAAAAAAATGTCAAATGTCATTATTGACATAATCGAGTTCGAGATCTTTTACAGATGGAATGGAATTTGAAGGACAAATAGCAATGATCTTAGATTTTCATGAAAAGGACACTGTACAAATTTTTTTAAATGATGATTCATGTAGAGCATGCAATTGTTTAAATTTTAACATTATTTTCTTTTTGAAAATTGATAATAGTATTAAATTAGAAAGTTGATTGAAATTCCATGCTATATATCTTATTCTCAAAAATATTATTTTTGGTTCAGTGTCCAGTTAATTGCAAAGTACATTTTCATTAATAATTTTACTAATAGAAATTTCACTGAATGTAATAGCGTTTGAATATATGGTTACATTTACTCAAAACCATTTTTGTTAAAATTTTTATAGGTGATTTGGGACGTCTCCTTCTATTCTATTTCTGCAACTGTGTTTAGAAAATTTTATTTTTATTTACTAACAATTTTTTATGTCTTGATCTAGAAGAAGAAAACTCATCAAGGGAGATCACTATCAATCTCATGCCAATAGTGGAAAATCTCATTCAAGATTAACCACCAGGAGGGCATGATGGAAGCGAGACTCCAGATATTCTTGAAGAATGTGGAGATGCACAACCGGATGAAATACACACACCTGAAAACCTGGAGGAACCAGTTGAAACACAGGCACCACCAATTACACAGGAAACAGGTGCTCTAAATATTGATAATACACCGGCAGAAGGACTATTGGCCGATGTGGGATTAAGGGAAATGTTGACCCTTGCAAGGCAATATAGAGAGGACCACAGAGATATGCAGAATATTATAAACACTAATATTGAACGCTGGGCAGCTCTTTCAGAAAAAAATATTGAACTAGAAATGGAAAGGTATAACATTGAAAGGCAGAAATTACAGCTGCAAAGAGAAATGTTCCAGTGGCAGACGCAGATGGATGAAGAAAAAAACCTGCAAATTAATAGAGCTTTATCCATCACTGAAAGGACATTACAATCTCTGTTGTCTATTGTGAGTGAAAGGGAGGGTACAACAGACCCAAAAAGGCCACGTCTGCAGTGAACATTTCATTTATTATTTATAACACCATAGTCCCTAAAGTTGTATTTTATGTTAATTGTTTTCATCGATATATTTTTTAATTAGTTATTATTTGTGTTCTTTAAGCTTAAAATGTTATTGTTTAATAAAGACCAATTTCTTTCATGTAATTAGCAAGAGTCCATGAGCTAGTGACGTATGGGACATACATTCCTACCAGGAGGGGCAAAGTTTCCCAAACCTCAAAATGCCTATAAATACACCCCTCACCACACCCATAAATCAGTTTTACAAACTTTGCCTCCCATGGAGGTGGTGAAGTAAGTTTGTGCTAGATTCTAAGTTGATATGCGCTTTGCTGGAGCCCGGTTTATCTCTCTGTGTGCAGTGAATGTCAGAGGGATGTGAAGAGAGTATTGCCTATTTGAATTCAATGATCTCCTTCTACGGGGTCTATTTCATAGGTTCTCTGTTATCGGTCGTAGAGATTCATCTCTTACCTCCCTTTTCAGATCGACGATATACTCTTATATATACCATTACCTCTACTGATTCTCGTTTCAGTACTGGTTTGGCTTTCTACTACATGTAGATGAGTGTCCTGGGGTAAGTAAGTCTTATTTTGTGACACTCTAAGCTATGGTTGGGCACTTTTATATAAAGTTCTAAATATATGTGTTTAAACATTTATTTGCCTTGATTCAGGATGTTCAACGTTCCTTATTTCAGACAGTCAGTTTCATATTTGGGATAATGCATATGAATAAACCAATTTTTCTTACCTTAAAATTTGACTTTTTTCCTGTGGGCTGTTAGGCTCGCGGGGGCTGAAAATGCTTCATTTTATTACGTCATTCTTGGCGCTGACTTTTTTGGCGCAAAAATTTTCTTTGTCATTTCCGGCGTCATACTTGTCGCCGGAAGTTGCGTCATTTTTTTGACGTTTTTTCGCCAAAAGTGTCGGCTGATGCTGGATCTACCAAAGTTAAGTGTATTTGTTGTAAACTTGTGGTAACTGTTTCTCCGGCTGTTGTTTGTGATGAATGTCATGACAAACTTTCTAATGCAGATAATATTTCCTTTAGTAATGTTCCATTACCTGTTGCTGTTCCATCAACATCTAATATTCAGGGTGTTCCTGTAAACATAAGAGATTTTGTTTCTAAATCTATTAAGAAGGCTATGTCTGTTATTTCTCCTTCCAGTAAACGTAAAAGGTCTTTTAAAACTTCTCATGTTTCAGATGACTTTTTAAACGAACATCATCATTCTGATTCTGTTTCTGACACTGATTTTTCTGGTTCAGAAGATTCTGTTTCAGAGATTGATACTGATAAATCTTCTTATTTATTTAAAATGGAATTTATTCGTTCTTTACTTAAAGAAGTCTTAATTGCATTAGAAATAGAGGAATCTGGTCCTCTTGATACTAAATCTAAACGTTTGAATACGTTTTTTAAACCGCCTGTAGTTATTCCGGAGGTTTTTCCCGTCCCTGATGCTATTTCTGAAGTAATTTCCAGGGAATGGAATAATCTGGGTAATTCATTTACTCCTTCTAAACGGTTTAAGCAATTATATCCTGTACCATCTGACAGATTAGAGTTTTGGGACAAAATCCCTAAGGTTGATGGAGCTATCTCTACACTTGCTAAACGTACTACTATTCCTACGGCAGATAGTACTTCCTTTAAGGATCCTTTAGATAGGAAAATTGAATCCTTTCTAAGAAAAGCTTACTTATGTTCAGGTAATCTTCTTAGACCTGCTATATCTTTGGCGGATGTTGCTGCAGCTTCAACTTTCTGGTTAGAAGCTTTAGCACAACAAGTAACAGATCATAATACTCATAGCATTGTTAATCTTCTTCAACATGCTAATAACTTTATTTGTGATGCCATCTTTGATATCATTAGGGTTGATGTCAGGTATATGTCTTTAGCTATTTTAGCTAGAAGAGCTTTATGGCTTAAAACTTGGAATGCTGATATGTCTTCTAAGTCAACTTTGCTTTCCCTTTCTTTCCAGGGTAATAAATTGTTTGGTTCACAGTTGGATTCTATTATTTCAACTGTTACTGGGGGGAAAGGAACTTTTTTACCACAGGATAAAAAATCTAAAGGTAAATTTAGGTCCGCTAATCGTTTTCGTTCCTTTCGTCATAATAAGGAACAAAAGCCTGATCCTTCCCCTACAGGAACGGTATCAGTTTGGAAACCATCTCCAGTCTGGAATAAATCCAAGCCCTTTAGAAAGCCAAAGCCAGCTCCCAATTCCACATGAAGGTGCGTCCCTCATTCCAGCCCAGCTGGTAGGGAGCAGATTACGTTTTTTCAGAGAAATTTGGATCAATTCGATTCACAATCTTTGGATTCAGAACATTGTTTCACAAGGGTACAGAATAGGCTTCAAGATAAGGCCTCCTGCAAGAAGATTTTTTCTTTCCCGTGTCCCAATAAATCCAGTGAAGGCTCAAGCATTTCTGAAATGTGTTTCAGATCTAGAGTTGGCTGGAGTAATTGTGCCAGTTCCAGTTCTGGAACAGGGGCTGGGGTTTTACTCAAATCTCTTCATTGTACCAAAGAAGGAGAATTCCTTCAGACCAGTTCTGGATTTAAAAATATTGAATCGTTATGTAAGGATACCAACATTCAAAATGGTAACTATAAGGACTATTCTGCCTTTTGTTCAGCAAGGGCATTATATGTCCACAATAGATTTACAAGATGCATATCTGCATATTCCGATTCATCCAGATCACTATCAGTTTCTGAGATTCTCTTTTCTAGACAAGCATTACCAGTTTGTGGCTCTGCCATTTGGCCTAGCAACAGCTCCAAGGATTTTTACAAAGGTTCTCGGTGCCCTTCTATCTGTAATCAGAGAACAGGGTATTGTGGTATTTCCTTATTTGGACGATATCTTGGTACTTGCTCAGTCTTCACTTTTAGAAGAATCTCATAAGAATCAACTTGTATCATTTCTTCGAGAACATGGTTGGAGGATCAATTTACCAAAGAGTTAGTTGATTCCTCAGACAAGGGTAACCTTTTTAGGTTTCCAGATAGATTCAGTGTCCATGACTCTGTTGCTGACAGACAAGAGACGTCTGAAATTGGTTTCAGCTTGTCGAAACCTTCAATCTCAATCATTCCCTTCGGTAGCCTTATGCATGGAAATTCTAGATCTTATGACTGCTGCATCGGACGCGATCCCCTTTGCTCGTTTTCACATGCGACCTCTTCAGCTCTGTATGCTGAACCAGTGGTGCAGGGATTATACAAAGATATCGCAATTAATATCTTTAAAACCGATTGTACGACACTCTCTGACGTGGTGGACAGACCACCATCGTTTAGTTCAGGGGGCTTCTTTTGTTCTTCCGACCTGGACTGTGATCTCAACAGATGCAAGTCTGACAGGTTGGGGAGCTGTATGGGGGTCTCTGACAGCACAAGGGGTTTGGGAATCTCAGGAGGCGAGATTACCAATCAACATTTTGGAACTCCTTGCGATTTTCAGAGCTCTTCAGTCATGGCCTCTTCTAAAGAGAGAGTCATTCATTTGTTTTCAGACGGACAATGTCACAACCGTGGCATATGTCAATCATCAAGGAGGGACTCACTCGAATACTTGTATGGGCGGAATCCAGCTCCTGTCTAATTTCTGCGGTTCATATCCCAGGTATAGACAATTGGGAAGCGGATTATCTCAGTCGCCAGACATTACATCCGGGCGAGTGGTCTCTTCACCCAGAGGTATTTCTTCAGATTTTTCAAATGTGGGGACTTCCAGAAATAGATCTGTTGGCTTCTCATATAAACAAGAAGCTTCCCAGGTATCTGTCCAGATCCAGGGATCCTCAGGCGGAAGCAGTGGATGCATTGTCACTTCCTTGGAAGTATCATCCTGCCCATATCTTTCCGCCTCTAGTTCTTCTTCCAAGAGTGATTTCCAAGATTCTAAAGGAGCGTTCGTCTGTTCTGCTGGTGGCTCCAGCATGGCCTCACAGGTTTTGGTATGTGGATCTTGTCTGGATGGCTACTTGCCAACCGTGGACTCTTCCGTTAAGACCAGACCTTCTATCGCAAGGTCCTTTTTTCCATCAGGATCTCAAATCCTTAAATTTGAAGGTATGGAGATTGAACGCTTGATTCTCAGTCATAGAGGTTTCTCTGACTCCGTAATTAATACTATGTTACAGGCTCGTAAATCTGTATCTAGGAAGATATATTATCGAGTCTGGAAGACTTACATTTCTTGGTGTTCTTCTCATCATTTTTCTTGGCATTCTTTTAGAATTCCTAGAATTTTACAGTTTCTTCAGGATGGTTTGGATAAGGGTTTGTCTGCAAGTTCCTTGAAAGGACAAATCTCTGCTCTTTCTGTTCTTTTTCACAGAAAGATTGCTAATCTTCCTGATATTCATTGTTTTGTACAGGCTTTGGTTCGTATAAAACCTGTCATTAAGTCAATCTCTCCTCCTTGGAGTTTGAATTTGGTTCTAGGGGCTCTTCAAGCTCCTCCGTTTGAACCTATGCATTCGCTGGATATTAAATTACTTTCTTGGAATTTTTTGTTTCTTTTGGCCATCTCTTCTGCTAGAAGAGTTTCTGAATTATCTGCTTTTTCTTGTGAGTCTCCTTTTCTGATTTTTCATCAGGATAAGGCGGTTTTGCGAACTTCATTTAAATTTTTACCTAAGGTTGTGAATTCTAACAACATTAGTAGAGAAATTGTAGTTCCTTCATTGTGTCCTAATCCTAAGAACTCTAAGGAAAGATCGTTGCATTCTTTGGATGTAGTTAGAGCTTTGAAATATTATGTTGAAGCTACTAAAGATTTCCGAAAGACTTCTAGTCTATTTGTTATCTTTTCTGGTTCTAGGAAAGGTCAGAAGGCTTCTGCCATTTCTTTGGCATCTTGGTTAAAGTCTTTGATTCATCATGCTTATGTTGAATCGGGTAGAACTCCGCCTCAAAGGATTACAGCTCATTCGACTAGGTCAGTCTCTACTTCCTGGGCATTTAGGAATGAAGCTTCGGTTGATCAGATTTGCAAAGCAGCAACTTGGTCTTCTTTGCATACTTTTACTAAATTCTACCATTTTAATGTGTTTTCTTCTTCAGAAGCAGTCTTTGGTAGAAAAGTACTTCAGGCAGCTGTTTCAGTTTGTTTCTTCTGCTTATAATTTCAGTTTTTTTCATTATAAGATTTAAACTTTGTTTTGGGTGTGGATTATTTTTCAGCGGAATTGGCTGTCTTTATTTTATCCCTCCCTCTCTAGTGACTCTTGCGTGGAAGATCCACATCTTGAGTATTCATTATCCCATACGTCACTAGCTCATGGACTCTTGCTAATTACATGAAAAAAAACATAATTTATGTAAGAACTTACCTGATAAATTCATTTCTTTCATATTAGCAAGAGTCCATGAGGCCCACCCTTTTTGTGGTGGTTATGATTTTTTTGTATAAAGCACAATTATTCCAATTCCTTATTTTTTATGCTTTCGCACTTTTTTCTTATCACCCCACTTCTTGGCTATTCGTTAAACTGATTTGTGGGTGTGGTGAGGGGTGTATTTATAGGCATTTTGAGGTTTGGGAAACTTTGCCCCTACTGGTAGGCAGGGATAGGCACAGACAAAGGCTGTGGTGGACATTTTCCAAAGTACAGACCTAAGTGAAGGACACCAAGGTACATTTGAAATTAAAAACATTATTTTATAGAGCTTAGTGTTATTATACTGATACAGGTACCACTGATTCTATAACCAGCCCTCCTCTGGCTATACCCATGTGCCAGTGTCACTACTGTGTCATTATATAGTGCTGGGTGTTATTATACTGATAAAGATACCACTGATTCGATAACCAGCCCTCCTCTGGCTATACCCATGTGCCAGGGTTACTACTGTGTCATTATATAGCGCTGGGTGTTATTATACTGATGCAGATACCACTGATTCTATAACCAGCCCTCCTCTGGCTATACCCATGAGCCAGTGTCACTACTGTGTCATTATATAGTGCTGGGTGTTATTATACTGATGCAGATACCACTGACCCTATAACCAGCCCTTGTCTGGCTATACCCATGTGCCAGTGCCACTACTGTGTCATTATATAGTGCTGGGTGTTATTATACTGATGCAGATACCACTGATCCTATAATATCACCCAATATCGCTAGCAGTCTCTTGACAAACCACTAACTTTATTCACACTACATATTTTTTTTTATCCCTATTATTTAATCAGAAAGAAAAGATATACTAAGGTTGTGGTGGACACTGCAAAGGCTAGTCACAGACACCAGTGTCTGTGTACGGACACCTTGCCTATCCCTGCTGGTAGGAATGTATATCCCATACGTCACTAGCTCATGGACTCTTGCTAATATGAAAGAAATGAATTTATCAGGTAAGTTCTTACATAAATTATGTTTTTTTATGCCCAAAAAATATGTTTTATTTACATAAATTCAAAATCACTATTGATTCTTCACAAAAAAAGTTTTTCTCATTTATTAATTGTCATTCTTCTGACAATCATCATGAAAAAAAAAAAATTAAATCAAATAACATATTTACGGTATAAAAAAAATCTACTTGCTCTATTAACATTCCCAAAGTTGCCCTAATTTTAGAAATTTTTTGTTTAACATGATCTTCAAGACAACTCAGTACTTTTGTCTTTAGTTTGAGTAGTTGATGTTGAAGATAAATCTGTCGAATAATAAAGGCAAAGAAAATTTTAATTCCATTTACATATACATATGCAATGTATCATATGGTTTATTTCGTCACAAATATTACCTCCTGATGTGCTGTTATCTATGTTATCTACTATATTGGCTTCTACACTTATGTCCACTCCTTTAAAACTTTCATCTGAGCCAACTCCTAGTAGAAATATACATTATGTATTAGTTAAAACTTTGATTTTCTTAGATTTAAGATTACTGAGTATGAAACATACCTTTATCTACCATCATTGTTGTTAAAACTTCTATCCTTGGTTGATTATCATCTGAACTCAAGGCTTCAAATATTGGCACACTATCAGGATTTTGAAAATCTTCCATTTCAATTCTATTTTCCATGTCTTCCATGGTAATATCTATGAACGTAATTACAAAGATAAAGATAGAAAACTATTTAAACCAAAACCTAAAATATATTATTTAAAACTTAAATAATAAGTCATTACCTGTCTGTGTGTTTTTATGAAAAACTTGATATGGATTGGGAGATAATTCCATATCCAATAGTGTTATTGGCAAAGGTGGAGATAGAGCTTCACTTCTGGGTGTTTGCACCAACATTGACCTGAGGTAGCGTGGTGGCTGTTCACACTTACTTTTCCTACTTCTCATATCTATAAACATATTAATAAAAAAATAATTTGAATTAAAAAAAAGAAATTTAATTAATCCAAGTAATTTTTTATTTTCAAAACATAAAAATTATGCTTAAAACTACAATTATAATAATTGGACACTGAACAATTTTTTTTTCTATTGGGATTGTAATAGAACATTCCATTTTAACCAAATGTATAATTCACTTAAATTTTTAAATTTGCTTCATTCTCTTAGTTTCTTTTTTTTTTTAAAAAAGGCAGCTAAGCTAGGTTTTGGGTTCTATACAATGTAAAACACTTCTTTATTGGTGCATGGATTTACCCACCAATCATCAAGAAGAACACAATAATGTTTTCACACACAATGTGCCTGCATATAAACTGAAAGTATTGCTTTTCAAATAAAGATACAAAGAGAATGAAAATAATTTGATGATAGGAGTACATTGTAAAGTTGGTTAAAATGGCAATTAGATTTTACTCTACTTATTCAGTTCTGCATGCTTACTTTTCTAACGTTTCAATGGTATATAGTAATATATTTATATTTTATTCTACTAACTCAGTTCTGCATGCTTACTTTTCTAAGATGTTTCAATGGTATATACTAATATAGTTATATTTTACTCTACTAACTCTGTTCTGCATGCTAACTTTTCTAACTTCTTTTAAGTGTATATAGTAATATAGTTATATTTGAATCTACTAACTCAGTTCTGCATGCTTACTTTTGTAACTTGTTGCAATTGTATATACTAACGGCTAGATTTGGAGTTTTGTCGGTAACGACCCGAAAAACTAACGCCGGCTTTTTTCTGGCCGCACCATAAAAATAACTCTGGTATTGAGAGTCCAAATAAAGGCTGCGTTAGGCTCCAAAAAAGGATCGTAGAGCATTTTTAACGCAGCTTCAACTCTCAATACCAGAGTTGCTTACACAAGCGGCCAGCCTCAAAAACGTGCTCGTGCACGATTCCCCCATAGGAAACAATGGGGCTGTTTGAGCTGAAAAAACCCCAAACACCTGCAAAAAAGCCGCGTTCAGCTCCTAACGCAGCCCCATTGTTTGCTATGGGGAAACACTTCCTACGTCTGCACCTAACACTCTAACATGTACCCCGAGTCTAAACACCCCTAACCTTACACTTATTAACCCCTAATCTGCCGCCCCCGCTATCGCTGACACCTGCATTTTATTTTTAACCCCTATTCTGCCGCTCCGTAAACCGCCGCTACTTACATTATCCTTATGTACCCCTAATCTGCTGCCCCTAACACCGCCGACCCCTATATTATATTTATTAACCCCTAATCTGCCCCCCTCAACGTCGCATCCATCTGCCTACACTTATTAACCCCTAATCTGCCAAGCGGACCTGAGCGCTACTATAATAAAGTTATTAACCCCTAATCCGCCTCACTAACCCTATAATAAATAGTATTAACCCCTAATCTGCCCTCCCTAACATCGCCGACACCTAACTTCAATTATTAACCCCTAATCTGCAGACCGGAGCTCACCGCTATTCTAATAAATGGATTAACCCCTAAAGCTAAGTCTAACCCTAACACTAACACCCCCTAATTTAAATATAATTTTAATCTAACGAAATTAATTAACTCTTATTAAATAAATTATTCCTATTTAAAGATAAATACTTACCTGTAAAATAAATCCTAATATAGCTACAATATAATTAATAATTACATTGTAGCTATTTTAGGATTAATATTTATTTTACAGGCAACTTTGTAATTATTTTAACCAGGTACAATAGCTATTAAATAGTTAAGAACTATTTAATAGTTACCTAGTTAAAATAATAACAAAATTACCTGTAAAATAAATCCTAACCTAAGTTACAATTAAACCTAACACTACACTATCAATAAATTAATTAAATAAAATACCTACAATTATCTACAATTAAACCTAACACTACACTATCAATACATTAATTAAATACAATTCCTACAAATAACTACAATGAAATAAACTATCTAAAGTACAAAAAATAAAAAAGAACTAAGTTACAAAAAAATAAAAAAATATTTACAAACATAAGAAAAATATTACAACAATTTTAAACTAATTACACCTACTCTAAGCCCCCTAATAAAATAACAAAGACCCCCAAAATAACAAAATGCCCTACCCTATTCTAAATTACTACATTTCAAAGCTCTTTTACCTTACCAGCCCTGAACAGGGCCCTTTGCGGGGCATGCCCCAAGAAGTTCAGCTCTTTTGCCTGTAAAAAAAAACATACAATACCCCCCCCAACATTACAACCCACCACCCACCTACCCCTAATCTAACCCAAACCCCCCTTAAATAAACCTAACACTAAGCCCCTGAAGATCTTCCTACCTTGTCTTCACCCTACCAGGTTCACCGA
The DNA here is from genome assembly GCF_027579735.1 of Bombina bombina. Classification (NCBI taxonomy): domain Eukaryota; kingdom Metazoa; phylum Chordata; class Amphibia; order Anura; family Bombinatoridae; genus Bombina; species Bombina bombina. The sequence goes on along the minus strand of NC_069500.1, from coordinate 581,197,628 downwards.
TCCGTCCTGAAGAGCTCCTCCGATGTCCTGATCCAAGCCCAAGCGGGGGGCTGAAGAGGTCCATGATCCGGCTGAAGTCTTCATCCAAGCGGGAGCTGAAGAGGTCCATGATCCGGATGAAGTCTTCTATCAACGGCATCTTCAATCTTCTTTCTTCCGGATCCATCTTGCAGACCTCCGACGCGGAACATCCTCTTCTCCCGACGCCTACTAGCCGAATGACGGTTCCTTTAAGGGACGTCATCCAAGATGGCGTCCCTCGAATTCCGATTGGCTGATAGGATTCTATCAGCCAATCGGAATTAAGGTAGGAATATTCTGATTGGCTGATGGAATAAGCCAATCAGAATCAAGTTCAATCCGATTGGCTGATCCAATCAGCCAATCAGATTGAGCTCGCATTCTATTGGCTGATCGGAACAGCCAATAGAATGCGAGCTCAATCTGATTGGCTGATTGGATCAGCCAATCGGATTGAACTTGATTCTGATTGGCTGATTCCATTAGCCAATCAGAATATTCCTACCTTAATTCCGATTGGCTGATAGAATCCTATCAGCCAATCGGAATTCGAGAGACGCCATCTTGGATGACGTCCCTTAAAGGAACCGTCATTCTTCAGTTGGACGTCGCCGGAGGAAGATGGGTCCGCGGTGGAGGTCTTCAGGATGGAGCCGGTCGTCATCGGATGAAGATAGAAGATGCCGCTTGGATCAAATGGTTGCCGGTCTGGATCGCCTCTTCTTCCCGGATAGGATGAAGACTTTGGAGCCTCTTCTGGACCTCCTCAGCCATCGGATGATGGATCGCCAACCCCCGCTTGGGTTGGATGAAGATTTTGGAGCCAGGACAGATCGGTGATACCTGGTGAGGTGAAGACAAGGTAGGAAGATCTTCAGGGGCTTAGTGTTAGGTTTATTTAAGGGGGGTTTGGGTTAGATTAGGGGTATGTGGGTGGTGGGTTGTAATGTTGTGGAGGGGGTATTGTATGTTTTTTTTTACAGGAAAAAGAGCTGAACTTTTTGGGGCATGCCCCGCAAAGGGCCCTGTTCAGGGCTGGTAAGGTAAAAGAGCTTTTAACTTTAGTAATTTAGAATAGGGTAGGGCATTTTGTTATTTTGGGGGTCTTTGTTATTTTATTAGGGGGCTTAGAGTAGGTGTAATTAGTTTAAAATTATTGTAATATTTTTCTTATGTTTGTAAATTTTTTTTATTTTTTGTAACTTAGTTCTTTTTTATTTTTTGTACTTTAGTTAGTTTATTTCATTGTAGTTATTTGTAGGAATTGTATTTAATTAATGTATTGATAGTGTAGTGTTAGGTTTAATTGTAGGTAATTGTAGGTATTTTATTTAATTAATTTAATGATAGTATAGTGTTAGGTTTAATTGTAGGTAATTGTAGGTATTTTATTTAATTAATTTAATGATAGTATAGTGTTAGGTTTAATTGTAACTTAGGTTAGGATTTATTTTACAGGTAATTTTGTAATTATTTTAACTAGGTAACTATTAAATAGTTCTTAACTATTTAATAGCTATTGTACCTGGTTAAAATAATTACAAAGTTGCCTGTAAAATAAATATTAATCCTAAAATAGCTATAATATAATTATAATTTATATTGTAGCTATATTAGGATTTATTTTACAGGTACGTATTTAGCTTTAAATAGGAATAATTTATTTAATAAGAGTTAATTAATTTCGTTAGATTAAAATTATATTTAAGTTAGGGGGGTGTTAGTGTTAGGGTTAGACTTAGCTTTAGGGGTTAATCCATTTATTAGAATAGCGGTGAGCTCCGGTCGGCAGATTAGGGGTTAATAATTGAAGTTAGGTGTCGGCGATGTTAGGGAGGGCAGATTAGGGGTTAATACTATTTATTATAGGGTTAGTGAGGCGGATTAGGGGTTAATAACTTTATTATAGTAGCGCTCAGGTCCGCTTGGCAGATTAGGGGTTAATAAGTGTAGGCAGGTGGCGGCGACGTTGTGGGGGGCAGATTAGGGGTTAATAAATATAATATAGGGGTCGGCGGTGTTAGGGGCAGCAGATTAGGGGTACATAAGTATAACGTAGGTGGCGGCGCTTTGCGGTCGGCAGATTAGGGGTTAATTATTGTAGGCAGGTGGCGGCGACGTTGTGGGGGGCAGATTAGGGGTTAATAAATATAATACAGGGGTCGGCGGTGTTAGGGGCAGCAGATTAGGGGTACATAAGTATAACGTAGGTGGCGGTCGGCAGATTAGGGGTTAAAAATTTTTATTCGAGTGTCGGCGATGTGGGGGGACCTCGGTTTAGGGGTACATAGGTAGTTTATGGGTGTTAGTGTACTTTAGAGTACAGTAGTTAAGAGCTTTATAAACCGGCGTTAGCCCAGAAAGCTCTTAACTACTGACTTTTTTCCTGCGGCTGGAGTTTTGTCGTTAGAGCTCTAACGCTCACTTCAGAAACGACTCTAAATACCGGAGTTAGAAAGATCCCATTGAAAAGATAGGATACGCAATTGACGTAAGGGGATCTGCGGTATGGAAAAGTCGCGGCTGAAAAGTGAGCGTTAGACCCTATTTTGAGTGACTCTAAATACCGGCGGTAGCCTAAAACCAGCGTTAGGAGCCTCTAACGCTGGTTTTCACGGCTACCGCCAAACTCCAAATCTAGGTCTAATATAGTTAAAGTAACACTCAGAAAATAATATTGTCCTTGATTCGTCAATGATGACGCAGTTCAAAAATACCATCGTTATTTTCTATTATAAAAAATAATTTAATATATAATTTTGGAACTTACATGTCCTTATCAATCTTCGAATAGATTCATAGTTCTTCGGTTCTCTTCTCTTCAAGTCACTATATTTTCTAAGACATTGTCGTCTTGTTCTTTTAATTTTTGAAATACGATGCATTCTTCTCAGCATCTCGTATATTATTTTGTCTTTGCATTCCTGTCTCACTGCCCTCATACCACCAATCCGTTTAGGGAAATATTTATCCATGGCATAAACTAATATCACCAATTCTCCAGCACCAAAAGGTTCAGGACGCGAAATGTTTGACGATGACGTGATTAATCGTTATGTCAATCATTAGCACATTGATCTAGATATGTATCCCTGAAAATTTTTAAACAATATAATGTATATGTAGATTAATGTATTTTATGAATATTTGTAAATTGATTCTATGTTTATAGTTATTACAAATGATATTTTGTTTCTAAACATTTTCTTTGTTTCAGATGTGTTAATATGTATTACAATTTACTTTGGTTTACAATAGTTATTAATAATATTTAATATATAATATTTCAAGATTGATTGTCAGTTTGTAATAAAATAATTTATTTTCCATTATTTTCTATATGCCACTATTCTTTTAACAAATCTTGAATGGAAATAGATATTATTAAAGATAAGAAAATAAGTGTTAAGAGTAAGCCCTTAAGGTATTTTTAATTGGAATATGGGGCAACCTAGGAGCTGTTAAAAATTGAGATTAAAATAAAACAAAGCAAATTAGCAAGTCTTTAAAATGAAAACTCCTATCTGAAAACATAAAATCGCATTTTGGAATATACTGTCGCTTGTTACATCTACAATTCAATGACACAATACAATGAATTTACATCAGCTATGGAGGGATTACATTACACTAATCACATTATGTAAAAGAGTGAGAGCAGCTATAGACACTAGTGTGATGTCACAAAGACAATGTATTACCTATAATATATTGTCTGTAATAACTTTGATCATAAACTTTATTTATTTGAAACCTTTGATAATTGAAGAGCAACAACTGTTATGTATTTAACTGTTTATCATGAGTGATTTTTAATAAGCTTAATTGTTAAAAAAAAAGTAGAAGACAAGTTAATAAAGAAAGTTTTTTATTGATCAACTGAAACTTTAATCTTAAATCTTTAATCTGAAAAGTAGAAGACACGTTAATAAAGAAAGTTTTTTTATTGATCAACTGAAACTTTAATCTTCAAAATATTGTTCGGAAACCATGTCCCTTGTTGCCATACCACGCCTATTAGCTTGTTCTACACATATTTCTTCTGTTAAATCATCAGCATCTATGGTATTTTCATCTTCTAATGGACAGCCTCTTTTTATTGCTATATTGTGCAGTATGCAGCAAACCAATATAATTTTTGCAACTTTCTCAGGTGCATACTGCATAGCACCACCAGAACGATCAAGACATCGAAACCGCATTTTCAAAAGACCGAAAGTCCTCTCAATAACCCCCCTGGTAGATCGGTGAGCTTCATTGAAACGTACTTGACTTCTGGTCTGTGGGTTGTTATAGGGAGTCAACAGCCATTCTGTACATGAGTAGCCTCCATCTCCTAATAGAAGATATAATAAATATAAATATTAATATAAAAATAATTATAAAGATTGACAACTATACAATACAAATTTAAAATATACAGATTACTCTTTAATTACAGTCAACAAATTGGGCGCAATATGTACATGGAAATGAGAGACAAATTAGACGCCAGTTATGCTTACCTAGAAGCCATCCTTCAGGCATATTTCCGTCCTCGAACTTCCGGTATAACCCAGTCTGCCTTAAGATGTAAGAATCATGACAGGAGCCTGGAAAGTTAAAACGGACACTGATAATCCTCATGTTGGGGTCACAGACCATCTGGACATTCAAGGAATGGAAATGCTTTCTATTCCTATAGATCTCCTCACGAGCTTGAAATGGTCTTACAGCAACATGGGTACAGTCTATGGCACCTAGGACATTGGGCATCCCAGCCATCCTATATAAATTGGACTTTATAGATTGCCATTCTTCAGGGGTAGATGGCAAACAAACATATTGAGGAAAAATAACCATCATAGCCCCAATGACTTTGGATAAGTGGCGTGAAAAAGCTGATTGACTCATTCCAATAATGACGCTAGAAACTGCCTGAAAGGAGCCTGTTGCCATAAAATGCAATGCAGCTAATAGTTTCAGAAGTCCCGGAATAGCTTGTGAACGAGCCGTCATCGGCTCCAAATGATCTTCAATCTCTCGATACAGGTGTAAAATGGATTCACGATCAAGCCGGAATCTTTGTATGATCTCTCGGTCAGAAAGGCCGTGCAAACCAACCCATGGAAGGAATACACGGGGGACACGAACTCTCCTTCTTCTAACCATTCGATTAGCGACATTTCCATTATTCTGTCTTCTAGACCGGATTTGCATCACACGGAGAATAAACAAATACAGAAGTGTCTCCATAGCTGCCGAAATGAACAATGTAAGTACAATGCTGATATTACTGCCTTTTAAATATGTCTAGACTGGCGTCTAGAGTGACTTTCCTATTGTTTTGTACCTTTCCCGCCACCTAAAAGGTGGCGAGGCAAAAAAAACGAGGTGGGAGCGGAAATTGTCGCGAGCGGACAAATAGATTTTTTAATACATTCGTTTTTGGCGAGTTGGTGGTCAAATGTGTGTAATTACAGTGAAAAATGGAGAGGTAGCGAGGTTTGGCGGATAAGTACGCTCGCAATTTTAAAGATGCGAGTTTGAACATAGTTGACGACTTTGTACATATCAGTTTGCAAGTTTTAACGCGAGATTTGTTGCGGGTAGCTCGCTGACTGCTTAGTACATGGAGCCCTATGTCACTATTATATAGCAAAACCAATGTAGTTTTGTTAAGAAACTTTTATTGAAGTAATAAAAAAAAGTAGACATATAGTACAAAAGACTTATTATAATTACAAAACACATGCCAATAACTAAACAACAGCTTTACTGGGTGTCCAGATTGCATTATCATAAAGGTAGTTCTCCATTAATAATATTAAACATAAAGGGCTAGATTACGAGTGGAGTGATATATAGCTCTCCTGCTCGAGTGTAAACTTTGCGTCTGTAATGTTTGACTGCTGCTTTCCTGAAAAAAACAAACGGCTAGATTACGAGTTGCGTGTTAAGGTAAAAAAGCAGCGTTAACAGGTCCTAACGCTGCTTTTTTACGCCCGCTGCTATTACGAGTCTTGCAGGTATAGGTGTACTGCACACTTTTTTGCCCTTACCGCAAATCAACTTACGTAAATTTCGTAAAGGCTTTTTTCTATGGGACTTCCATAGCGCTTGTATTAAGAGTCTGTCCTGGGAGGCCAAAAAGTGAGCGGTACAGCCTATCCCGCAAGATTCGTAAAGCATTCTAAAGTCAGTAGTTATGAGTTTTACACTACAACGCTGTAGCATAAAACTCATAACTAAAGTGCTAACAAGTACACGAACACCCATAAACCCCTAAACCGAGGCCCTCCCGCATCACAAACACAAAAATGTAATTATTAACCCCTAATCTGCCGCTCCGGACATCGCCGCCACTATAATAAACATATTAACCCCTAAACCACTGCACTCCCGCCTCACAAACACTAGTAAAATATTATTAACCCCCTAATCTGCTGTCCCTTACATCGCCACCACCTACCTACATTTATTAACCCCTAATCTGCTGCCCCAACATCACCGCCACTATACTAAAGTTATTAACCCCTAAACCTAAGTTTAACCCTAACCCTAATACCCCCTAACTTAAATATAATTTAAATAAATATAAATAAAATTCCTATCATTAACTAAATTATTCCTATTTAAAACTAAATACTTACTTATAAAATAAACCCTAAGATAGCTACAATATAACTAATAGTTACATTATAGCTAGCTTAGGGTTTATTTTTATTTTACAGGCAAGTTTGTATTTATTTTAACTAGGTAGAATAGTTACTAAAAAGTTATTAACTATTTACTAACTACCTAGCTAAAATAAATACAAATTTACCTGTAAAATAAAACCTAACCTAAGTTACAATAACACCTAACCTAACACTACAATTAAATAAATTCCCTACATTAAATACAATTAAATAAAATTAGCTAAAGTACAAAAACAAACACTAAATTACAGAAAATAAAAAACAAATTACAGATCTTTAAACTAATTACACCTAATCTAAGAGCCCTATAAAAATAAAACAGCCCCCCCAAAATAAAAAAAACCCTAGCCTAAACTAAACTATCAATAGCCCTTAAAAGTGCCTTTGCCCCAAAGAAATCAGCTCTTTTACATGTAAAAAAAAAATACAAACACCCCACCCAATTTTACTGTTGGGGGGCTGTTTGTATTTTTTTTTACAGGAAAAAGAGCTGATTTCTTTTGAGCAATGCCCCGCAAAAGACCCTTTTAAGGGCTATTGGTAGTTTAGTTTAGGCTAGAGTTTTTATTTTATTTTGGGGGGGCTTTTTTATTTTGATAGGGCTATTAGATTAGGTGTAATTAGTTTAAAGCTCTGTAATTTGTTTTTTTTCTGTAATTTAGTGTTTGTTTTTTGTAATTTAGCTAATTTAATTTAATTTATTTAATTGTATTTAATGTAGGGAATTTATTTAATTGTAGTGTAGTGTTAGGTGTTAGTGTAACTTAGGTTAGGTTTTATTTTACAGGTAAATTTGTATTTATTTTAGCTAGGTAGTTAGTAAATAGTTAATAACTATTTAGTAACTTTTCTACCTAGTTAAAATAAATTCAAACTTGCCTGTAAAATAAAAAAAACCCCTAAGCTAGCAACAATGTAACTATTAGTTATATTGTAGCTAGCTTAGGGTTTATTTTATAGTTAAGTATTTAGTTTTAAATAGGAATAATTTAGGTAATGATAGTAATTTGTATTTAGATTTATTTAAATTATATTTGTTAGGGGCTGTTAGGGTTAGGGTTAGACTTAGATTTAGGGGTTAATAAATATGATATAGTGGCGGCGACGTTGGGGGCAGCAGATTAGGGGTTAATAAATGTAGGTAGGTTGCGGCAACATTGGGGGAGGGAGATTAGGGGTTAATAAATATAATGTAGGTGTTGGCGATGTTGGGGGCAGCAGATTAGGGGATAATAAGTATAATGTAGGTGGCGGCGATGTCCGGAGCGGCAGATTAGGGGTTAAAAAGTATAATGGAGGTGTTGGCGATGTCGGGGGCGGCAGATTAGGGGTTAATAGGTGTAAAATTAGGGGTGTTTAGACTCGGGGTTCATGTTAGGGTGTTAGGTGTAGACATAACTTTAGTTTCCCCATAGGAATTATATTATGTATGGAGCTAAAATTTGCTCTACGCTCACTTCTTGTCTGTTAACGCGGGGTTTGTAAAAACCTGTAATACCAGCGTTGTAGGTAAGTGAGCGGTGAGAAAAAAACTGCACGTTAGCACTGCACAGCTCATAACCCAAGACTCATAATCTAGCCGAAAGCAAGTATTTTCTTTAAATCGCTGTAACACATTTATGCTTTAATCACAATATATTGGATGATTCCTTTTCTGCTCTTTTTCCTCCCATATAGGGACTTTAATAGGGACTTATTGCAAATCATTTTCAACCACACCAGTGCTAAACCATCTCCATGCCAATTGAGGGCCAGATTAGCATTAACTGCACTAGAAGTAAGATCTTTGCATGCGTCGGGTTGCGCTAGTATTATGAGTTGAAAGTAAACCGTTTTTCCTCACACGCTAACCCAATGCACTTAGAAAGCTAAACTTTTATTTTTGTGCAAGATAACGTATTCCCCCATAGTCATGGGAGCAAAAAAAGTGGGGGGGAAACACCCTACTCCCACTCAAACCCGATCCCATGTTCTCAAGTGCACTAACCCGACATGAAAATATTAATATTTCACATTCTAATGTTCTTCACATAGCAGAAGATGTTCTATTTATTCATAATACATATTTCTATAAGTATCTGATTTTTTTGCACAAATATATATTTATATCTATATACACATGATTATATATATATATATATATATATATATATATATATATATATATATATATATATATATATATATATAAATATCTATTTAGAAATACTTAGAACATATTCTGTTATATGAAGAACATTGGAATGTGTAATATTTACAGTATTTATTAAATATGAAAATTGCATAAATATGTTTTTTTATGTTTTCCTCTACTTAACTGCAAAGGGCTCCAATGTACTTCTATATATGTGTACATATGTATTTATGTGTTTATATGTGTATATATGTTTTTAAATACATAAAAAAACATATACATACATAAATACATATATTCACATACGCCTAGATTACGAGTTTTGTCGGTAAAGACCTGCGGTGCTAACGAGCCTTTTTTCAAGCGCACCCTTAAGCCAACGCTGGTATTACGAGTTGTCTGAATGGCTGCGTTAGCCTCAGAAAAGTAAGTGTTGAGCCAAATTTAGCTCCACTTCAACCCTCAATACCAGCGTTGCTTACGGTAGCGGTAAGCTGGAAAAATGTGCTCGTGCACGATCTCCCCATAGGAATCAGTGGGGCTGAGCTGGCTGGAAAAAACCTAATCAATGGGGCTGAGCTGGCTGAAAAAAACCTAACACCTGCAAAAAAGCAGCGTTCAGCTCCTAACGCAGCTCCATTGTTTCCTATGGGGAAACACTTTCTAAGTCTACACCTAACACCCTAACATGAACCCCGAGTCTAAACACCCCTAACCTTACACTTATTAACCTCTAATCTGCCACCCCCGCTATCGCTGACACCTGCATTATACTATTAACCCCTAATCTGCCACTCCGGACATCGCCGCAACCTACATTATAGCTATGAACCCCTAATCTGCTGTCTCTAACATCGCCGACATGTATATTATATTTATTAACCCCTAATCTGTCCCCCCCAACGTCGCCCCTACCTACAATTATTAACCCCTAATCTGCCGACCAGACATCGCCGCCACTATAATAAATGTATTAACCCCTAAACCGCCGTACTCCCACCTCTCAAACACTATAATACATTTTAATAACCCCTAATCTGCCCTCCCTAACATCAACGCCACCTACCTACAATTATTAACCCCTAATCTCCTGCCCCCAACGTCACTGCTACTATAATACAGTTATTAACCCCTAAACCTAAGTCTAACCCTAACCCTAACACCCCCCTAACTTAAATATAATTTAAATAAAACAAACTAAAATTACTATCATTAAAAAAAATTATCCTATTTAAAAATAAATACTTACCTGTAAAATAAACCCTAAGATAGCTACAATATAACTAATAATTACATTGTAGCTATTTTAGGGTTTATATTTATTTTACAGGCAACTTTGTATTTATTTTAACTAGGTACAATAGCTATTAAATAGTTCATAACTATTTAATAGCTACCTAGCTAAAATAATTATAAAATTACCTGTAAAATATATCCTAACCTAAGTTACAAATACACCTAACACTACACTATCAATAAATTAATTAAATAAATTAACTACAATTATCTAAACTAAAATACAATTAAATAAACTAAACTATAATACAAAAAAGAAACACTAGATTACAAAAAAAATATTACAAGAATTTTAATCTAATTACACCTAATCTAAGCCCCCTAATAAAATAAAAAAGCCCCCCAAAATAATAAAATTCCCTACCCTAAACTAAATTACAAAGTAATCAGCTCTTTTACCAGCCCTTAAAAGGGCTTTTTGTGGGGCATTGCCCCAAAGTAATCAGCTCTTTTACCTGTAAAAAAAATACAATCCCCCCCAACATTACAACCCACCACTCACACACCCCTACTCTAAACCCACCCGATCCCCCCTTAAAAAAACCTAACACTACCCCCCTTAAGATCACCCTACCTTGAGCCGTGTTCAGCCAGCCCGTCACCGATGGGACAGAAGAGGACATCCGGACCGGCAGAAGTCTTCATCCTATCTGGGCAGAAGAGGACATCCGGACCGGCAGACATCTTCATCCAGGTGGCATCTTCTATCTTCATCCTTACGGAGCGGAGCCATCTTTTATCCAGCCGACGCAAAGCCATCCTCTTTTTCCGATGGACTAACGACGAATGAAGGTTCCTTTAAATGACATCATCCAAGATGGCGTCCCTCGAATTCCGATTGGTTGATAGGATTCTATCAGCCAATCGGAATTAAGGTAGGAAAAATCTGATTGGTTGATTTAATCAGCCAATCAGATTGAAGTTCAATCCGATTGGCTGATTGGATCAGCCAATAGAATTGACCTCACATTCTATTGGCTCATCCAATCAGCCAATTGGATTGAACTTCAATCTGATTGGCTGATTAAATCAACCAATCAGATTTTTCCTACCTTAATTCCGATTGGCTGATAGAATCCTATCAGCCAATCGGAATTTGAGGGACGCCATCTTGGATAACGTCATTTAAAGGAACCTTCATTCGTCGTTAGTCTGTCCGAAGGAGAGGATGGCTCCGCGTCGGCTGGATAGAAGATGGCTCCGCTCCGGAAGGATGAAGATAGAAGATGCCGTCTGGATGAAGATGTCTGCCGGTCCGGATGTCCTCTTCTGCCCGGATAGAATAAAGACTTCTGCCGGTCCGGATGTCCTCTTCTGTCCCATCGGTGGCCGGCTGGCTGAACACGGCTCTAGGAAGGGTGATCTTAAGGGGGGTAGTGTTAGGTTTTTTTAAGGGGGGATTGGGTGGGTTTTAGAGTAGGGGTGTGTGGGTGGTGGGTTGTAATGTTGGGGGGGAGATTGTATTTTTTTTTTACAGGTAAAAGAGCTGATTACTTTGGGGCAATGCAACGTAAAAAGCCCTTTTAAGGGCTGGTAAAAGAGCTGATTACTTTGTAATTGAGTTTAGGGTAGGGAATTTTATTATTTTGGAGGGCTTTTTTATTTTATTAGGGGGCTTAGATTAGGTGTAATTAGATTAAAATTCTATTAATATTTTTTTATTTTTTGTAATTTAGTGTTTTTTTTGTATTATAGTTTAGTTTATTTAATTGTATTTTAGTTTAGTTAATTGTAGTTAATTTATTTAATTAATTTATTGATAGTGTAGTGTTAGGTGTATTTGTAACTTAGGTTAGGATTTATTTTACAGGTAATTTTGTAATCATTTTAACTAGGTAGCTATTAAATAGTTATTAACTATTTAATAGCTATTGTACCTAGTTAAAATAAATACAAATTTGCCTGTAAAATAAATATAAACCCTAAAATAGCTACAATGTAATTATTAGTTATATTGTAGCTATATTAGGGTTTATTTTATAGGTAAGTATTTATTTTTAAATAGGATTAATTTATTTAATGATAGTAATTTTAGTTCGTTTTATTTAAATTATATTTAAGCTAGGGGGGTGTTAGGGTTAGACCCATAAAACTCTTAACTACTGATTTTTTTTTTTTTTTATTTTTTTTTTTAAATAGTTTTATTGAGATTCACTTTAAGGCATACAATAGTAAAATATCAATACATATTATACAAATAAATGATTCCAAAACATCAATTCAAGTGACAAACATTTATGAGATCAAGACGTGAAAGTTATGCCTAACAGACTATTTACCCTCTAAAGAGCTATAAGGCCACTCATGGACCTTTATAAGATATAAAGAATGTAATCAGTCAAAGAAGGTAACTAAAAACAATACAAAACCACTCATGGGTCTCAAGCAGTGAATCTTACTTTTCTTGTTTTAAGGGAAGGGATTATGAAGTAACGTTTATGCATTTTAACCATCAGTAATTTATCACGGTCTAGGTGTATTTAGATGATCCACTAAAAACAAACAAACATACATAATAAAAATAACAGTAGTAGTATAATTAACCATTTGTCATTCTATCTGTCTTTCAATACAACCAGTGTATTGGTCCCACTGTACAGACTATTCAGACTTGAATATTTTTTTTGTCGATCACCGGGTAAGAAAAATGGTCGAGAAACAAAGTAGGAAATTGGGAGGTTTCTATTGGATTCAGTTTCCTTTGCTTACGAAGTAAGCTCATTGGTGTAAGGAAGGGGAAAGGTGAGGGGTCGACATAAACTCATAAAACTGGGCCAATGAAGAAATAGTACAGGGCTAACTGTGATATCCCCCCTCAGGGGTTACTGTCACCACTCGACGGAGCCGGAAAAAGGATATGGGATATGACCCACTCTCTCTCAAGAGTGGGAAAGGATGAGGGAAGATATCATTACCCAGGAGGAAAACTAGAATGGATTATGTATATGAATAGGGATTATGGAGTCATATAGAGAAATGCAAAACGTTTATCTTATCCTCAGTGAGAGGGTCGTTTATTGAGGACTATCTGGGAATACGTTAACCTAACTCCTGTATAACCCATCTATGCAGTTTCATATTGAACAATCTTACAGAAACAGTATTCCTCCCATATATTAAGGGCTATGGGCCACAATGTATCTAAAATAAACTCTGTTGAATATAGTTTAAATAAACACATGTATAAAACAAAACAAAACCTATAAGTAAATAATCGCTATAGTGCTTCTGAGAATGGGAGATGTATGTCTTGAAAGCATGTA